>NW_022900941.1:24745289-24830826 GCF_012274545.1 Fukomys damarensis | reverse complement strand
CTCTCTCTCTCTCTGTCTCTCTCTCTCTTTCTTTTGGTACCAGGGACCAAACTCAGGACCTTGTGCTTGTGAGGCAGGTGGCAGAACCACTGAGCTAAATCCCTGCCCCATAATGTGACCTTCTTGAACACTTTACATAGAGTCTTATTTCATCTTGAATTTATAAACAACAGACGTTGTCTTTATCATAGTAGAATGGGAGTGAAAGCTTCTCTAAAGGTTGGATGTTTTATTTGAAAAGAATTTCATTTCAAAATGAAGTACCTGCTAACAAAATTTAGATGCTTCACTTTCAACTTTCCCCTATGAATTCTTTCAAAATAATAATTCTGCTAAAATACTTTCAGGGCCAGGGATTTATCTCAGTGGTTTGGCGACCTGCCTTGCAAGCGCAAGGACCCGAGTTCAATCCCGGTACCAAAAAATCCCAAAAAACAAAAAAACAAAAAACTTTCTTTTAAAAATAATAAAATATACGGGGCTGGGGATTTAGCTCAGCGGTTCAGTGGCCTGCCTTGCAAGCGCAAGGACCCGAGTTCAATCCCCGGTACCAAAAATAAATAAATAAATAAAATATTTTCAATAATATAAATTTGACTGTATATATGAGGTTTTAGCTTCACATACTCACAAAAAATGATAACAGAAATAATATATACACTTAGTATATGAAAAATGAGGCTCAGAGGTTTTAGGGAACTTGATGACATACATTTATATTTAATGTTAAAGCCAGTTTCTCTGACAACAAAGCCTATAATGTATTTATTACTTGATGCCATCTTTTTATTTTTTTAATTTTAATTTTATCTTTTAGTTTTTCAGTACCTGGGCTTGAACTCATGACCTTGCACTTGACAGGCAGGTGTGGCACCAATGAGCTAAATCCCGAGCCTCATTGATGCCATCTTTTAAAAAATTTAAGTAGTGCCATCTTATCTAAAGGTATCACCATTGTCAGCTTTTGACGTAGTTGTGGTTGAAAACCTCAAATGAAGAACCTTTGTATGTACTCTGTGACAAGAGTCAGCAGTCAGCTTCGGGGTTCTCTTATTAACTATGTTCCCAGACTCCTTTTAGCAAGATTGGCAAAGACCCACCCCTCCTAAGCCCTATGCTCGAGAGCTTCCTCTAGAAGTCTTTTGACTTTGCAGACGTTTGTCCATAATCTGAGCTGTCCTGTGACTGGGCCAGGCTCTGTAGCTGGTGCACCACCTGGTATGTTACATGCATCATGTAACTGAACCACTAAGCCAGTCATAAGTGCCTGCTGTACATTTACCCTTGCCGAACGCAATTCGGAGTCTTGATGATATAAACAAAAATAAAAGAAGACAGACAATAAACACAGAAACAAGTCAATCCTCTGAATAACTCAGTGTTGTGTGATGTCTCCACACTACTGATGAGAAAATGGAAGCCCAGTGAGGTGTATCCTACACAAGATGCACAGGTCATAAAGGCAGAAAATAGGCCAAGTGTCCTGGCCTTGAAGTCCAGGCTCATCCCTAGGTCTTTTCTTCCTCCAGGAGGTGTGCAGGGAACACTCCCTTTAGACTTGTTGACTCCGTCTACATGGAACCTCACGATAGAAGTTCAGAGAAGGAGAGTCACAGCTACCCCCAAGAAATTATCAGAACCTCTTCTCCAATTCAGCTTGACCTGGGCTGCTATGCGTTGATGAACTGACAGCTCCTGTGTCCTGGCTTCCGTCCTGTGTGATGGCAACCAAGTAAATCCACCCACCCATGGGAACTAGTAAATGGCTTTACATTTCATCAGAGCATTCAGTGTAGGACTTCTGTTTTTTTTTTTTTAAACCAAAGACCATAAGAGTGAGCTACTGAGTAGACTTAAGAGTTAAACAAGACACATAGCTCAGAAAATATCCCAGTATGACAGAGGTTCCAGGTACAAGTGAAGCAGAGCACTTGCACATGCAATTAGCTGCAGCACTCATGCTAGTGATTTGGTGCAGGAAACATCCTGGGACAGAAAATGTGGTTACCTATTTCACTTTGAACACACAAAACGTGTCACATCTATGGGAGTAACGATGCTAACTATAATGAAGAAAAGAGAGCTAAATTCATACACGGGCAGTTATGTAAAATGTATGCAACCACCAAGGTATCATATCCAAGTGCATTACTTCACAGAACTTTCTTAAAACAAATTCTGAGTTGTGATGTTGGAAAATGAGGAAAGACAAGCAAAACTCCAAATAAACAAAATACCCCCAAAACACAACAAAAAACAAAAAACCTCCACATAAGCATCAGCTTGACATTCTACAAAATGGACACCGGATGGCAGCACACAACAGCAACTTTGAACTGCTTATGTGGGGAATGCGTTCTGGAGAATGGCTCTCAAACTAGTCATTACCTTTATAAGAATCTGTGAGTTTGAGCTCTGGGTTTAACAGATTCATTTACTCTAAATATCAAAGTTTTATATCCCATGTCAATCTGTGCTTCTTTAGGTAAAGGCGCAGCGACAAAATGAAAAATAGGAGAAAAATATAAACGAGATGACTTCATACATTTCAGAATCTCTTCTTTGGACCACCGGCCACAATTACTTGCTTTGGTCATGCTGAATTTGACATGATTCTGCACTAGTTATGAGAGTGGAAGTTATTCACTAGAGTGTCCTCAACTGAGTTACTGCAAAAATCCCTCCGACACTAATGCTCTGGCTTGTTCTAAGACTGACAAGTCTAGGAACTGATGTCTTCTCTCCTGTATTCTCAGCTCCTTGTAATTTACCACTGGTAAAAGGGAGGCTGAAGAGACACTGGGAAAACATACATCTATGTCAGGGACACAAGAGAATAAAGACAAATGTAGCCTGACAGAACTCACTGCCATCTGAGCAGGGCACAGGTCTGCATTTCTGTCAGACCCACCTTCCACCCATATTTTCACCCCGAGTATTTCTGTGGCTTCTGAGGAGGATAGCAGGGTGGAAGTTGTATATGATGAGAGATAGACAACCACAAAGGAATCAGCACGGGAGAAGATGGGGGTTCAGGGAAACAAGTAGAAGGTATTGAAATACCACAGCCTCGCTTTCAGGCACCTTTTGTAAATTTAAGCATTGAAAATAAGCTTTTACGGGAGTCTCACAGAGTTTGAGAGAGGCAGTGGCTACTTGAAATTTGGGGGATGGAATTTCCCAAATGAAGAAATTCCTAGCTTCACCAGAAGAGTAGAGGCATAATTTCAATTTTCATAATTAAAAATTAAAGTTGAATGCTAAAAGTTGAATTCTGCTTTCAAGTCTGTCAGTGTATCACAGGGGAAATGTATATAACCTCATTTTGAAATAAGGCTAAATTTAGGGCCTTTTATGAATATAAGATGTAGCCAACAAATTCTATTTCTTGTCACCTTCTCCTGTTCATATCGAAATACATCAAAAAATTTTAAAGAAAAAGTGTAGCTATACAAAAGAGAAAGACAAATAAAAAAGAAAATAAAGAAAGGGAAGAAGAAAATATGGAAACGATACAAAATGCAAATGACCTAGCATGGATTTATTAGTAGAAAAACTTGAAAGAAATTTTATAAATAATATTTATTAAGTGACAGATAAAGCTGTTGGAACTGTTTTTGGCATGAAACAAAAAGTCAAGTTTTACTTCTTGGCTTTGCAAAGCAAGGTATGGAAAGCAAATATGTTTTAAACAGAACATAGCTAAATTCCATATTCTCAATTATCTCCAAATAATGTGGAAGAAAGGAGATGTTAAGTTTCTCCATTTGTGTAGGAGGAAATAGTAACTAAATCTCATTCTAATATTATTTGAATATTATTAGTGAAACATTTAGACAATTGTTTGACATAGGAAGCATCTACTAATACTGCTTATTAGCTCATTATAATTTATTGGAATGATATAAAGATTCTTAATAAATGGGAAATAGTCTATGAAAAGAAATTTTATACAAGACCTACAAAAGATAGTAACTGTGGCATATTATGTAACAATTACCAAATTGTCAATGGGATAAAACCACATGATTTTTTGGGTTGTGACTAAATTGACCATTTTGTTGCTAGTGAAAAAAATCAAAAAGATAATTTGGGCAACCAATATGGTGATATATAATAAGATTCATTCATAATCCAGGTTTAGCATTTAACATGGTGGAGCACTGTATGATATTATTATTATTATTATTATTATTATTATTATTATTATTTTGTATCAGGAATTGAGCTTGGGTCCTTTTGCTTGCAAGGCAGGTGATGGAACCATTGAGCAAATACCTGGCCCGATACTGTATGATATTAAACATAGTGCTTATATATACAGTATTTAATTTGTACAGTATATACAAGAAAACTTCAAACAAAAACCCTACAAATATGGAAAAATATTTACAATATCTAAAACTGACCAAATTTTTTCCATTATCGCATACTACAAGTTTCCCTCTGTATATGTATATATGTATATGTCAAGAAGCTCATTAAAAATAGTCAAAACTTGTAGCGAACAGACAACTGTCAAAATGCATAGTCATGATGATTCCAAATTAAGTTAATCTCAACTACAATACCAATCAGTGAAATATAAATGAAAGCACATTGCAGAAAAAGTCTGTGGTTTTGAACTTGACACAATTGAGAGAGCATGATAATGTGTATTGGCAAGATTAAGGGAAGAACGGTTTTTTGTGTGTGTGTCATAGAGCAAACTTGTGAATAGGTGCCCTCATGCACCGAAAGTCTGGCAATGGCACTCAGTGGGTCTATAAATGTCCTGTGTCCTGCATTCTTAGATGTAGACCCTGGAGAGCTTTTCTGACAGGTTCAAAGGACATATGTGTGCTTATTACATTGCTGTTTGAATGGAAGGAGTTAGAGACAATTGGGGTTCCTGGATGAGGGAGAGGGTAAGAAAATTTGGAACACACACCCAATGGCAAAACAGGCAGCAACCAGGAGAAATGAACTAATTTTAAATATAGCACCATAGATGCATATGCACTAACATTGATGAGAGTAATAAAATATAATGAGGTTTATAATATAAAAACGCTTTTTCCATATAGAATACATCCAGTTACACAGAACTACACATTGCTTTTTTCACCCATGCATATAGCCAAATACTTATTTGGATGGAGGATTTGGTGAACAGTTAGAATGTATATCTACAGGGGACTGAAGTGAGAGTTGTAGACAGAATGAAATAAAACCAACCAGGTGCCTTGCTCCAAACGACAGAAACACAAGGGTATAAACTGAAGGGTGTAATCAACTCACTGTCACGCATCTGAGATTTTTTTAAAAAGGAAAACTAAAATGTACATGATTTCAAGTGAAATAAATCTGAAAGAATGCATAAGGGTATGCAAAGTGATTGAAGAAACAATAAACCAGTACAGTTTAGTGTGTACGTGAATTAGTCTGCAATGCAGAAATTGTATGTAAACCAATGAAGTTTGTTGTATAAACAAGACAAACACACAATGATACATACACTGAAAACTGCCTAAAAATGTACTCATGAGAGTTAGAGAGGGGAGGGGCCCTGTTCTGTGCCTCTGCTTCCGTTTGACACAGCCTTCTAGGAGAAAATATTACAAGGTTGACTTACAGGAGGATTGTAGGAAGAACGCTTTAGAAGCCAGTATAGTGGGAATCATCTTGTATTCTCAGACTGTCTTCCCTTCCTTGCATAAGGATGGAGCTTAGGACTGATCAGTGCTTCACCTTCTCCCTCCTACCAAGCTCTGGTGAGTCCTTGGGGACTCACATGGTGGTGAAGGTAAGACGAAGTCTTGACTTACTCATCTTGGGACAGGTATTGCTCCACCCTCCATACTTCTCCCTGAGTTTGATAGGCTGGACTGAGGTCTATGGAAACAAGGGCACTCAAGCTGGGTTAGTCCAAGTCAAAAGACTCCCTTCTGTTGCCTTTTAGGAGCTGGATTCACTATGTCAGTTCTCCACGGTGACAGGGAGTAGTTCAGTCTCTTAATTTGCTCTTGTGTTGGACACTGTTTCCTGTGTATTTCTCTTTCCCTTCAAGGAAGGGTAGCTGTGGGGTCACTAACAAGGTAGAACCTAGGAGTGGATCTAAGGCCCTGTTTGATATCTCAGGACAAAACACAATATAGGCAGAAAATGAAGCTTGTTGTATTAATATTCACACAACTATTTTTAGATGTAGAATTATGAATACCTCCCCAATGTTACTTCTTTTAAATAAGCATGCACATAATCTACTATAGACTTCAAACCAAAGCACATTTTATTTTCTAGTGTTGGCCAGATTTTCATTCTTATAAGTAATTATATTACACAATCAACACGTGTCCCATTGTGTAGCTAATTGCTGCATTTATCCTCCATAGTTTTAATTGTTAGTAACATCTTCATGAGCAAATACATTGTGTCCCCATGCCTGTTTTTTACATACCTTTCTATTTGCTAATCACCTACCACAAAGCTAAACACAGAGTAAGACTAAAATGAGAAATAGCAAAGCTTCTAAAATGGAAATGATTTTTTTATTAATTTTTAATACATATAACTAATATTCTGGCTCTTCTAGAAACTTTTTTTTTTCCTGAAGTGATTTTTGTGGTTGTTATTGTCTCGGGAGTCCTTATTACCATTTAAAATTTCTCTCATCTCTGTCTTTGTGACTTTATTTTTCTTTTACTTTTGTGAGATAATTTTTATTTTGAGCCACAAGTACAATTCAAATTATCTACTGTTCAAATTTTTTGTCTTAAAGTACTGTACTGAAATATTTTATTTTGTAAATGAGTCCATTAATACTCTGACCTGCTGATTTTGGAAATCAAGATCTTTTGCCCAACCTCACTTATTATTTTTAAAAGATTTCAAGTCCCAGGAAGACAGGAAGCACTTCATTTATATATACTGTGGTACAATACAGTGTCGTGCCCTTCTTTTAAAACCATAATTATATTAAAATAATATTTAACATAGTAGTAATAGGAAGGGGGCTATTTTTAGCCTGGTACCAGAGCATCTTCCTTCCCAAACAATAGCAGTGACAAAGTTTAAGGGTGTGGATAACTGGTATAGTTGTATGTAATGAGAGGAAGAACTTTTCTTACCTTAGTTTCTTTCCTCCATCTGCAATTTTAGCTTTTTGAAGATAACCTTCTTTTTCAACCATCTGCAAGAAGAATGCATATGTTAAAACTGTGACAGGCTCCTATGCATTTTTAGTTTGAACGAATATGTGCTTTCCAACAGTCATTGCAGTGATAAAAGTTTCTAGTCAAATAACTTTATTAATGATGCACATACTGCTTATGGAAGTGCTGGCAAGATCACAGTGATTACAAACTATTAAATGTCCAAAAGATAGATTACAAAGAGGAATATAAATGATTTCTTAGGTAATGACACACCTGCACTCATTTTGTTTTTCTCTGAAATTACACTTGCTTAAAAGATTCAACAAATTCAAGACAAATTCAGACACATTTAATGCTTCCCTAAAGTTTTCTGACCATTCTTGGAAGAGTTGCCCCTGTACCTGCTGAGGCCAGGCAAGGAACAATTCAGTTGAATCAGGTAACTGATCCAGCTGAAGCAGGGATGGGTGTTTAAATGCAACATATTATGCGTTGTAGTCAGTTACCAGGAAAGCCCGCAGTAACACTATCTCATTGTCTTCTTTCATGATGTGTGGCTGCCTTCCTTCTGCTACTCATGCGTATTGACTTCTATTTCTTTTTTTTTTTTATAAAACATTTTTACCTTTATTTTAATTTTTTTTAATTTTATTGAGTTTATTGGTACATTTTAGGGATACAGTACAGTTACATTCATTGTTGGGATCATGTACCTCTACATGGGAAGTCTTGGTTCTCATTTTTTCCCCTTACCTCTGCCCTCCCCTCACCCCCTCCTCCCCTCCCCATCTACAAACACCTTATTTTCATCTTTTCATTCTCTCACATTTTTTTCTTCCGCATGCTTCTTAAAGGAGATCCGACAGTTTAACTTCAGAGGAGGGTTTGTGAAGTTCTAGGATGGCTTTCAGTTTCTTAAGGCCATATTTCTACCCTTCCCTTCTGTTCCATCTCTCATATACCAAGTCCTTATTTTGTGCTCCAGTGTTTTACTCATAGGAAATTGTTCATATTCTTTCCCTCACATTATATGGCAAAAGTTCTAAAAAGTCACCTGCTTAATAGCAGAGAGCACACTCCTTCAGTTCCATCTTTGACTCTAGTACTAATTCTACCATGTTGTCATCTTTCTTAATCCTAACATACTAAATATACTTTAAAATTTAATTTGTGTGGTGTTTGTTAGAGGCTTTTCCCATGATTGATTTGAAGCTCCTTTACATACCACATCCCAGATCTCCACGTTAACCTTTTCGTTATTACTTTGATAGCATGTATAGAATCATATTGTAATAGTCTGCTTACCTGCCTGTGCCTATGCCCGTGCTGATTCTATTGAAAGCAGAGAAATATAATTCTCACATCTGGATTTCAAATGCCTAGATACTTGATAACATTAAGAGTCACACCAATGAATATTGTATGAGTAAATACCTGAAACTTGACAATCCTAAAACAAAAACAAAAACAAAAAAACCCTAAAACCATCTACAACAGGGCAAGTGAGAAGAGATAATTGTAGGTAAATGAGTTGTCCCACAGCCCTAAAATCTCACAGAGATTGAATCGGCTTTTTGCAAGACTCATTTAGATATAGATGAGAGTTTTTGAGGTATTCATTGTTATACTCCTAATATTGTATATAGCACAGTACTTAGCTTTATTTGTTAAATATACTTTTGAATGAATAGGGAAAAAAGTACTATGCTAACGATTTATGATAATTATACCAAAGCATTTTTCAAAAATTTCATGCTCAGGAAATTTCTTTTACTTCACTATGTTCCCCACAAGTCTAAAAGAACCTAAGGAAGCTATCTTTGGTAATTTTTAGAACTACAGTATTCAATAGCATATTTTTGTTAGTATTTTTTAAAATGTATTCATTTTCTTTGTCAACTCTTATTCCACATGTACTGTCCCCTTTCTAAAATTTTCTTGAGGCCAGGGAATTTTGTCTACCTCCTGAAGCCCATATCATATGTTCAGTGTTTAACTCTGGACATCTTTGGTTTCTATAAAAGTTTGAAAGAAAAAAGATGTTTTCCTAACAAGTAGTATCTCAGAGGAGATCTCTTTCTTTAGGAAAACATATTGAAATATTTACTGCATAACCAGAGACAAAATTTGTTGTTCACTTAAACTTTCTTCTTATGAAAATAAAACATTTACTCAAAACCTGCATTTATATACCAGAAAGCTACAAAATCTTTCAACCCATTATAAAAGAAGTATGCATGTATTTTCAGGCAAAAATGGTGCCTTTAATTGAAAAAATAATGAGTGTTATCATTATGTACATCTAAAATGTATCAGTAAATATTTTGTTATTAAAAAAAGTAACTATAATAGTACACAATATCCTAATGAGATAATTAACAATATGAAATAGGAAGAAAAGAGCTAAAGGTGTAGGGAAAGTGGGAAGGGTAGGTGAAAGGGATAAGGGAAAAGAAAAAATATGAGAAAATGAAAAAATAGAAATAAAGTGTCTGTAAATGAGGAAGGGAGTAGGGGGCAAAGGGAGGGCAGGGAGAAGAGGCAAAAATGAGAACCAAGACCTCTCATGTAAAGGTACAAGATCCCAATGATGAATGTAACTGTGCTGTATACCTAAAATGTACCAATAAACTCAATAAAAAAGAGAGAACTAGTTCTCTGTTTCTTTATTCTAGAGATAGATTCATTCTTTCAAAAATTTTCAACTAGTTATACCCTTTTCTCTCAAATAACAGCTACAGTACTTGAGTGGTTTTGCAAAGAGTAATAGGACAGTCTTAATGTTATTAAGGCTTAAAGTCTTGTGACCTCACATAATGATACTTCTATTAATCTTTCCTGCAGTCATCCCAGAGACTTGGGCCATCTTTTTGCATGGAATGGAAACTCCAATCAGACTTCTTAGACTGAAAGTATTGCATTGTTCTAGGTCCCATGCTGGCAAGAAAAACTTCCACAAGGTAGAGTTAATGACTTTATTATTCCCTATCCTCATACTTAGAAACACCTCATCATGTTCCAGAAATTGTACTGGGATGCTCATACTGAGCTGAAAGAAACATTAGGGTAAGAAGATGATTGCTGTATATTCTGCATGAGGGTTTATTTATGCTAACTTATTAATTATTCTAATTAGTTCAATTCTATGGTCTAAAGAGATCATGATATGTACACTGCGATTGAGTGTGTTGGTCATTCTAGTGCTCAGATGGTCTTATCTTTATTGGCTTGCAAAATTATTACAGCCTTAGATCTAAGTTTAAAATTCTACCTGCCAAATTCTAGTACAAATGAAATGTTTTTTTTTTAAAGTAGTAAAATATTTATTTTTAAGAAATGTCAACCAGTTCCTAAGTCTGTTTTCTGGAGCTATTTGTCCAATGTCCCTTAGAAGGACTATTTAACATCACATGGCAGGAGAGAGCAGCAATTTGTTCAGACTGAATGCGAACCAGTCTGTGAGCACTGAGGACGGGCTCAGCAGACACATCCCTGCTGAGAAGCAGATGAGAAGAATGAACAGCAGTGAGGCATCCAGATAGCACCTGTTTATCAACTTTCATTGGAAGCAGCAGACAAGGCAGCAGAGCAGAAGACAACCTATGATTGGTGGTAACAATTGTGGCTGAAAGACTAGCCTTTAACCCCACATGCACACGATACAATTTTTATGTAAAGGTTTAATGTGATTCTCAGATATAATTGCTCACATCATATATGGTAGTTTTTTTCTAAATAAATATAGATGTCAGCACTACCTTACCTAGAGCTCAGTACATATAATACTTTTAGAGAAATGAAATGTTGATGCGTTTGCCTCATTAAAATACATAATTTACTACATGAACATACTTTTAAGAAGTGGCATTCAAAAGGGGTTAAAATATAGGGGGTTAAATAGAATATAGGGGTTAAAAAGAAGAGGGATGAAAGGAAGACCAGACATAAGAAGACACATATTTGGTTCTTCTGTATCCCTTAAGAAGAGGGCTCAAAGTCAAGGGATGAAGAATAAGGTAGAACAAATAAAGAAAGCAGGAAGGAGACAAGAATATCACAATTTAAAAATTGCACTTTTGAGAAGATTTCAGGTTCATAACACAGTCAAAGTAACCCTTGGATATCCATATCTGCACACCTCAGGCTTGTTTATACTTCTTTTTTATTCAAAATCTGTTAAAAGTACTAGAAGCCTATAAATTAGCTTAGTTGACAAGTAAAGCCTAATAATCTGACTTTAAGATAGAGAAACAGACACAAAGTTTTCAAAAATGTATTTAGGCAAAACATCTCAGATCATCCATGTTAAAAAAAAAGGCAAACAAGAAATAAAAATTAAAACAGTACAATGGGCCTTTCCTTTTTCCTGTAAAATAAGCTATTATCTTTCTAATGCTGTATGAGCAGTCACTTTTTCCTGGAAACAAACTGAGACATTTTATAGATTAACAACTTTCACAGATTTCTATCCCTAAAACACATTAATATTCTCAGCTCCAGATTATAATGTGCCTTTCTCTTGATAGCCCCACTCCATATTTTTGAGTGTATCCTTTTAAAATTCTGCTTAATAAATTCTTTTATATCTCTTTTTAAAAGAAAGAAAAAAAGGAGAGAAGAAGAAAAGCAAAGAAAAATGATTCTGTGCCAGAAAAGGGCAACTAAAACTTCTCAAAAAATTCTTGACAAGCTGTTATGAATTGCAGGTCTTGGTGTTAGGCACAGCTTGCTAATTGCAGTGTATTTATACTCTTTAGTATATATTTTGAGTAATGCTTTCATGGCTATTCCCTCTTCCTTATTTGATCCCACTCAAGAAAAATATCCACCTTCAGGGATCTGCTGAAAATACTGGGTTTGGCAAAACACATACTATGCTCTACCAAGTGTTGCCCCATCATTTTAAATCCCTGTATATTTTTTATCCTTAGGTCTCTGACATTTTACCCTTACACCATCAAAATATCATCTTGAAAATGCCACTTTTTGATGTTCAAGAATTCCCCTCTGCCTTGTTTCCTGAGATTTTCATCTTGAAATTCATCACCATGAAACCCAGGTTCCTTTTGAAGTGGGCTGAGCAGGGTACCTCTGCATCTGAAGAACTTCCTTCATTTTTCAGGTTTTTCTTGTATTCCGTTTTGCCTTCTTCCCCATCAGTTGCTCTGTTCTCTTGAAGATTCTCTTTCTTTGTGTCTTCGAATTAAAGATCCTACTTCTTTTTCTGTCAATATAGTTCAACGAGAATGGCCTTCCTAGTTACTGTCTGGAGAATTTATTAGTGTAGCTCAAACGTTGTGTTGTAACCTAATTTCAGTCCAAGCAACAGGGAGGAAGGGATTGCTCAATGTTAATATTCTTTCTTCTTGATGTGTGCGTATTTTTTCTCTACTCTAGGATTAAATTAAGTGCAAATGCGGAACTGGATACAAGAAGTGTTTTAGCTTGTTTCTGTGACTCTCTGGCTTGTAACCTTCTTACCATCACCTCATGGCTCTTCAGAATTTGAGCTCTGATCTCCTTTCCCCACTCCCCTGGCTCATTTCCTTTGTTCCCTGTATTCTAGCCAGTTGTTGAAATCTTGGCAGTGTTTCAAACATAATAACTTTGTTCCCTCTCCAGACCTTTGCATTTTCTGTCCCTTCTGCTGGCAACATTTTTCTTTCTCGTATTTCTTTGCTCAGTAAACTGTACTCATTCTGCAAATCTCAATTTAAATGCTCTTGTCAAAGAGTCATTTTTATGACTACTTAATCTTGGACACGTTCTTTATTTCTCATAGGCCCTTGGTTTTCTGCAGTCATAGCACATTTAATACTTGGATGCATAGAAAGATATCTCTCTTTACTCCATATTTCTGTTTATTTGCAGACTGAAACCTGCTTCAGAAAAGAACATGACTATCTAGCTTCTAGTTAGCCTCTCATTGCATATCCCAGGACTACACACTGAACAGGACAGGGGTGGTGTAAGCAAATGCTGAATCTAATAAGTATACTCCTGCTTGAGAAAATATGAACACATGTAAACCTAGAGATACGATAAAATTATTTCATTGTATAACTTACTTGTACCTTGAATATGGGACAGGGTATTTTTCAGAAAATCTAAATGCAGCTTATGAAAATATAATTTTGCAAGACTGAAGATCTTTTGGACTTTTTTCCCTCCTAAATTAGGGAAAATACAGCCTTATCGATAGAATTATTCCTCCAAAGCTGCCATCCTTTGTTTTAAAATAAGAAAACATTGCGTGAGCATAATGTCTTTCATCCTGAAAGCCATCACAAGTATTAATTAATCCACAAAACGACATCTGGTTCCAAAAGGTAGAATCTGTGACTTAAGTTTTATCTGAGAAAGCCTGCTTTGCCCTCAAGCCGTGATGACTTCCCAAGCTCTGTCCTCAAAAATCTTTCCAGCTCAGAAGGAAGCAGATGATTCTGTGAAACCTGCCACAGGCTTTTGACTCCTGTAGGGTTATCTGTAGTCATGCCTTATGCTCCTTTGACAAAATAAAGGAGATAAAGATTCACCATGCTATAAATAGAATTCTTTTTTTTGAATATTTTTTTATGGGCAAAAATGAAAAATGTCCTGAAAAAATTGGTTCTCAAAAATACAACAGTTGTCTTGGGCAATATATAAGACTATGAAACAGATGCATATTATTTTACTTGATGTTTCACTTTTAAAGTTGTTGCTGTGTCCTAATACTTGCTGAGCAGTCACTGTAACTCTAAGAAAGTGACTCACTTAAAGCCTACGGATATATAGACCACGTGGCATAAACAACATCATCTGTCAGGGTACCAAGTAGTTTCTACTAGGAGATTCTAAATCTCCAATGAGGAACTGTGGGGACCAATATTAAAAAATATCATTATTTGATCACAATGTCCATCACAACCAACTTAATAAAGACAATGATAAGAGATGAAGCATGGCTTCCAAAGGAGATTTGAATCTATGAAACTTAACGCCCAGGTTTCTTATGATTCCTGAAAAATGTTCAGGAGACTTCTCTGAATAAAACAGATATATAAAGTGAAATTTATATACAGAGGAACATTTTGGAAATGAATAAGTTGGAGGGTACATTTGGTAAGTAGAATGAATAATAATAATTAAATAATAACTTCAAAGTAAAAGATTTTTTTCAATTTTTTGAAAGGGTTTTAGTGTATATTTTCCATTCATGATAGCCTGTGTTCATAGATACCGTGAAGAGGAACTACTAAGCTGGTGGGTGATTCTGGAAGTAACACTGAGGCCTGGAGGAAGTTGGGAGGGCTGAAAAGAGGGGAGTGACCACCACGACAGACTGCCAGGAGAAGGTTAGGTTAGTCAGATGTAAAGAAAACACTCTGCCTTCTGGAAAATAATTTAGGTCTTCATCAATAGAAACGCATAGCTTCAATTCATCAGATTTGTTTCAGGCAAATGTATATTTTTTGACATTGCTTATTTGTATAGATAATTCATCAATAAGAGTTTTGCACAAAAATGACATTTCTGTCCTTAATATTGCATAAGAAAATTAATTCAAGGAAAGGTGTAGAGGTGAAAGTTGAGTGTTACAAGTATTTATAAGACACAACAAAATAATTAAGTACTCACAGAAACAATATATGTATGCGTGTGCAAGTGTGATAAAGAAAAGCAGAAAGAGGAGAGAGAAAGAAATACACAGTTCCGAACATAAAGAGATTTAGAGAGATTACAAAGTGAAAGCCTTAAAATGATTTGTTTTGCACCCACTGCTCAGAGCTTACTATTGTGACCTTTCCAAGGCTATCTGGATAAAGTATTGAACACACAGATATACGATATACTCATGTATTGTCCACACGCTGGATATGAAAGTGACTTTCAAAAATTTATTTACAACTGATACTAGAGTTACTACATATTAGTGAATAAAACTAACAATCTTATAAAAATTAAAAAAAAACTATTTCTGAATATCTTAACAGTTTCACTACAATTAGCCTATGTTTGACACACAAGCATCTCTATTACATTAGGATTGCATAATGGTTATTGATTAAATATGAATAAGAACCATAACTTGGAACTGTAAAAATTAATAGATATTTTCATGGTAAAAAATTGGGACACCGTAAGGCCCTATTCAATATGATTGCATATGATAGTAGGTATATATAAACATAAATGTATATAATTATGTTCACCTAACTCCATTTTCACTCTAACTTCATGTTTCATGAAATATTTCAGAGAAAACATTTCATGTTCTAATTTTATAAGGTATAGGTCTTTATAATTATTTCATGTATTTTGTTTCCTTTGTAATTCACACTTTATAAAAATTTAATAAACTATTATTTTATTCACTGGACAACTCCAGTTTATCAGGTTTTATACTACCTCTTACTAATAAAATAGTGAATAAGACACACCCCTCTCTTCATACAGCTGATAGTTAGGTAAGAGTAAAAGAAAAAGAAAAAAGCAATTTTAGTATGATGTAGTTTGGAAAGAAGCAAATCAAGCTGCTATTTAGAGGCAGATCAAAGAATGGCTACTTAATTTGAATTTGAGGGTCAGAGAATTTCCCATAGAAATGCATAATTAATTTTCAAAACAAGATATTATTATATCTAACTGCAATAATTAAAATTGGTCTTCACTATGAATAGCAGCCATATATTTGTTATTTTCCATCAACAGTATTATTTTATAAGCAATCAATATTGTATTATTACATGAATTGACAGACATGTCTTTCCCGAAAAAACCACTATAGTTATGAAAGCCTTATGAGTGGAAATATGATATAATAAAGAAAATAGAAGTCATAGACTCTAACTTAAAGTCTGCTACCCATGAAATTAGACTGAACAACATAAATCAGTAGAGGAGCATGTGTGGGCTAAAGGAAACATAACTATTTTAGAAAATCCAAACTCCCTCAAGGGGAGAGCCACAAATTAATCATATTATTCCTGGCTTGAGAGTGTGTATCTAAGAGTAAATAATAAACAACATAAATCAGGGACCATAAGAGAGGTCTGTAGATTTGCTGCTATGGTAAACTGGAAAGCTATTGAAGGTTTTGACAAGAGAAATGAAATAAGGAAGGATGGCTTAGGGATGTTGGTCTGGGATCCCTGCCCACTGTCATGAGAAGGACATGGTAGAGTGTGAGGGTGAGGTAGGAAGCGTGTGGCGGCCTGGACATGTGGCTTAAGGGGTCCATTGACACCATGTGCCCTGAGGAGAAGTGCTCCAGAAAATGAGGATATAAAAGGTCACTGAAAAAAAAGAAGATGGATCCAAAGAAAATGTATTCCAAGCCTAGAAAGAATGTTTGCTAGTGAAAGAGATGGACTCAATTAAAAAAATATAGAGATTTGGCAATGAGCTACTTATGGGTTCTGTGGAGGCACTGACAAAGAAACCTTGGAAGAAATGACCAATTAGTGCTTGAATACAGACAATAAAACAAAAGAAAATATCCAGTTACAGTTCTATTCATTGTTACAAGCTTACGATTGAAGATGAAAGCCACTGATATTTCACTGACAAACTCATTTCACATGTTTATGAGGTTTTTATCATGTTCTAGCAATCATTAGAATCAGGAGAATGAATAATTAATCTAGAAGACAATGTCTCCATCCTTACAGAACTAACAATCTAATGGGATAACAAACAAACAAAGGGAAATCGTATGTATGCCACACCATGCATGGTGGTAGAGTGTTTATGGAAAACTTAGTAAGAAAGCCATGCGGATGGAAATGATATTTGTTTTAGTTTAAAGGAGATTAGGGAAGACTTACTTTAAGAAGTGCCACTAGAACAAAGCTGTGAAGCAAATGAAGAAAGGGAACCAAATAAATTACACTGCAACAGAAAGACAAAAAAATGCAAACGGAATAGCCCAGCAGTAGAAGTGAGACATCAACTACTTAGAGAAGAATGAGCCAGGAGAAAAAAGGAAGAGGTGAGCTCCGAGAGGTAGCTAAAGCCTGTAATACACGGGAGAAGCCAGGGAGGATTTTTGTCATGGAGAGACACCATGGACTCAAAGTCTGTGTCCCCCTCAAAGTTCATAGGCTGGAATTTTAACCACCAATGAGGGTGAGTCGGGAGATGTTACCTTTAGGAATTAATCTGGTCATAAGTGTAGGGGATAGAAGCCTTTACTGAGGGACCCCACGAAGGTCTCTCACTCTCTTCATGCCATGTTGAGGACACAATGAGAACGTGGCGATCTGCATCCAGGAAGAGAACCTCATCAAGCTTGATTATTTTGATACTCTGATCTAGGGCTTCCAGACTGCAGACTAGTAGAAACAAATGTTTGCTGTTTATATAGCACCCAGTCAAGGGCCCTTTGCCATAACAGCCTAAATGGACATAACAGCCTCTGGGCAACATCCTAGAAGCAGTGAACGCTGGTATAAATGAGGTAAGTGAGCTCGAGAGCTCACACCTTCCAATGAGACCAAAGTATCCAGGCTGACACTTTGATTGCAATCTTTGAGTAGGACACTGCTACATTATGCCCAGATTCCTGATGGAGGAAACACGAGGTATTGGAAGTGTATGCCATTTCAAGTTGCCAAATGTTGGGGTTGTTTCTTTCACAGTAGTAGATCAGAGAATCTAGTTCTGGAGTTACTGCATCACTCACCAGTTGTTCCAGTGGAGGAATAATGTCCTTCAAGACATGCTGTGAATGATTCCTTCTGTGTCGAGATATCTGCAAACACACAGAAAGATGATACTGTTACATTATTTTTCTCTCTAAAAACTGTAAGCTACTTAAAAGGGATAATTAAATTGACATGCACGTGAAAATTATCATTGATTCATTCAAGAAAGTGAATAAAAGTAGGTAAAAATGAGGGGTGTTTTAGATGATTATTTGAATAAAACTTACTAAGAGTACTGGCTATGACTCCTCACATCCCTACTTTTCTGATCACAGCATAGCTCTCATTAAGTGGTGATATCTGTGTTCTTGCATTTTGGATATGGCCACACCTTCATATCAGCATCAACCAAAATATTCCCTAGAAGTGCTATTGTGTGATCCAAAGCTCAGACATGAAAATGTTATGCCTTTCCCTCTTGGAATTCTCAAATTGGAAAATATTTGCATGTTGTAAGGAAACACAAATACTCCGCACAGGGTGGCCACAAAACGTCTTACAGGTTTTCTGGCTGATAGACAAGCTGAAGTTCTACCAGTCATCATCAACCACCAATCTTGTAAGTATAACAACTTCCTGATGATTTCTTCATCCAGGCAGTGGTCAATCTCAGTTTTCTGTCTTTTCAGGAGACTTCTCAAACATCATGGAGTAGAAACAAGCTGTTACTATTGTACTCTATATGACTTTCTTTTACCAGATTCTAAGGATAATAAAATCATAGCTTTTTACCTTTTATATTTCAGAGCAACTTAAAATGCAGTAATAGAAACTGGACCCAAATATTTCATATTGGAACATGTTTATAAACTGAGCTTAGCTTTTTCCCTATTGATGTTCTATTACTTTTGATATCTTTCCCTATTATGGAGTTGTAATGAAATATACTCCATCACATGATTGTCTTGTAACATAAAAGGAATCTTAGTGTTCTTTCTCCTAAAGCAGCATCACGAACAAATTCTATCATACTCAAAAAAGAGAAAGAGAAAGAACTTAGTATTAAATCTTATAACTTAAAGGTTACCATTAATAATACAAATAATACTATTTCATGGTTGACATCAAGGAGAGAAGTGGAGGAAAGAGGAAAGGAAGGAAAGGAGAGAGGAGGAGAAGAGGGAGGAGAGCCAAGAGAATGACAAAATGAAAGTGACAGAGGGGCAGAAAGACATACAGAGAAGCAGAGAGAAGGAATTAAAAGAACCTAAAGCAGGCCTGGGTACTATATGTAGATAAGTAGAATGTTGTCTTTGGCTATTGTTACTGGCAAAATATAACTATCTGAAGGAATCAGATCAATGTCTATGAAGAATTGAAGGACATTGCATCAGCAAAGAAGACCAGAATCCTGGCCTGAACAAACACATTACACTGTAGAACTTCAGAGTTCCATGTCTGCCCCACAAAACTGGTTATGAATATAACCCAAGTCTGAGGCTATGATTTAATGCGCCGTCTACTTCACAGTTGGCCTGGAAAGGAAAATCCAAAGACCCTCCAGAGAGCAGAGCCAGAAGCCCTAAAGAATAAGGGTCAAGGGAAGTTCTTCTGGGAAGAAGACAGAGATTGTCTGTTTCCAGACCAGGGGTTTCAAAAGGCCTGACCAACGGGGTTTAATCATTGTTTTGTTCCAATAATTGTTGGCTGTTTACCATTTTGCTTCTTAGTTATGAGTGAATATTTTTGATTGTATCTCTTTTCCAGTTATTGAGTTGTTGCTCCATCATTTTCTATTAGAAGTGGGACAAAGGGACAGTGGTAAAGTATAACAGAGAAGTTGTATTTCAAATTCTAAATCAGTTAACCCATGAAAGCATCCCAAATCCTATGGAAAGAGCTATTTATCACCAGACAGTCTAGAAACAGAGCTTCATGCAATAACTGGACAGAATGTTTCAATGTCTCCTTGAGCGGGTGAACAGATGTAGTTCTAAGTGTCGGAAGTCAGGTACAAAATGATAAAGGGTAAAGGGGAGGGAAGACTTTATACTTTTTCCTGGGCATATATTTATACTACCTTCCCTCAGCCTACCTTGAACTTTGATGTGATCATTTGACTAGTTCAGACCAGCAGGTATGTGAGCAAAAGCAATGGAGTTATAGTAGCTAAAGCTACTAAAACCAGGGAATGCTTTGGATCCTCTCTTTCTTGGTACACTGGCTAGGAGTCAATATTGAGGCAGTCCTTACTGCAGGAGGAAGAACTTGGGGCCTGATATACCATGTGTAGAAAATCAAACCTACAAGTGGAAGGTTCAGCTTGTTTTCATTACTAAGCTTTTTACTTTGGAATAATTTTAGAGTTACAGAAAAATTGTAGAGAGAGTTCCTGTGGAAATTTCCTTCTGTTACATAAGTGAGAAATCCATTTCTATTTTTTTGTCATCCATATTTCAGAAAATTTTATAGCTGCTAGCTGCCTTAGTTACTTTTCTCCTTGCTGAGACAGAATATCTGATGCCCCAAATTAAAGGAAGAAAGGTTTATTTGATTCACAGTTTGTAGAGGTTTCAATACATTATTGGCTGGCTCTGAGGTAGGATGGCATGGCAGAGGGGAATCGCAGAGGAGAAATAGTTCCCAGAAGGTAAAAGGCAAAAGTCATCCTGGTAGCAAGGGACAATAGCAGCTTCTTTCTGTCTCTTTTGTTTATTATCTAGGCTACTTGGTTTAGAGCAGGTGCCAGTCAGTGGACTAATATAGTGATTACATACTCTTAATAATAGCACCCTTAATCCTAACATCACACTATGAAATAATCCCAGCATCACACACTCTAGATTCAGGCACTTCTGTAAAAACCCCACCTCTGACTTCATGAGGCTTTGGGGGAAATCTGGACACAAACTGTAACACTAGCATTACCCTAAAAAATGATAACTATAATTGATATTTAGTTGATGCTAAAAATGAATGGTCTTATGCATAAGAAAACTGAGAGCAAAACTAAATAATGAGATTCTAGAAACCCAAAATATTTGTAATCCCCTGTTATATCAGCTTCTTAGCAATGGAAGAATTATGTATTTGACACTAAATACTTTTATTTGTTTATTTATTTATTTTTGTTTTGTTTTTTTGGTTTCAGGTATCGAACTCTGGACCTTGTGCTTGCAAGGCAGGCAGTGGAACCACTGAGCTAAATCCCTGGCCCAACATTTAATCCTTTTAAAAACCAAGAAGTCATTTTATACTGCTTTACGTTTGGAAATCGCTACTCTTAAATATTCAATATAATAAGATCTATAACCTCTTACTGAGAATTTAGTATATATGTGTTATATTGAAATTTTATACTAATAAGGGTTGTGGAATTCTAGGATGGGAGGAGTTTTAAAATTTTATTTTATGGAACCTAAGTAGATTTCTAGTTTTGAGGTAAAAGTAGTTCTCCTGACATGTGATATACCTCATGCTTCACATGTTACAGAAAATGGTGTAAATATCTGTACGGTATGGATGAGTGGGCATGCAGCCATTCATCTAAGTCAGTCAGGCTCACCATTTCTTTTATGGCCAATTCCATAGCCTTTTATTATTATTATTATTATATCATTATTATTATATTTTATAGGCATAGTGGTTCATCATTCTCTAAGTATTACCTTCCATTTATCTGTAGAACCTTTCAAATTAAGTTGTATACATATTGTCAAGGATACAAAATATTATTTTAACTGGAGATTTTAAAAATTTGAATTATTACTTATAAAATCTTAAATTTTGGTAGAAAAAAATCACATCAAAGCCATTTGCTAATGATATGAATACACATTTTCTTTAAAATAGTTATTTTAGCTTAAATAATAGAAATTAAAAACTAATATCCTGCATAAAATATGGAAAAAACTCACATAGTATTTGAGTGCCTGAAGATTGCAATATAAGTTTTAATGAGAAGAAATCAGAAAAGAAAGGAGCATCTAATGAACACGTATTTATTCCTTCAAAGAGCCCACTGGGTCCATAATCTAAATAAGAATTCAAATTGAGAAATGATACAAATATATCGGTTAATATTTATTGAATTGAATTATTTATTGAATTGGTTACAAGGTACTGTTCTGTATTTTGCAATCATTAGCATATTTAATTATCACCCAAATCTTAAGAACTCAATAAAATACCCTGTTGTATAAGTATGGAATTACAAATGAAAACAGTCTAAATAATTTTAAAAATCTATAGCTAGGAAAAGGCCAGCCCCTATATACCCTCCCTCTAAGTCCTCAACCAGTCTACTTTAAAATTCATGGGAAACTACAAAACTGAGATGCCTCTGTGCAGAAAGAATATTTCTAAGTTGGAAATTTAAGAAGAATCAGACTCACAGATTTGTACACATTCATATGGGAAGACCGAAATCAGGTTCCAAATCTATTACGAATAATGTTAATATTCCTTCAGGGAAAGTAATATTACTGATCATTTCTAAATCAATAACCTAGCCAATATATCATGTTCAATGAAGTTATGAAGATGCTGAGAAAAGAGAACTTTCATCACTTTTCTTTTGCCCTAATGTTCTTTTCAGTAAAACCTTAGGTGAAGAAATATGTTACCACTCCAAATCAAATTATGCTGACTGAGATTAATGATTTGGGAAATTCTGAATTCAAAATGGCTTAATTGCCTCATATGGATATCAGGAAAAAATTAGGATATTGTAAATTGTCTTTTTTTTCCACTAAGTTTATTGGTACATTTTAGGTACATAAATTGTCTTTAAAAGATATACTTAATTAAAATAATAATAAGAAAAAAGACATGGTGTCAACTAAAATCTCATGAAGTAAGCATGAAGGGATAAAGACTCTTGTAAGACATATTACATATTACAAAAGACAGAAAATTTTAAGCTAGTCATATAAGAATCAATGCATTATTGTTATTAACTCATAATTTTACTGCTATAGAAGACCACAGAAAAGAAAATGGAGCTTAAAGTATTAGGTGTTCTTGTGTTTCATTCATATTTAATTAAAAACTATCTCATGCTTGGTACACTCATATGTCAGTAATTTATAATAGAAGATATTCAAAATATTCTTGTTTATGTTTCAAAATAGCACTACTATTAGTATTACAAAAAGAATACTTCATTTTACATAGTCCTATTCTTTCTAAAAAAATTAAAACTTTTAAATGTATCAGATACCAAACATGATATTTTCTCCTGCCAATTGCTTGAAGGCAAGTTTTAGAATCTGGCAGTACTGCATTAATTCCTTTTTGTGTTTGATGGAATTATCAAATGATTATTGAATTTTGAAATCTTGAATAGCAATAATAATTTTGGTAGTATCTTGATAAAGCTTTATTTTTAAAAATTATTTTTTCCTCTAAGAAAGAAGCATTTCTCTGAAGACTTAAAGTATTATCATACACATATCTTCTTTCTTTCTTACTTGCAAATGTTCATAATGTATAGATCTTTGTCATAAACATAAGTGGATATGTATGTTTAAATATTTAAATGTTCATAGACTCATTCTTTCACTAATTCTTATACACATAAATTGTGAAATGTTGACTTCAGTATCATTTTACAATTTCTCTTTCAAACTATCATGGATTTCTATGTCTCAATTTATTTGTAATATTCTAGCAATGAGTCCTTTATACTTCAAAGTTTCTCAGGTGTATATATTAAGAATGTTACTTCAGATTTCTTATGAGTTGAAATTACTATGTTTTAAGCTGTTTTCTGCACAGTATTCTGCATTATAAGCTCCTATGCTTTGATAATAAATACTTAAACTGATGGTAACACTTATTGTAGAGATTTAAAAAGTGTCATGTTAGACTTCATCTTTTTGTGGATGCAAGTGATCTTTTTTTCTCAAAGGTGCCGTCTTTTTATTGAATTATCATGTTCTTAAATAAGAATGATTTGTAGCAACCATATAAAAAAGTTTCAAACATAGGTATCTTCTGACCTCAATTCTCTTGAACCTAGTATTAGATTAATCCTTATGACTAAAACTACTTTATATCAGACTGTTTTTCCTCCTTTATCATCATCTACCATACTCTCCCTTTCACTCCTGCTCTGTCCCTTCCCAGGATTTTAAACTCTATAACTGTGCAGAGTAAAGTGTCAAAAATCAAGTATTCAGAATGTTTAATGCATATTTTCTTTTGATTTCCACTTTGTTCTTACTAGAATATGCCTCATAATAATATATTTCAGGTATATTTTCCTCCAAAGAGAGGAATTTGAAAAGTCATTTTTTTCAAATTGTCTTCATTTTTTCTTCTATCCCATTTTTATCTTCATCTATTTAAAGAATATGAAGCTGATGGGTTGGATTTATATGTGATATATTACATACTATAAAAATAACAGAATTTGGCCATATTATTTTCTTTGTGTAGGAGGGTCTACTATGAAAGTTATACATAAACATGAAACATTCCACACAGCTCTGATTTTAAATAGATTACCATTTTTGATGAAAGTTTATATCTTGTGGTTTAGCATTGAAATAAAATCATTTGAAAAAATGCATTAGTTTGTTCCAACATTTTCACAGACGTGTGCATTTTCTGAGGCATACCTCCCATTAGCAACCTCCCTGGATGCTTGGATGAAAAACAGAAATAAATCTGTGGTTAAGTTTAGTTTTTATTCACAGTTTCTCAAAGATTTTTTTGTTGTTGTTGTTTTTGGTGTATCCCAATTCTTAAATTTAAATTTTCATGTTTTCTTTGCCAAATTCTATTTCTTAAAGCTGTCAAAATCAGAAATTAAGAATAGTTAATGAATCATTTATTTATTTGGAAAATGGAGGTGTGGCCAATATTTCTTATGCTCACACTGGCTTAATTGTTTAGAAATAATAATTATCAATCTAAATGATAGGTATTTTGTTCAAACCATATATGTATGTTTTTCAAAAAAGTTAAGATTGGAAGGCTTTACCATGTTATACATTAAATATTCTAATTTTACTTATATGTGGATGTACAAATTATACTGAAATCTAACATTTATTGCAAAATTATTAAATGCATAATTTCAAAATCCTAAGAGCAAGCAATGGTATAAATCAAAGATCAATTTCTTGTTTCATACCTTATTAATTTGTGATAAGTAAACTGTTTAACATTTATACTTTCCTTCCTCATTCTACTCACAAAACTATTCACTCACTATAATTGAAATCCATAAGCAGATGTCACTTTTTTTTCCTGCTATTCTCTGAGACTCTTTTGGTTGTATAGTGTCAGTCAGAAATCTGACACATCTAATTATGTCTTTTATCCCCTGTAGAAAATGAAAGAGAACAATTCAAAAAGCTCTTGAAGACATATGAAATTTTCTTATTCTTTTTAAAATTTGTTGAACATTCTTGGTCAGCATCTGTGTCACCTGCGGCACTCACTAGATGTGCAATCCTGGGGTGAGTCTGGTTAGATTACACTCAGCCTCAACACATCTTCCTACTTTCCAGATAGCCAAAGGGAAGAAATTCCTGAATGATTCCAACAGCTTAATGCTCTTCCCTTGCTTTATTTAGTTCCAAACACACGTATTCATCTGAGAAGGTCAGATTTCCTCGTGCTCTTCCTAGGTAAATAAAAATTAATTGCATATAATACACACAATTTCCTCGGTGCTTTTATTTATTTATTTTATGTGGTTTATGTATTTTCACTTCCTTTAGTTCTCTCTTTTTTTATTTAGTACTTTCAGTATACGGCCTCTTTTCAAGACTTGTCAGAGGAAGAGTTGCCATTCATAAAGAATCTGGATATACCACAATTTTAATCCTTAGATAGGCTCTTAATAATCACCAGAACTAAGAAAAGCAGGCACCTAAAGGGTACAATTTTCATCATTTCTTTCATGTGAAGAGCTTTTATGTATCCTTTTAATATTTATGTTCCCTATGGGAGCACTTAGGTTTAGGCCAGAATTTTTTTATATATTTATTTTTAGCCCCATATTTTTCTAATTTTTTGTGACTTTCAGTGATACACGATACTATCACATGTTTATGAGGTACAGTTTGAGGTGCCAATTTGGGCACATAAAACATATAATTCTCCAGTGAGGGCAATTGGTAGAATTATCACTTCCATTTTCATCATATCTTTGCATAAAAGACTTATTTTGACCATATCTTTGCAAGTTTTGGTTCATGACCAAATAACTTCATTGCTTCGGCCTGTGGTAAGGAAGGACATCATGGCAGATACAAGTGACAGAGGAAAACTGCTCACCTCATCAGAAAGCAAAGAAAAGGAAGAGGACAGGCCAGAGTCCCACTGCCCCCTTTGAGGTCACAGCTCCTATGACCACCCCTGAAGCCTCACAGGGTAAAGGTCTATAGCACCTCCTAATATTGTCACCCTGTGGAACAAGGCTTTAGCGTGTGGACTTTGTGAGAGACTATCTTTTTCAAACAGTAGTAAATGTTATTGCTTTTGTCTAAAGCCTCATGTGGTCAAAGGCAGGCTTTTCAGAAATGGCTGGATCCAGAATGTGTGATGCTAGGATGGAATGTATGATGCTGGACTCAAGGGTGTCTGATTACTACATGAGTCCACCGATTGGTTTGACATAGTTCTGGCTGTGGATAAATGTCATGATCTGCCCTGGGAGTGAGGATTACCTGCCCTAAGGGTAAATAGTCTACGTAGACTGTAAGAGACAGAAAGAGGGCTGCTTGTCTTTTACTGTTTGCTGCTTTTGCTGCTGCCTGCCTGCCATAAACTGTTTCTACTCTGTGATGCCCTCTGCCATGCTACCCTGCCCTAGAGATAGCCAGTTATGGACTGAAACCCCTACAGACTCTAAGCCGAAATAAAGTTTTCTTCCTTTAACTTTGAGTTTCAGGTGTTTGTCTCAGCAATGAGAAAAGTAGCTAAGATGGCAACATACAAGGGAGAACATAAAGTCTTTGCTTCTGTATTCATGTCTCATTTCACTTTGAATAAAGTCTTCAATTTCCTTCCATGTTGGCAGAAATGAGAGAATTTTCTTCTTTATGGGTAAATAATATTCTAGCATACATATATTCTTCCACTGATGGACACCTATGTTGATTCTATATCTTTAGCCATGAATTTTTAAATCAATTTAATGAGAAACTAAAAACTAAAATAGATATAAGTATTTTATCCTCCTCAAAACACTGTTGATGGTATTAGATCTAAGAAATTATACGATTTATTAAAATAACAGCTATGTTTCTTACTATTAGTAAATTAAACAACTTATTCCTTTATTACATACATATAATTACAGTATTTACTGTCTTAATATAACCAAAGGGAAATAGCTCAAGTATGTTATGAAAAATATTATGAAATTGTACAGGGGTTACCTGGATCATTTTACCCAAAGTGATGATTTTTTCCACAACTCCACCTCAAATGTCTTATTCAAAATAATAAAATGTTCGGTGGCCTGCCTTGCAAGCGCAAGGACCCGAGTTCAATCCCCGGTACCCCCCCCACCAAAAAATAAAATAATAAAATGATTCAAGGCAACATAAAGCAATACCAAGAAAATAAACTCATAAATACCTCACAACAATATGAAATAGAAAGCAAACAATTTTTGAAGGTCTGAAATAATAAAAAGTTCTACTTATTTTAAACAAAACAAAATAAATCATTGTCAAATAACCATTTGGCTATATTAATAATCTATATCTAATTTTATGATGTTTAAATATGTAAAATCCTTAAATTAGGATCAGACTGTACACTTCAAGTAAAAAATATATATATTCCCATATATATATATACTCGTACATGCATATACATATAAACATACATATATACATGCATATAGAAACATATATTCATATATATAATGTAGTATATAATTTTCCCAGGGGGCATTGGTTGAAATACTGTTTTCTTCTTACTTCCTTCAGTATACAGTCAATCATTAAACAAAACATTATTTTTTTTTCTTTTTTGGAAAACTGTGACTCATTATATATTTTATTTAATCCATGATACATAAAGTTTGACAAAGCTATTTTTCATAGTCTCCTTTCCATAGACTACTGATACCTTTTTGTATGCATCTTTATTTCTGAATTCACAAATGAAAACATACTTGCTAGCAGATGAAATTCGTTGAAAGGTCACTTAGAAAAGCATTGTGGGAGGCAAAGCTGTTAATAGCTATGACACTTTTTAAAGAATCAACAGACTTTCTATCAAATATTTAAATTAAGCACACTAAATACCCTCAGAATTTTTAGGCAGGGGCTGATAATTATATCTTTCTAGTTTCCTTTCTTCACTTATTCTTTGAGGTTTTAGAGACCCCAAACTCACCTTCTGCTGCCAAAAATGCAGGTTTACTTCTGAAGGTTAATCCCGACTCAGCAGGATTGAAGGGTGGCACTTTTCTTTGGTCGTAAGTATGTTGGCTCAGGCCAGACAGCTGTTAGGACATTCCCCTCTGGGAATCGTGCCCTCAACACCCACCGTGGATGCACATACACGGTCTACTGGCTGCTGACTTCCATGCCCATCTGCTCAAATGGCATGCTGCCCACTCACAAGTTGGCTGGATCCTTGCCCTTAGTGTGTAGGTGCCAGGCAATGATGGGTTTAGATGGGCAGTCTGCATAATACTATACAAGTAATGCCTTTTCTTTCTCTCTTTGTACAATATCCGTCCCCTGTCCTTTCCTGAAAGAGAAAGTTGTGTTTCTCTACCTTTGCTTATAAGAGTGAAAACATGAGGCCCATACAGGTAGATTTACAAGTGTACTCAACCTGATACAATAGTAAGCTCAAAGGGAAGAATTCACAGAGTTTCAAATGGCACATTCTAACACTGAAATACGTTGGATTGTGAAAATCCCAACCACCTGGAGTCTGTCAGAAGACATTTACCAGGAATGTAAGTACAGCAGACTCGTGGATGGCAGTGGTACCAGGAAATAACTGAAGTCATAGCACCTTTGTCTGTAGCAGTTCCAGCACGAATCACTTGCCTTACATTGAAAAGACACATACAAGAGCAAAAGAAATAAATCAGACAAAAAGCACCAGCTTAATAGGAACACGATTTATATGTTCATTTGGGGCAAGGGTGCAAGCTATGATATCAGACCTTAGAAATAACCTTGACCAGGATTCCTAAAGGAAAGAAAAAGAAATAGAAATAGCATCTCTCTTTCCAATCTACAGCAAACCCACGGAGAGGAATACATTGGCATAGGGGGTTGTGACTTTAATGATCCAAAGCATATGAAAGCTTGTTAGCAGACAGCAGACAGACACAAGTAAGAACAACAGTAATGGCTGCATCTGCAGCCTGGCCTATGGCAGTAAAACCAATCAGGCAGCATTGGAGAGTGGTGCCGGGAGCTAAATTAAAGCTGTGCTTTCCTTGTGTGTTTATTTAAGGGTGATTGAGTTCAGGGCGTTGTCAGTCCGCCTTGGAGAATGGTTATCCAGTGTGTAGGCATGATCTTTCTCTCTGAATATGCTCTGTTGAGTCAGTTAGTTATGTGTGACTACTTGATCTGTCCTAGTCTTTATAGAGTGCCAAAATCCTCCAGTCTAAATTCCAAAGGAACAGGGCCTAAAAACTTTTGGCTCCAGAATCAAATTAGGTTTCTCTGCTTTCCCAGCCAGAAATGCATAAATACCCAATGGCCAAAACCAAAGAATTTGACATTGTGGAATGAATAGAGCTGTCATATACTACTAAAGTGTGGAAATATCTACTGTTTGAAGTCAAGACTAGTTCAACATCTTCAGTAATCAGAACAGACTTCTTTGGATACCTTTATGGGGGTAGTCTGGCGTTGATTGGGAATGTTTCTGGCAAGCTGCTGATCCCAGATATCAGAACTGTAAGAACATACGGTTTATAAGAGAAAATCTGCCATTTTTTCTGTCCAAAAAATTCTTAAAGGCAGTATATTTTCATTAAAAAATTGGGTCCTTCATCTTATTTCTCTGATTGACCTTTGGGTTAACACCAGTAGCTTGTATGTATACTTTAAAAAAAAAACTAGTAAAATAAGTAGTATGTTAGTAGAGTTTGAAAAAATATTATGTGAAGATTATTTTGATTGATTTTTTATTTGGAATTATCTTAGGAGTTTCTCCTGAAAAAGAGAAAAGAATGTATAGAGACAAACAGAGCTCCTTAGTCTGATTACTATAGTATGAATTAAATATCTGAGTATCTTGAGTAATTTTTTTCTCTCATAACATATCATATCTGTAGGATATAACAGGAAGAGTCGCATACAGCTAATTTATTAATGATCACAAAGCAAGTATCCAAAGAAAAACTCTTGAGAATATAGGTCATATTTTATTCATCTTAGAGTCCACTATACTTGGCATAGTAACCCAGTGAAATATGTGACTTCATACATACAAGCAATTGTTTCATGAATGCAACTTGATTTGCAGTATCTTTGTTCTGAGATATTTTGCTAGAAACAGTAGTCATTATCTTCAAAATATGAACCAAGTCAGTTTCTAGTCTTTTCCATATGGACTTCCATAGTTGTTTTATAGCAGGCTTGACTTCATTTTTACTAACATGAGGTCAAATTTTCAGAATTACCTCCCCATAAATTTATATTTCATTTGAGTTATCTGATACTAGGTAGATAATAATTCCTTGATCTTATGACTTCAGCTCCTCTCCATAAGGAAAAACTGAAAAGATATTTATCTATAACTGTAGATGTAGAAATGAATACAAATATAGATAAAATTAAATTGAAAATACATAATATGTATGCTGTGTATATTATTTTAGACCATTCTCTGTTTTTTCTCACACTATCTGGGAGAATTTCTAAACCATTTGGTATCACTACATCAATTATAAAATATAGCATAAATAGTACTTACATTACAAACAATTGTATTATAAATAAGAAAATTACTCTAGACATAACATAGAACACATGGTATACCCAAATTATTATATATCAACCATATCATTCCTCTAGAAAATGGGAAAATGCGTTTTACAAAATAGTTCTTGCTATGTATTTAAGGCTTTGGATTCACTATGTAGCCCAAGCTGGCCTCAAACTCACAGTGATCTTCCTTCCTTAGCCTCTTGAGTGTTGGCATTATAGGCATTCACCACCACACCAAGCTTCTAAATCTAAATTTTATTCCTTCGCCAAATCAAAGAGCCAAATTTCACTACCGTAATCACCTAACTCCAGTTCTAAAAGAAGGTGAGCTTAACTGACTCTTCCTCCAGAAATTCCACAGCCAAAAAGGTATCCCATCATCCAGAAGATTGAGCTAGCCCTCTAGCCTAATGAAGGGATTAAAAATCTTGCATATATTGATCTTTGGCTAACCTCAGTGAAAAAGATGGTTTCACCAGAAAAGTCTGTCAGTTAACAAAACCAATGTCCCTGCTCAAAACACATATAGATTAAAAATGAATAATGGGAGGGGGCACAAGGGAGGAAGAAGGGAAAGAAGGGGACGGGTAGGGGAAGGGTAAAAAGGGAAAAGAAAAAATGTGAGAGAATGAAAAGATGGAAATAAAGTGTTTGTAGATGGGGAGGGGAGGAGGGGGTGAAGGGAGGGCAGGGGTGAGGGGAAAAATGAGAACCAAGAGCTGTCATGTAGAGGTGCAAGATCCCAACAATGAATGTAACTGTACTATATCCCTAAAATGCACCAATAAACTCAATTAAAGCTGAGAAAAAAAGAAAAAAAAAAGAACAGAGGAGAAAATGGAAACAAAGCTTTTGTAAATAAGGAACAGAAGAACGGTTAAAGGGAGAAGAGGAAAATGGGAAAAAAAAGAATCAAGATATATTATGTACAGGTACAAAGTTCCTATGGTGAATGTGATCATTATGTATATCAAAAGTGTACCAATCAAATTAATTTTTAAAAGTTTTTAAAAAAGTAAATATAATAGTACATAAGATCCTAATGAGATAATTAACAATGTGAAATAGGAAGAAAAGGACTAAAGGTGTAGGGAAAGTGGGAAGGGTAGGGGAGAGGGAATAAGGGAAAAGAAAAAAATATGAGAAAATGAAAAAAATGGAAATAAAGTGTTTGTAAATGGGGAGGGGAGGAGGGGGTGAAGGGAAGGCAGGGACAAGGGGAAAACATAAGAACCAAGACCTGTCATGTAAAGGTACAAGATCCCAATGCTGAATGTAACTGTACTGTATACCTGAAATGTACCAATAAACTCAATTAAAACCAAAAAAAAAAAAAAGTAAATAAGCTGTCATGGGCTATTAGTAATTCAATAATTATTAGATTATCTAACAATAGCATGATTATTTGAAACGAGACATGTCCAATGCTTTATTCAAAGTGCTTATAAAATAACTTTTGCTTTCATGAAGCCTATAATAATTAAAGCATTAAAACATGATGAAATACAATAAGATTATCAAAGTAGGCACAAGCAAAAAAGATAAAAACTTCAAAACGTTTTGAAAAGATAACCACATATGTAAGATTTATAAAAATAGGAATAACACTAAAGAAGTTTGGTATTAAGAAATTATAAATATCTGAGAATTTTATGATTTGACCTTTTTGGTTGAAACAGATTATTATATTTCCAGTAAAATAAGAGAATAAGTGGTTCACAACATTGTAGAACATTAGGAATAAAGAAAACAAACCAGAGTACCAGAGGCCTCAAAAAAGAAAAGGTGGGGGGGAAGAAAAGCAGAAAGAAAAAGGGAGAAAAGTATTGAAAGATCACATACAACAATAGCACGATGATAAGAATGCTGTTGAATTTTTGTAAAACTGACTAGAGTTTAGAACACTTTCAAAATTTAAGTAGAAAATATTGTCCACCTAAACTTGAATCATCCATTAAACTATCAAATGACAGCATCAAATAAAGATGTTCCTAGAAGTGAAAAAAAATTATTGTGTTTATTTCCACTACATTCTTATTTGGACACAACTGGGGAAGTAATTCAGCAAAATTAAGAATTTGCCTAAGGAAAGGAAATATTAGAAAGGAATTGGAAACTAGGGAAATGGCAAAGCAGAAGTTCTATGTTCACAATTGTATTTTGGACTGAAAGAGACTTCAACACATATCAAAACAAGAATATGGAGAATAATGACAATGAAAGGATGATTTATAAAATAAAAGAAATAATATTTAAAGTTTCAGTGTTTGGCTTAATGGGATTGGAATTTGATACATTTTCTGGCAAATTTGTGTTAACTGCAGATGTGACAATATAGAAGTAAATTTAAAAATAGGGCAAACGGTAATACCATGAAAGAAAATTGAATACAAAAAAATAAAGTTATGTAATAATCATGTACTTAGTCAGAAATACTTAAAAATTTACAATAATATCAACTGGTAATTGAAACAAAACCCATAATATGACAATTGTGAAACAATGGAAAGAAGAAACTGTGGGGGGAAAAGAAATAGTATTAAACTTTCATAACAGAGAGTCAGTACATAATGCTTTAAATGGAAAAATATGAATGATATTACAAAAAGGAGCACTAAGACCAACAAATAACAACAAGAAAAATTAAATCTTTTGAGGATGTTTACCCCTAAGAAGAGGGATTTAGGGGTGAGGAAATAGAGAAGTGGAGGAATTTTTTTTTAACCAAAAGCTTTTTAAACTAATGTCTTAACTTCCTGTTCAGTTTGATAAAAAGGCAATGCTGATTACAAATTGTATATCATAGAATAAAGAAAATGTTCCTCGAATAGTCTTGAAAGAAAGCAAAAGGAGCCGGGCTGTTCTCCAGCCTAATGGGATGAATGCCCAACCAGAACTCTCAACAATAAACCCATGTCCTAAAAAGTTCCACTTCCCTATCAGAGTATACAAGAAATTGAATCCAACAAGAATTTGAAGTCTGATCGCAAAATATCATAGGCAACAAGTGACATGCTTATGTTTATTCTTAGGGCCATATCTGGAAAAAACATGTGCTGATATTTAAGCAGGTGTTTGTCATTCTGGACAATAAGTGGAACAAGAAGGGAAACACTCTTGGCTGTTATTGGTGGGTGAGATGCTTTGAATTCTCTGACTCTGTGAAGTCCACAAAAAGATTTCGTGCTTCTGCTTTCCACAGAAATCACAAAGTAAAAGAGAATGTTCTTTCACTAGTCACCTCCTTAGAACTTTTTTTCATTCTCAAATCAAGGGAGGCTTCCAAAATAGTATTCATATTTTACAAAGAACTCTCTGATGGGTGCTCCCCTGGATGAATGAAGAGGATCTAATTCCGAGCCCACTCTGTGTCCTCCATTGTGCACACACTGCAATGCACGAGTTAGCTCATTAGTGCTCTAGGCACAGGCCATGGTTTTTAAATGATCAAAGCGTTTGTTTGGGGAGAAATCAGTCCCATAGAGTAATGATTCCCAAATCATGATCCTGGCATTTAGGGGAGAATCCTCTGTGGTTCATTTAGGAGATATTTTTAAGGGTAATGTGAAAGCAGGAAAAATATAGAACCAAGTGGGAATATTTTGAAAATCAAGGAAAACAGAGTGGTCATTACGTTGATTTGCGGACAGGGATTTGAAATCAGTGCTATTCAAAAATAAGGATCATAGTATATGAACAAATATAAAACAAACCCAGGAAACCATGACTTGAGACCTATTTTAAGAGATAATTTTATGATAAAAACAAATTTTGTAATACACTCTTAAAATGAAAACTGCATAGCTAAACTTTACAACATTAAACTTAAACATAATGAACTTTCAAAATAAAAGTTTTCATAGCACAAGGGCCAACATTTTTGCTTCTTGTAAGTAGAGCTTATTTAAATAAAGGTTCCAACATTTTAATCACAAAGAAAATATGATTTTGTTCCTAATTCATATGTTCCCATCTCTCTGGTGATTTGTGGCTCTTCCACTGATTTGATTTTTCTCATCTGGACAAAATGAAAGGCACAGCTAGATCAACAGCAATTAAAAAAAAATATATATATATATTTTTTTTTGAAATGTTGGCCACAGTTCAACAAGTTTTAAGGTACAGTTCTTGTAGGGATGTAAGGAGTATTTATGAAGTATCCTGTGTGGCCTCTTATTTTTTTCTCTCTCAGGAAATAGGATATGTTGCAGGCATCTATGGAGAAGATAATTTGGGGTATGAGATTAATGAAAACAAGGAAAAAGATAATACTGGCAGGACTTGGAAAAGTTAATGTACTTGGGTTGGAAAGATTTTAAAATATATATTTCATAATTTCTTATAAACTTAACAGAATGTCTTGTGTTTTCATACTTTGGAACATCATTTAAGATTTCAGCTTTGGAGAAACCACTTTAATATGATTTATGAGGCCCTTCTGATCAGACCGACAAAGAATAAATAGATTTCCTGCAATAGCAATTAATAAAGTGAGGGTCCAATGCATAGTGAAGAAAGGGAAATTCATTCCAACTATAAAACAAGGATTTTTCTGGAGTGATCACTTCAGCTATTTTTGGGACCACAAATACATCTGAAAGAAAACGTCTATGAAGACAGCTCCTAATATTGCAATGATTTTTAGGATTAGATATCACTCCCAGGAGACAGTGCAGAATGCTCCAGGTGACTACACTTTCAAAAAGATTCACAAATGACTATAACCAGCTCCCATCTCAACCCTGGACTGAAAAACCAATAAGAGATTCAAGAATTTGAGACAAAGAAAATTTTAACATATATAAACTTCAATCTGTAAGTAGTTAAAAATGAGAGAGCAATAGTGTTAAGGTAAAAGCAAGAGAAAATATTTATTGTTTTGAAATTTAGAGACTATATTCACTTCACAGTTAGGAGTAGAAGCACTAGTAGATCATTTGGCATATAACAGTTACAGAATAAATGTTAATTTGAATATTAGATACCTACTGCTCCTATTGCAAATTGGTACATAATGTTCCTTTGAGGTCAAAATATAGAAGTCGCTGCTCTATTTCTATTGTGCTGTTCCTACTCTACTAACTACTAGTAGCATCTAACTACTGTAATGAAGTAAATGTGGATCAAGAAAATAGTTCTGCCTGATTCAAATCAATGTCGTTACACATAATTCCTAAGTAAGCTAGTTAGATAGCCATGGAGCTAAATCTGTTCATCTAGTCTGGTAGCTCTCTATTGGGTATGCAATGCTGTCTAACATTTCTGAGATCAGTTTTATACACTATGACTCTCAGTTGATGCTAAAGGCACTGTCCTTCAGAGTTTTGCCTCATTGAGAATCTTGTCTTCTCTTTAGTGTATGCAACCCTTCACCCTGTCGAATGCTATTCTTTGCAATTCAACTCATGATAAACTTCAAAACATAAGCACGCAGAGCAACAAGCTGCATCGGCGGCTGTGTCATTTCAGGTTACATGTTCTGATCTTTCTTCCTAAGACTTGGGCTGCTGAGATGCTGACCTGCACAGTTGAGTCAACTGCCACGGGGTACTGGTCAAAGAAAAGGGATGTTCTATGAAGAGCAAGGGCAATCAGAGCAGAGAAACTCCTGGTTTGCCTAATTTTATATTTCTCTCTTTTACTGAGCCATGCCAATATAACGATTTATCAACATCTTTTTGCAGGGACCCAATTCTAAACTTCAATTTAAGGACAATGTCTATTTTCCTTTGTTCAATTTTGCTTCCAGTAAAGCAATTTGTAACATGAGAATATTTTACCTTTTAATTTAAGAAATAAGAAGTTTGAAGAGGAAAAGAAGGAGCAAAGAAAGAGAAGAAGAATGAGAAGGGAAGGGGAGGGAGGGAGGGGACATAGGAGAAGGGAGAAGAATAGGAAAGGGTGTGGAGGGAGAGAAGAAGCCAAAAATGACGACGTGAAAAAAGAGGAATCTGGACACCCAGAGAGGGTTAGAGTCTCAAGCTGAGTACCCATTCCCACACTCAGACCTGGACTATGTGACCCTGTCAGTAGCTGCACACTTTTATTTTCTCTTTGTGCTATATATATATATACATATGTACAGAAATATAGTAGTCTTTGATGGTGTCCAATGAGATAATTTCCACCTTCCACATTGATAATTGTTCTCTTTACACAGAAGAAATATGCCTAAAATCTGAAAGAAAAAATTTACATCTTTGTAATTCCAATAATACGGGGCCACTTTGGATGGATATTAATCAATGATTCTGAGAATGAAATTGTTTATATACATATGTACAGAAATATAGTAGTCTTTGATGGTGTCCAATGAGATAATTTCCACCTTCCACATTGATAATTGTTCTCTTTACACAGAAGAAATATGCCTAAAATCTGAAAGAAAAAATTTACATCTTTGTAATTCCAATAATACGGGGCCACTTTGGATGGATATTAATCAATGATTCTGAGAATGAAATTGTTATGACTACATGACAATACCTTACAGTACCTAATAGCTCTGTTGGCTTTTTTTCCATCTTTTCTTATCTTAGACAAGACCACTTGTTATGGCTCGTATCTAGATGCCTCCCTAAAGTCTTACGTAGTCATAGGTGGGGCTTTTCAGAAGTGGCTAGATCTATAGTGTGTGATGCTGGGATTAAAGGTGCGTGATGCTGATTGGTTTTGTGTAGCTCTGAGTATGGATAACAGGAAGGCCTGTGATAGGTGTGAGTGCTACTTGCCCTAAGGGTGAATCGCCTGGATAGACTATGACAGATAGAAACAGGGTTACTGTTAGTGCTTACTGCTTGCTGCTTCACTACTTAGCTGCTTTGCTGCCTTCTCCTCTTTGATGCCCCTCTGCCCTGCCGCCCTGCCTTGGAGCCAGCCAATTATGAATTTAAACCTCTACCAACTCTGAGCAAAATAACCTGTTTCTGCTTCAACTTTGTGTGTGGAGTATTCTGTCTCAGCAATGGGAAAAGTAACTAAGACACCATTACTCTTGATGTATTTAACAGATACAGAGTCAGGTAACAGGGCAAAGGATTATATCAGGTAATCATCTCCCACTATCTTGGGAGGATAAGGATTCATGGGATGTCTTAGAATTTAGAAGCAGTGAACATCTGTCTGAACCTGGCTTTGTATTGACTTAATCTTTCAAAATCGAGCTCCTGTGCCTGACACTAACTTTGATGCCCTGGTTCTCCTTTGCAATATAATATATTTGCCCTAAGGTAGACATGATTATATGAAAGACCGCTTCCACTAAGATCCTATTCATTCTCTTCCAAAGCTGTAGACTGATTTATTAGTATCCCATCTACTGAGTGGGGATAGCACTGTGCAACGGGTCTCTTGTTACACGGTGTCATCTCACCTAAATCTCGGTGACTTTGTTCTTGCCGTGGTCTTGGATCAGCTGGCACACTGGAATGCCTAAAACGTGTCTGACTTTCCTTCATTCTCCAAATGCTTGCCTTAGCAGAGGCTGAAATTGTATTAATTCCTGTGCCAACCGAAACTGAGTTTTAATGGTGACTGGCAACAAGAGGGAGGAAAGTCACCTACAAAGCACCTGAAGCCATGGATGATGTCAAGATGATACTGCAGTAACTCAATGTCAATTCTCCTCCTTTCTTTCCTCTTGTCTTCTCTACGTACTTTCATCCCTCTTCCCTTCCCTCCCTTCCTTTCTCTTCCCTCCCTTCCTTTCCCCTTCCCTCCTCTCCCCTCTGCTTTTCTCTCCTCCCCTGCCCTCTCCTCTCCTCCCCTGCCCTCTCCTCTCCCCCCTCCTCTCCTTTCCTCACCCTTTCCTAACCCTCCCCTCCTTCCTCTCTCTCTTCCCCCACTTCAGAAATATCTAGTGGTCCAAAACAGATACATACCTTTTCTTAGATACCGATGAACTGTTTCTACATTCTATTATGCCATGGATTTGAACATGTGTAGGTGGAATAGAAGGTAGGCATTTGTCACTTCTTAATACAAACTGACTGTTTATGCTGTTGTGCTATTGGTTTCATAGGTCAAGTTTTAAAAAGGAGGCTATTCTATGTAGGGACTCTTTCTCATTTTTTGTTTCTTTGCCTAGAATTTTTAGCCCAGCTGATGGAGAAGAGACTTTTTCTGCTGAAAGTGACAATATTAAGCATGTGAACCGCAGTTCTCATATCACTCACTTTATTGAGAAAGACTGTCTCAGTAAAGGAAAACCAAGCCAGCATAGAGAGAAGGCCAAATAGACAGAAAGTAGAGGCTAGTGAATTTCTGAGTTTCAGTTATGTGACACTTTATTTTCTAAGATGTCCACAACATCCCTTTCATTAAGAATTGTTATTCCTTTCCCTTAAATCTGGCAGGCCTGTAACTACCATCAAAGGGGCTCTCTATGAATTTCAACACCAGTACATGAAGCTGATACAACTTGCACCTGGTTCTATGGACCAGCTTGTAGAACTCAGTGCCTAAGCCATAATGAAAATGATGCAGGCCAATGGAGGGAACAGAAGCACTCCAATCCCCAGTCTTCAGCTCCAGATGAGCTTTCAGAAGACAACAGTTATCAACTTTCCAACCTTGTGAGTGCACCATCTTGGAATGAAAGCTTTCAGGCCTATGATGGATGAGCTGACCTAGTCCAGGATTTGGGCTTCCCTCACAGGCTCCTGCCTAAATTGCAGATACATAAGTTAAGAGAATATCTGAGGATTTGGTATGCTTAGGTAACAAAATACGTGCTATGGAAGCTATTATTTTGCTTTTCTGGTTGAACTAATTGAAATTGGGAGTTTACATTTGCATCTAAGAGGCCCAGCCAATAAAAAGTGAGGTTTATACAGGTTTTTTATTTGGTAGATTTTAATTGTTATTTAGTATTTTGTGACAGGGAAGGTAAGATAAATGAGACTATTTTATCTGCTATTAGGTAATCAGTTTTACCTAGGTGCCCAAACCCAGTTTTGTTTAGAGTAGATAATGATTAATTTTTCAAAATCTTGTCTTTGGGGCTGGGGATTTGGCTCAGTGGTTCTGTTGCCTGCTTCACAAGCGTGAGGGCCCAAGTGTCATCCCTGGTACCAAGAGTTTGTCTTCTGCACATATATGTCAATTAATATCTAATAATATGAATCATATAACCTGAATTAACAAAGTAATTACATTTATTTAGCCATTGAATAATTTTCTTGTTTTTGAAAACTTTTAATGAAACACTGAGTCAAAACATATAGATGATCAGTAGAAAAATATAGAGATGATCAGTATAAAAAGTTTCCTATTTAATTGCTCATTTAACATTTATCACCAATGCAAAATAATCATTGGAAGTCCTAAAATGCTATGCTTTGGGAAATAAGGTAATCATTCTCATATATTCAGTTCATGATATAGAAGAACCTTTCAAGATATAAGAGTGCATTTGGGTTTAACTTGACTGTACAATACTGCTCTTGACATTTTTCAATGGTAAAAAGTCTCTATAGAGAAATGTGCATTGTATTTTAAATGTATCATAAAATATGGATTTCCTTTAGGTATTATACATAATATTCAATTACGTTCCATTATTATTATTTTACTCAAATGGAGAAATTCTATTATCTCTTATTTTTCTATGTCTTGGATTTTACTCTTATTCTACTGAAACCACATCTGCTAGTCGGTTGGGTTTTCAAGATAGTCATTGTAGGTAGCCTCAGAGATACAAGCAATTTGCAATTATTAGAAAGACAACTTTGAAAATTTGGCACATGTTTCTTAGTTCAAGGAAGAAACCTTAAGAGTAAAATAGCCATTGTGGCTTCTGAAGATTATTTTAGAGGTCATTATTTCCTCAAAGTTATGTGGTTGAGAATAAAATTGGCTAATGATATCCCCACTACTTTCATTCAATCGCTATGCAGACACCTGTTCCATATCATGGAGACACCAGAATTTCCATTTTTTGTGCACTTGCCTCCTCAGGGAAGAAACTGATGGAGGCAGAATATTATCACAAGAATCTCTGCCAACCACAAGGCTTTAAAAGGCGATCAGGTCATTTCCATCCTAGCCGTCTGTCCTCCAGTCTTCCCTCCCTGAATATCAACCACTTACTTCCACCAATTGTTTCCTGTCCCCAAACTTAACATTTGATCTGTGCTGGGCCTTCACTTGCTATGTGGTTAATATGTTTTCAAATTAGTCTTCTGTGAATATCTTAATTGCATTGAACACTGCTAATACTTGTGCTCATTTTCATTTCTTCCACTCGTGTCAGAGCAGAGGCTTCATGAGACTCTTGGTTGATTGGCTTGGGAACCCTTGAGATGCATTAAGGAGATAATGACTCATAAAAACACAGGCGAGATATTTTTTTAACCCTATGTGGCTTTTCTTCTGTGGATTTATAGTCCACCACTATGTAGTGTCCACTCTCAAATTTCACATCTGCTGGAACCTAGGGAAAATTCACGTCTTACAATGGAAGTTGATTTAAATTTCGGATATACAAACTCTACTTAGTATGTTTTTTTTTTTTTTAGCCATGGAGTGAATAATCTTACAATGTCTAAGGAACACCTAAAAGATTTGTTTCCCACTTCATTAATTACAAAAGTGTTATTAATATTTGTCAGAATTTTATATTGCATTTGTAGATTTCATTATAGAGTCATTATTCTACTTTTCCACCAGGATATGTAAAAAATGAAAGAGCCATCAAATACTTGGCTCTCCTTTGGCCCTGCAGAAATGATGGAGACTATATTGATTCATCTGTATCAATTCTTTTTTTGTTTGTTTGTTTTTGTTTTTGGTACCAGGGATCAAACTGAGGACCTTGTGCTTGCAAGGCAAGCAGCAGAACCACTGAGTATATATTTCCATGCAGGCCTATATTCCCTCTTTTAACAAATAAATAGGCACTAAATTTGCTGCCAATTTCAGTCATTGCAACTGGGTTTATAACTCATCTCAGTTCTTATAAAAAGATAATGAATTGTTTAAAAAATCATAATATTTAAAACAACCTGCAGGCAAACAGAGTTATTTTATGACCTTGAAAACAAAGAGAAGAAATAAGATGAAAAATACTCTGAGAAAGCAAACCAAAAACGAGATAATTGACAATGAAATATAAAGTTTTAAAAAAGTATTTGTATATTTATTTTCTAAGTTAAATGTTCAGTTAATATTTGCCAATTACAGATGAGAGTTATACTGGAATGCAGGGCTGGCAAAGGTGGTGATCAAAGTCCGTTCATTCCGCTTATTGTGACTATTAAGCTGTTCATTTGGTGGAGGTGATCATTAGTGTCTTAATGTGAAACAAAAGCTTCAGGACAAGAACTTCTGTTTGAAGATCAATATAAAAGATATCATTTCAGTTATAGTCTTAATAATTGTAACCATGGGGAGCCTGGCAGAGCTGGTTTTATGAATTAATATAATATAGAATCCACCAGGTATACATGGGAAATACAAATAAAGGAGAATTGCTAGCAGCGACTAGATTGGGAATATTTGGGTGAGAGGGAATTGTTTGATAAATGCAGTGCTGGCTCAAAGTGGGCACTGGTACAGTAGCCCAAACACATTTTCCAATCAGAGAATGCATATCTGAGGGCCGAATTGGGGAGGGAATTCAACCAAGGAGAATAAAACTGGAGAAAAGACCTCTTGAAAAGCAATTCATTTTATACTTTCCATTATCTTATAATGTTCCTTGTGGGATTTTTTTCTTTAAGTGGATTAAATCAAACATACAGTTGACATTTTCATATATTTGCTTCTGAGGTACAATAGTGGTCTTGGACAGAAGTTACAAACAACTATTATCAATCTACCAAAGAAATAATATGCCATTAATCTTTTCTGATTAACACAGTTTATCATTCTATCCTGGTGCAAACTGGAAATGAAAAGTAAAGTTCAAAAATATCCACTCAATTTTCTCAAGAAAAAAATCAGAGGATGTTTTTTGTTTTGTAGACTATCTTAACTATCTGTGCATAGTTTATTTCTTTGTCTTTACCTTGATGTTTGCCCTTTGATACTATCTTTGAACATGTTTATTTTGCATGTAGAAGCTAGATGTCATTTTCTAGACATCTTGATTTTTTCCTCTTCCCTCCAATTTTGCAATGAGAGATTGCCTCTCTTGAAACAGAATTGATATTTTTATGACAAAGTTAAAAATGCAAAATAAATTTTGAGGTTTCCTTTACCAGAAGTGGGGAAAATAACATTTAATATAAGAACAATCTCTGATATTGCTTAGGTTTTATTAAAGCATAGACACAAATGTATAAGGACAAAGTATAACATATCTATGCATATTCATAGATCACTATAAATTAAATCTAAAATACCTGTACATAAAATATGAGACATCTTTGTTTTCATTACATTCTTATGTCAATATATATCCAATTATATACACTAGTTTTGCCTCATTTCCAAATCCTATGAAGTATTTGTGCCTTCAAAAAAACTCAACCTATATAAGAGAAATTATATATTTCCTTTAAATTTTCTTAGGCATTCCTCTTTTTTAAAAAAAATTCATGTGTATCAACTGATGTTCCTGGCTCAACTTACCTTTCCTATCATTCCTTTAGCTTTGTTTTGTGGGCATACCTGGCAGCATCAGGCCCTCTTCTATATCTACCCTTTGTCCTAGTGGGATCTTGGGTATTCCCATGCCATATTTTGGTGGTTGGTAATACAATTTTATCTCCAGGGTATATCAAACCTCTGAGCGCCAAACTCATATAGTTGTCCTGTTGGCAACTTCACTATTACATAGTACAGAAATCTCAAAAAGAATTCTTTGACACCTTGTCAGATCTCTATGAAGGCCATTCCTTTCCTCCACAGCAAGTGGCACTATCACCCATCCAGTTTCTCCATGTTGACATCTAACATCCCTCATTCTTTCCTTCCATTTTCATCCAACCCTTCTGCAACTTTTTCTGTGTTCATTATATACTCTTTTACGTTGTCTTGTTCTGTCTCCACCCAAACAAGGTAGCTACCTTTGTGTCTTGAATAGAGAATAAAAGTTTCCTTAATACTGTCTTCATTTTTCTGTTTTTCTGTCCTAACCAATCCTGTTCTCCACATAGCTGAGACTTAGCTGCTTAAAATTTGTCAGTGGCTTCTGACTGTACATTAAATAATGAAATCTAAACACACCGTAGAATACTCTGTGTCTTCTAGGAAATATGTGAATTTCTACTTCACTTTTTGCAGGGGAGGTGTTGAGACAGGGTCTCACTATGTAGTTGAGACTGACCTGGAACTCACTATGTAGCCCAAGGATAGTCTGGAACTCACAGTGATCCTCCTGCCTCAGCCTTCTAAGTGCTGGGATTACAGGCATGTACCACCATGCCCGGCTTCTACCTCACTCTTAATTGATTCGATCACTTGCCTCTGATATTTTGTTAGACCTATCTGTATCTGATATTGTTTTGTTTGAAGCAGTAAGTGTTCTGATTTAAAAATTACATTTCTCAGTTTTCCTTGAGGCTAAATGTGAATGTGAGATAGATTTCTGACAATACGATGTAGGTGAAGATCAAAAAATGGATCTTCCAGGAGAGTTATTTAAAGGAGGGCAGGTTCAGCTTGCACATGCCTTTTGGTCTTTGCCTGTTTTCTTTCCTGTCTGAAATTCAGCTAAAGTGTTAAAGGTAAAGCAGCCATCTGCTGGTCATGAGAAGGTAAGCAATAGAAAATAAACTAAATGGAATCTTAGTGAATGGAAAGAGAGAGGTTTATGTCTATAATAATTTTTTAGCTAAGCACACTACAACTGATGGGCAGATGTCTACTTTTGGATTATTATTCTATTCTACTCTAGTTTTTTTTTCCTTTTTCTTTTCTGTTGTTTGCTTCAGTTGCTTTTCTGTTACTTGGGGCCAAAGGTAAACTTTAACATTTATAAAAGTTTATGTTAGTGTTTGTCCACTGAATTCATTATCCAGATGTGCAGATGAATTTTCTTCCTGGAGTTACCTATAGTGTGCAGTAGTTAGATAAGAACCATCCTTTATCAAACTTCTAGGCAACAAGTTTAACCAGTGCAGTTTTACTGCATACAATTGGATCACCTGCAGATTTCCATGACTAGTTTTCTGATGTAATCATCTAATAAAGAATATATATAGAAAAATTAAATCTTTGTCTTCCTCTCTACTCCTGCTCGTTTGTTGTTCCAGCTTCATCTTCAGCAATATGTTTGCAGTCACTACGGTTCCTCGCATGCTTTATTCCACTCCCATCCCTTACTGAACTTAACGTGCTGTTCTTTTGGCATTCCAGTTTTTGTATACATATAAAAACGATGATAGGAGGAAGAAGAGCAATGGAACTCTGGCCATTCGAATACACAACTCCAGCCTACTGTTGATTGGCTTGTGCTATAACCACTGAACTATAAGACAGTCAGTGGAAAAGATGAGCCGCTCACACTGGCCTCAGGTTACGCAATGGTCACTTCATCATTCATGAGGTAATTCCAGGTAGAATTTTTCCTTCTTAGTTCAGTTTGTTTACCTATATGATTATGACTATTCCCTGCATTCTAATTTGCGCCTTCCATACCATCAAGGAAGTTTCATTCAGAAAATAGAAGATATATTATTAATTAAATGTTAATTGCCATGTGATTATTGTAAAGGTTTTAAATGAAAATAAGATTAAAAGCTATTTTTATCATTGAACTGGGTGTTAAAGTTAGTAATATGATGTCTGACTTTAAGGAATTTTCCCTTTAATTATGGATTTATAAGATGAATATATAAAAGGTGAATAAAAGTAATAAAACTTAGTAAGATTTCAAAGTAAAACAGAAAGCAGTACACCAAACCTGCATATCAAGGGTAATTAGAAAATTATCAAACAAATATTCAATACAGTAAGTCAGATGAGAAAAGGTCAATGAGAGAAAACTTGGAGTAAGAATTTGAATTTGAATTGGCCATTTAAGGGTTAATCGAATTTTAGAAGACATAAAGGAAAATATTCATGTAATTTACAGTCATTCTTTGGGTTATACTGAATGTAACAGAATGTTCTCACAACAGTAGGGTATCAGGATTTAAAGGCTATAATACAGTGTAGTTTAAAATGCCTAATGCATGGGCTTTGGTATCAGACATCCTTGAAGATGTGCCTTGGTTTCCTCATTTAATTACTTGTTTGAAGGTTTAAAAAAATCTCCTGTTATAACTACAGAGCAGATGCCCCCACATGGTGAGCACTTGTGTATTCTAATGTCAGAGTTCACCACAAATCATAGCTGACGATGGAAAGCAGCAGGCACTGTTGTGGGAAGAGCAACAGACCACAGAAAAGATCTGTCTTACATCAGATGCTAAAGTCAATCTAGAGCAGATTGAATAAAAGTGTGAGGTGGTTTGAGTCAAAATGGTTCAGAACATAGGTGATTCTGGCAGCTAATTTGCTGAAAAAAGATGATCAAATGGCAGAAAAGCACACAGAGCAGCTCAGGGATACAGAGGAAGGACTGGTAAAACACTCAGTACAAAAGGGTAACAAAATTATTACAGTCATTTTCTATAAGCTTTAAATACATATGTGCCCCTACTAAGCACTTTACAAACATCATTTCCTTCAATATTCCTCAGTTTTAGGTAGATCATCTTAAAGTGTAGATCCACAGTGAAGGTTCAGAGTCATCAATGAGCATGTTCAGAGTAACGTATCAACCAAGAGGTAGAGACTTGCCTCATGGTCTTTCTCACACTAGTTCAAGCCTATAACCCCTAGCTTTCTATTTATTGCAATGGACTGGCACAGCACATGGAAGATATCCATTATCTTGAAGGGATGATTTTCACCTGGTTTTACATTATCTAAAAATGCTTCTAATCCTTGCCAGCACAGAATGTTACTGGTAAAAATGCTGAACGTGTTCTATACTCATTACTAACAAACAAGGGGGTCACTATCTTTATGGCACTGGTCACTGACAGTTTTGATTGACCCTAAAGGGGCTTCTCCAGGGATGGATCCTTGCCACATCTCTCCATGACTGTATCCTTGATTTATCATTGGCAATTTGTGTGCCACAGGAACACTAATTACTGTCTCTGGGAATCAGCAAAGGATAAAGTTTCCCAAAGTTATGCGAATTATTATCTTACTATAGGAAATAAATGTTTCTTCCTATTTCAAAAGCTGTTCCTACTTAAGAGTGACAACTTGAAAGAATACTCAAAGGAGACATGTTTTTTGCAGTTGTTTGAATGCTAGCTCAGTTTCCTATGGTCCTCAGTGGGCATGCAAAAGCTGGAATAGATGTGCATTAAATCCAACACTGCCAACTCAAATGTCCACAAAGAGACAGCTTTCAGTGAAGAGGGCCTGGTTAACTGTCATCAATTTAGGGACTCTTGTTCTTTCCAGATAAGGCAGGAGGTACTTTTGTCAGATTATTGTCTGCTCTTTGAGAGGAAGCCACCTTCTGAATTACTGATTATTTAGAGTTGTCACAAATAAAAAATTTTCATGTGAAAGCTTACAATGTTAAAATGTTAGCTAAATTAAAAAGAAAGGAGCAAAAAGCACAATCTGGGTTAAACAAATATCTTTGTGTTGAATTCAGCATGCTAGTTTAAAGTCTAGACATTCTGAGAAGCCTTTGATCTTTGTTCCTGACAAATATTTTCATCACATGAACCTATTCTGTCTCTATAAAGGCTTCTATTGGGCAAAGTAGATGCTCCAGAACAAGATATTTTGGTCTTGAGGAGCTGAGTTAATTTTTTTCATTTTTTTTTCCTTTTCCCTTATCACCTTTCCCCTACCCTTCCCACTTTCCCTACAACTTTAGCCCTTTTCTTCCTATTTCAAAATGTCAATTATCTCATTAGGTACTATTATAGTTTTTCACACCAGAGAAACTATTCGATATTTATGCATGGGTGACTTATTTATTTTGCTTAGGAGTATATCCTCAATATGTATCCATTTTCCTATGAATGACTCTAATTCCTCATTCTTTATGGCTGAGCAGTATTCCATTTTATAGAAAAACCACATCTTCTTTATCCAGTCTCCAACTGATGGGCAAATGGGCTATTTCCAAGTTTTAGCTATTACAGACTGTGCTGCTATAAACAGAGGTATGCTTATATCACTGTGATATGATCCTTTTAATTCTTTTGGAAAGATACCCAGCAGAGGGATGGCTGGGTCAAATGGAATCTCCAGTCCCAGCTCTTTGAGGTATCTCCATATTGATTTTCACAGTGGTTGCACCAGCTGAGGAGCTGAGTTAAATCTATTTTTTTCAGAATTCACTTTTAAGTGTATTTTCATTTCTTACAGGTTGTTGTGTGATATTGTGAAAGGAAATAAAAGATTCTAACAAAAATTTGGAAAACTTCAAATTAAGTTAAATTAATAAAAATGTAAAGTAAACAATGAGTAAGTGATGACCAATCCAATCTAAGTTAACTTAAATTTAATATAATATTATGGATTGCTAATATCATTTTTTTTGGGGGGATACCAGGCAGAGATCAAACTCGGGCCCTTGTGCTTGTGAGGCAAGTGCCAGAAACCCTGAGCTAAATCCCCAGCCCTCATTTTTCATTTTTCAGGGTCAGGTGTGATTCTTTCTGATAAGGTTTAGAAGTGCATTGCTTCACTTAAAATCAAAGTAGCTTCTCATCAGATTTTCAGAACTATTTAACCAAATCCACAAAAGTCATATTATACATAAGCTAGAATAAACAGAATATTTATAACTTTGTGACAAGAGAACACCATTTCCATAGATAACCACTGTTACTTTTTTAGTATTGTCTAAAAGACAGAAAGATGTTTGTTAATTTATAATAATGTATGATTCTAAAATTGAAATTAAACCCAAATGAGAAAATCTGAATAAGAAAATTCATCTTTAGCTATATAAGAAAGGCTGTTTTTACACTATCAGTAAAATGTGGTAGAGACTACATTTCCAAATTTATGACTAACAACTGTCATCGTCTGAGTTTCTAAATTTGTAACTAACAATTGTCATGTTCTGCCTTGCCACATTGTGCCCTTAACTCTGAAAAGCCAATCAATGAACAAGCTTTAAGATTATCAATGCAAATGTCTTCAGGACCAACCAAGTAACATAAGTTGCAAGACAAAGACAAAGTAGTTACAAGTATAGTCATTATATTCAAAAGTGTAAAAACATCAGTCCAGGTATATAAAAAATGCTTGCACACAAAATTAAGCCAATAGAATAGGCCCCTTCTTTGTAATCCTCCTTAAATCCATTAGCCTCCAAATAAAGAGTGAGCAGTAGACATGAAGTCAGTACTGACCTTCATAGGGAAACATTTCAAACAGGGCTATAAAGCTTAGAGGAAGAAAGTATTCAGAGTTCTAGGTAGACATCAGTGATCTTTCAAAGCTTGGATAATCTGAGGCTGGTTTTACCTGAACGATCAGGCAGGAGAAGGGGACTTGTAGTTAGAATGTACAGTGCAAGTGAAGAGATACTCAGATTTATAGTGAAGAAATTAGAAACAGTTTTTAAAACATTTAATCTATTCTGTTTCCTTGTTTATTGCTATAGTGATATGGTCCTACGAGCTACTTAGGAGAAAAGTAAAGAACTATGAAGTCTCAATAGTACCTCTTTTTCGCATGATCAAATAATCAGAAATACCTAAAGATAACTCCGTGGTGTCAGCACAGTTGGTATATTATATGAAATTAAAAACATAACCTTATAAAATTCCATAAATCATGAGTACTTGTAGAACAATGTTAAGTCAGATCCTAAAGCAAATGTAAAAGTAAAATTTTCAAAATTGAAGAATTAGGTAAAATTTTTGAATCGGTATAACTCTCTAAATTACACCTGTGTTCATTTTTCATATTGAAATCAAATTATTTGTATTAAGTATTACTTCTATTTCAATTAAATTTAAGACAAAATTAAGGAAAACTAAACAAGGATGTGAACAATGAATGAAAGATAAATTTGACCAAACAAGAATGCTAGCAGCCTGCTTTATTACCAAAGAAAGTGTACCAGTAAATTATACCTACTAAGGAGACAAAACATAAGAAGTATGTCAGAGTGTACAAAAGAGAGTTTAAATGAAGTTAAAAATCAGTTGGGATTCCCACAGTTTCAGATTAAAAAGTAGCTGTCGTTTGAGATTTACAACTCTATAGAAAGTGAATAGATAGTGAAGGTCTCTAAGTTGACAGGGTGCAATCAGGCCATGTGTATAATATATGTGACAAAATGTAAGTGCAGGATGCTAATTCTAGTGTTACAGTGAGGAGGTGGTTGTGACGGGGACAATGATCCTAAGAATCAAATGGGCCGAGCCTGGGCTCTGCTGAGATTATGATTCTACCTCCCCAGAGCACCCTCCGAGAGGACACAGAAGCTTTGTGTTTTGTGTTCCCAGCTTTCAAAGGAGTCCGCCATCCAGTAAATGCCAGCATATGTCTCTTGAGTGAGTAGATGATTGGACAAATGAATGTATGGAAGGAAGGAGGGAACCTCTTCTGCTTTCCATTTTGGGGCTACTTAGAGGGATCCCCACAGTAGTGAAGTTGGGATTGAGATCATTTAACAAGCAGGGAATTAGAACGCACCGTTAGAGTGAACTTTTCTTAGGGCCTATTAATACTGGACAGTAGGAAAAAAAAATAACAGCAACATATTCCCTTATATTTCGAGTTTTATGACCCTAGATGTGTTGTAATTTTAAATGAAAATTATAAGGATGTCATTTAATAATCTTTGCTAAAGTAAAAGCTAGTTCATTAGTATTTTCAAGATAAGAAAGATTTTCTCTTCATTTTTTCCATTCCTTCCTTTCTTTCACGTTAAGAAAAATGGTGATAAAGGTAGTATATACAGGAATGTAAATTTCTTTCCTGTCTATTTGGCCATATGTTATTAGCATTAACACTGTCAATAATTTATGGTATAAAAAGAAGTTGCCATGAAAGTTTACCCATTGTCAGGCTGTGATCAATAGGTAAGACCACAGCATATGATATATTGTCAAGTCTCAGCCAAATTCGCTTTCTCATGCATTTTAAAAACAGTGGTAGTTACATTCAGTTTGTCTAACCCGAGCTAAGCTTATTTATACATTAACCTTTCACTACTGATTAGAGACTATTCCTTGAGCGCATTTTCTTTAACGGGAGAATATCAGCTCTTGCTATTTAATTTGTGTGATCTGGCCATGGGCCTCTAGGTTATGCCCCTTGTTTTGATGTTAGAGTTTATATTAGAGCAAACAAAACTTTGTCTTCCTGTCTTCCTGTACTTGGTCACTATGTGCTACATGATATGATCTAAGACAATTCAATGCAAGGAGACACATGTCCCTTCTCATTGGGAACACGAAGACTGTAGCTTACTTTTATCCTGTGGAAAAGAAAGCAGGCCAGGTGTCCAAAAGTAATGGAGGAAAGATTTGTGTCATCATTATTCCTCTTCCTTCAAAGAGATAATATAAGAACAGAAGACAGGAACAATATTGGTTTCATCTTATAGAGATAAAAAGAGAAGTAGTGTGAACACTTATGTTTATGGTATGGGAAAAGGCACTTACATACAAACAAAACTACCTATCTAAACTTGTTCAAACATGATCTTATTTTAATCACATCTAAGAATCTCAGAAAAAAATGTTCACGTATCCAATCGCCTCCTAAGGGATAAATAAGAATGACACATGCAGTGCACTTGGCTTCTTTGTTTGATTAAGGAAGTAAAGCACCTGATTAATTTCTTTTTCAAGTCTGGAATTCCAGAAGACCTCTGAAATATTTTGACATTTATTTACTCAGATTGGATTTGTTTTATTTTATACTATTTCTTATGCAAATAGTGATATGTCAATAATTTGGACATTAACTGGTGGGAAGTCTGTGCCAGCCTATGGAAAATGCATTAGATGGAATGGTGACAATAATGGCCACCGGGAAAACAAACAACAAGCAAACAAACAAACAAACAAACTTCCTGGTGGTTCTCCAGGAGAAAAAAGGATGTGATATATTAATAATAATAGCAGTGGTGATGTGAAGGGGGAGAACATGGATGAAGAATAAAGTAACTCTAAATTTCCTGTGTTTTTTTTTTCATTATTTTCTAAAGATTCTGTCCTTGTTTTATTTTTATTTTTTTAACTCTATGGTATCTCTTTTAGTACATCGTCAAACCTACTTGTCATATGACAACCACACATGCTGTTCCAAATCAAATCCCATATCTTTTCCCTCACTAAATGTACTGTCACTGCATTTGAAGTAAACAGGAGTCATAAAACCCATTTCTTCAAAGAAGAGCATGTGAGATTGTGCGTAGAGGATGGTTTCATTTCTGTCATTGCCACATTGTCTCACCGTATGTTTGCTAATTAGTTGCAACATGCATTAATGTACAAAATGATGCCTTTGCATTCCACGTTATTGTTTGGAGTTGGTTCTGCTTATCAGTTTTTAATACGCTCTTTGAAAACTGACACATACTTTACCCACAGCTCTTCAGGAACACAGGGACTCAAAAGCTGGATAAAATACTTTCATGCTTCCCAACACAAACCTGAGAGGGTAATTAAACAGATGGTAACAATAAACTGAATCTGAACACATCAGGGACTGAAGTCCCTTATTAAAAGCCTTATACACTGAAGGGAGGTGAAAGAAAAAATAACAAAAACCCAGAACTCTGGGGAAGAGTTCTTACAGCCAACACCTTTACGTCTGCCTTGACCTGAGAAAAAGAGGCTAATCAGCCATTTAGGGGAGAGGTTTGCTACCTGCTAGGAGAGGGCACCTGGGGATCTTCAGCACACAGAGCTAGCAAGACTGCAAAGTCACTGTAGGACTCTCATGAAATGGAAGCGCTCCTCGGGATTGCTTTCAAATATGTGAATTTCAGACACATAAATTTTATACCTTTACATCCACAAGTGCCCCTGATATACACCCTTACTCTAATATCAAAATCTTCCAAGTCACAGGGATTATGCTTTCCTTCTACAGAGGTAAAATTGTAGGTGCTAAAGATTTCTGTGATGACACATTTATTCTAAATATCTCTGCCTGTTCTTTACAATACAATTACCTATTCCATTCTTGAACTATATTAGAATTCTATTTATTTCTTAGATATTAGCTTTGTCAGTTGTGTCTTGAACTAAATCTACAAAAGATTAAGGAAATTTGGATATTTCATCATATATATTTTTTTCTCAGTATGAAAATAAGTTTATATATATTATATAGTACATTAGATATATAGAGATTGTATGTATACTATATATCTAGTCAGATATGAAAGCACATGTACATATGTATATGCACTAAATTTACACACATTCAGAATCTACTATTTGCAAGAAAAGATCTAGGTACTTTAGAGGATTGCGAAAATATTGTGCCATTACATACGCAAAGATGCTGTTGTGCCCTTACAAAAGGCACTCACCTCCTGGGGGATAACTGCATCAATGTTTATTCTTCTGTTTCTCAACCTGCTTCCGTTCTGTGCCTCACTTGGCAAGTTTCTTTCGAGGGTCATTGATGAGCAACATCTAACATCAGAGCAACACTGATTTAGCTTAACGAAGTACTTGCAAGCAAAGGACGATATGTAACTTATTGTGTTTCTTGATTAATCAAGCTTGAAATGACCATCTATTAACAGACACTCAAAAATTGAGATAAATATTAAAATTGAAAAAAATGAACATCTCAATCAAATGGAAACTCCTAAAAAATGGAAGCCCCTAAATCCAATGGAAAACACCATTTTCTAGCCCACATTTTACTTATTTGTGAGTGCACCTCATCTTATAATACTCTCCAATTTTAATTTTGTCTGGTGATACTTGATAAATGTGAAAAGAATGTTTAAATCTCTTGAGAGCTAAAGTGACATATTCCCTTGGAAGTTTGCCATGAAATTCTCTTAATAATATTGACTATGGTTTCAAAGTGATTTTTAGGGTTTAAAGTGTTATGCGAATTAAGTAAGAAACACTGCAAATGATGTAGGGAAAAGCACAGTTGCTGCCGCTCAGAGTATTAGGTAACCTCCTTTAATTAGAATGTACACTTTCAGATTACTGATTATGAACATCAGGGGACCTGAGATTTTGATTCATCACTAATTCTCCTTTATGTCTACACTAAAATGTAAAAATGAGACCTCTGGCTCTCACTTAAATTTCCGGCTTTACACCTCTGGCCGAGGCGCTTTTACCTGTGATCTTCAGTACCGCTCTGCCCCCTTGTGCTGTGAACGGTGAACTCAAAACAGAGCAGCGTGACTTCGTCTTTGTATAAGTACTACAGAAAAACCCCACTGTCACTTCTCACTTTTCTGGCAAGTTCAAGGTCAGTGTCTAGCTATTTTCAGCTCATCTCTTTTTGATCCATGCAGTGAAATGACAAGGTAACGTGATTCGGGGTCAGCTGTATTACAGGAACCATTACATAAACGGAGAAAGTGAAAATCAATCCTAGCTGACAGTGACTTCGGGATAATCAGCGCTCACTGGATGCCTCTGTCAGCTCGCCTGCATCAAACGCCGTGTGACTTCTGTCAGATCTTTTTAATAAAACTATATTCTCACTTCCAGCAACCTAAATAAATGTTGCACTGGAGCTGAAAATTTTTAGACTGTGTTAGCCGTCCAGTTTTGGAAACTCTTCCATTACTTCAGGAAAATCTCACGGGTGTCCCCTGATGATCCCATGGCTTGTTATTGACCCGAGATTGGGGCATTGCTGTAGCACCTGTCACTCTACGTGACAGATGTGAGCTTCCCACAGACTGTTGCATCCACTGCCATGAACTCAGTCTCAGTCTCAACCTTGCTCTCCAGATCACCCTCAGCTCTAAGTCTGCTCTCCTTCTTGGAGCCAGAACACTTGATCAATCATTTCTTGCCGGGGACTAGGTTTCTTTCTCTATTTTTAGTTGTCATTATTTTCCTCTCTTTTCTCTGTATTTTCCAGCAGGATATTTCTCCCTGACACAGAGTTGGAAACAGAGTACTTAACAAGATGCTCCACATTCGTGGCAGGGCTATGGGCAGGACCTCGTGTGTCAGTTTAGGGAAGGAGCTCTTCTATCCCACCCACCTTGCGTTCCCTTGAAACTGAATTGCGCAGCACTCCATTGAAGTACAATTTACCATAATATTAGTTGTCAGTAAATTCAAAGACGGAACTACTAAAGCTATAAAATGGATTAGAAGCAATTTAAAAAAGAATTAACAAACTAGAGTAAGAGTATACTGTCAACAAACAAATGCTCCATCATAGGACTGTAATTTGGAATTTTAATTACCCCTCTGCTCTGTAACAAAACAATGTCTGAACTGGCAGCGATTTGAATCTCTCACAGGTCATTGAGCATTCTAGTTAATTACTCTATGAATAGCCTGTTTTTCTCCCCTCTGGAAACACGTTTCTAATGGCAGTCAAGGTCTGACAAATGTGTCATCTACATAATTAGCTAGGAAGCAACACAAAACATTAAACATGCTTTGTGCCGACAACTATCAAAACATTTCATTTGTTGTCAATTATTCATTACTTTGTAGGTTCTGAAGGGGTTGTTATTATGGAAATAAGTCCAGATGCTAACAAGGTTAGAGTTTTGGATTCAAATTAGTAATCAGAGGACTAACTTTTAAAAAAATGTATCTCATGTACATTCAGCTCCATGTTCAATCAGTAGGAGATTATAAACAAATTTAGCTATGCTCAAGTTAAAATGGAGACCACACAGTTACATTACATGAATTTGCCATCCTTGACTCATTCTTAAGTTGTAGACAATGTCATTTTAAACTTTCTCAACATTTTGGAAAGTTCAGTTTGTACTTGGTACATAGTTAAGGGTTTTCACAGCATGAGATGCTGTGGTGTGGAAAGGAAGAGAAAGAAATGTCTGGTGGTATTTGAATCTTCTCTTCCCCTAAGGCACATTGTGTAAAAGTCAAAATTCTGAGTAACAAACTTTTCCATCCCTTCTGCAGCACGATTGCAAACTACCCCACACTACTTACCTTAGCTGACTTTTGAATTTCATGTTTGTTGCTGTTTTTTGCTCTTTCTGTAAATCTATTTCCCTTATTATGCTAAATATTGTCTTTAAAGCAGAATTCCTGATGCATACAGAGGCTATAAAAAGATTTCTCAACAGAATTGGCCTCTCACTGGCAAAGAAAATTGCAATGGGAGACCATCATTGTGTACTCATATCAGAGGCTTGGATCTGCAGAGTCTCACTCTGCTGTCCTCCAGCTTTTCCTTATAAACCAAAATGGCTTACAAATGTCATCTACAATAGTCCAATAAAGATTAGGAACAAAACACTGTTCTTACTTGGATAAGGATAAGATAAGAATGATTTAACTGCAGAATGCGGTGTGTAAGAAAAGCACATAAGGCTTGCTCTCAAATCAGAAAAATAGAATTCTAATTATATTTGTGTACCTCTAGAATTTAATTGAGATGATCAGTTTATTTTTTCCATAACGTCTGATCATATGCCTGTAACATAGTGCTAGATAAAAAGAAAAGGAAGAAAACAAATTCTATCAGGGAAATCAAGAAGACCCATTATCTATAGCGTGTGCGAAATATGTTAGGAAATAATTCTACTATGAGCGCTGAGAATGCCCAGTTAATAAAAAGAGATCAGCCACTCGCTAAGAAAAAATAATTGTCTGTCTCTATATTTTTCAAAGCAAAAAGGCAGTCACATCTCTCATGAAACAGGGCACATTAAAATAAGCTTTAATAATCTTTATGCAGAAGGAAACTAATCCATTTTCAGATCATACGATCCACAGCAATAAAAGGAAATCATCAAACTAAAAACAATTTTAGAAATGGCTTCAGACTCTCATTTAATTAACATGCAACAGATCATATATTTATGAAGAAGTCAAAATATTTAGGAAGCCTATAAGCCTGTAAGCCTTAATGTGGTATTAAAACCAACAAATAAATGCAAAGTGTTACTGTTACACATGCCTATCTGATCAATGGTTTTCACATATTGATCTATAAATGGAGTTGACAGTCTGTGTTGGCTGCATGTTTTCCAAGCAGCACTATTTTTGCACAAAACCAATACGGGCAATTACCTTTGTTTGAGATGCCAAGTCTTATCAATTCAATGTGATTTAGTGTCATTTTAATTAAATATCAGGATCTACTTCAGGACAATTTATACCAACAAAGCTTCAAACCTAACTATAAGCTTGATTTGAAGTAAACATGGACAATCCCTACAACCTCATAATATTTCTTAAAAAGTCTGCTAAACAGAAGGCTTATATTTTTAGTAGCAATTTTTATGTCTGCCTTGTTGGCTAGCCACAACTTTGGCAAGTATCCTAAATCACAGAAGTAAGAAACAAAAGGAAATTGTTTCGTCTTTTTCCTGATACTACATTAAAAAGAAAAATGAACCAACACAGTCTGTTAATGGAAGGAAAGAGGCTTGTATGTTAATGTTTAGGAATGGCTCAGCCTAACTCTTTATCTGAACACCAATAAAAAGATATTTTCCTGTTCATGATGGTCATGAATGAAGTAATGACCTTCTGTGGGTTTTCAAGATGGAAATGGTGAATATTCATACATGTTGCTGCTTAAGGCACCATCATCAAATGCTGAAATTGCCCCTGCTTGTAAATCCGATGTCTGCAGTTTGCTGATTTAGGCTATTTAAACTCTTCATTAATATCTATTCTAAACTGACTCGTAGGCTGGAGCATCCCTCTTATAAATAACATCAAAGCACGTTAAGCCCTTTACATTAGCCATTTGCAGGATTGCACATTAGCCTTTTTAGCCCTTAAACGGGCACACTTCACTTGCCCTATTTATTCTCACTCAGCTCTCTGCTTTTCTGCTTAGCATATTCTGGTAAATAAGCCATCCACCTTTAAAAGGCTGCACTTTAGGACTCAGGATGAGACAGCAAATTACTGCGACCCAGAAGCTTCCTTCCCCACTGAATGGAGCTCCCTAGATCTCTCTTAGAGAAGAGCAATTTTTTTTTAGCAAATCATATTTGCTACACGCCAAAGTTGCCATCTCCCAACATTCCCCAGGAAGGAAAGTAAACTTACTGAATTTTAAAAAGGCATGGATTTTTTTTTAAACAAATAAAAATGATTATTTGGGGTTTAAAGACAAGAATGCCTACCACCAATAATGTACTGGACAGTTGATGACAGTTTTACTGGAACACATCCTGCAACATTTATATCACCAAAAGTTTTAAATGAACAAGTAAATTCATCTGTGTTTCTGAATTTAGGGTTAAGCAATACCATGCCATTTTTAAATATTCTCTAAAATACTTAGAGACTTTACTTTAAAATAATTAGAGAATCTTTAAAATTCTTAGAGGCATCTGTAGGAGGATTTTATATTGTGTTCTAGGCATGGTTAAAATAAAACAGTATTTATGAATTAATGCCAAAACAATAAATTCAAAGTAATTTTTATAATAAATTCATAGATGCTTGTGTTATCATATAGTCCAGTAAGTTCATTTGAGACTTGCATTCTTATTGTACTGGTGAACAGGTAACATAGATGAGGCACATTGATTAAAGAGGGTGCATACGTAAGTATAGTCTTTAAGTGCACAGAATTTTCTCTAGAAATCACATGGATGTGTCATTATTAAAACAAGCAGTGCTTCATATGAACATGTGCACACATTTTTAGAGTACATTGCTTTCTACTTCTAATTCAAAATTTTCTACTTTCTACTTCTAAATTCAAAAATTTCCCCCTTGACCTCACCCCATCGTCCAACTTCTGAAAAATCAAGTTTTTAGTCTAGCTTGAGCGGATAACTTTAACAGGCTTGTTTGAATAAATATGCCAAAATACTTTACATTCTGTCAGTATCTAGTCAGAAAATTGTGCATGGAAAAGAGATGAAAAGAACCGAGACAGAAAGAAAATTAGTGCCATGGCAAGCTTTCAATGCAGGGTCTCTGAGCCAAGTCTTCTCAGTGAAATGACATATCCTCACTAAAATACCCCTTTTATGTAATTATGCACTGAGCACACAGAGCCAAAAGTAACTTTTATTTTTGTTCCTTATCGTGGAATACATATTGCTCAGGCTAAGAATGCGGAAACAAAAGCTGGGGTAATTATAGCTAATTTAACTTTGGAAAACTCTTATTCTCTTGCAGTCCGGCATACAACCCCCCAAACTAAAGTTATGTAACAAGGTAATATCAACAATGAGAAACTGCATGATAAAATCCTGCCCAAAAGTGAAAAATGCTAATTTTGTCTCATTTAGCAGCTGGATACAGAAATGCTCATTAGTTTTAAGAGGGTTAATCCTTTTAACTTTTGCATATTGATATGCCAATTATGCCTAATTGTACAAGAGGCATCAGTCAAGGTAATAGTGCATAAACACATGAAAGTTATTAAGTACATCCCAACATGTAATAAAGTAGGTGTTAATTGGTAGCTGAGTTCTGCGGGCTATTGAGGTGGATAATTCATTGAGAGATGGATCACTTGTAATTTCTCTCCATAATTCCTTTTGCAGTCTCATGCTGTGATGTTTTCATGCTTGTCAAAAACAACTGCGGCATAGTGCCTTTTGTTAAACACAGCCAATAAAATATGTCAGGCATCATTAAATATACTTAACTTTTAAACTTTTTCAAAGGTACAGTTCTTACAGATAAATACATATAGAGATTCCAGCAATCTACTCTAACCTTTGTCTCAAGTTCATACTTGAGGAAAATTTTAGTTGTTTCAAAAGTAAAGTGAACTAACAGTGTTGTGCCTCCCAGCAGACAATAGCTTTAAATGAGAAAGTAAATACAGGCAAATGCTTTTCTCATTAGTTACCTTATCTAAGGATGTTTTTCAGTCCACCAAAATAATCACTGGTGTCCTCACACTAAATTTATCTATAACACCCGAGGAAAGAATGATTCCATTCATACATTTCTCAAGCTCCTGAAGCTGCTGTGGGTTAATGTTTCACTTGAAATTTGAGTAAAATATGGAGAATAAATGTAATCGGTAACGTGATCCTCAGCAAGTTTATCTCAATAACTTAGGGAGCTGAATATTTCATAGGCTCCTATGATATTAGCAGAACACTCAATTAATAGCTCACACGTTTCTGCAGGGTGACTGGGACTCAGCCTGTCCCTAGCTAACCTATTTCTTCATCTTGCTTTCACTGTGTGAAACAAAATAGATCTGGGGTCCAAAAGAATGGCTAACATTGCATAAATAATTTTGTACCATCCTATGGCCTCAGCTGCAAGTTACCACCATTACAGAGGAAAATTAACCAGAGGAGACTCATCGTAATCAGTGGGTTTAGTGGCTCAGGATGCGTGCAGGGCCAGGGACACAATTGGCAGTAGAGTTCATCTCTAACTATTTTAATTCAAATCTTTCTAATGACATATTATCGAGACAAAATGTCTTCCTCTCCAAACCTTACATAGCCACACCATTTCAATCATTTGAGTCCATTTCAAATCAAGTAGTAATTTCTACTACCATATATTATTAGGCAATTTTAAGAAAGAGATTTTCACAATTTTGAAAAACACGTTTATTTCTCGGTTTATTCTTAGCTGATTTTAGCCTCTGGCTTTTCAAAGTGATGTACTGTATTTGGAAGTACAAACACCACATGCTAGCATAACCTCATTATTTTTATGACACTGAAGCATGATAGTAGAGGCCCTTAAAATGAGTCAAAGGTGTTCTTCAGCCTTGCTCCAAATCCGCTTTATCACTCTGGATTAGACCCAGCTCTTCTTGTGCAACTGGGGATATTATTACAACTATAAGTAGACAAAATAAAATGCATTGCAAAAACAGTGTTCTATTGCACATCAGGAAAACAAATAAAACAAAGCTAATTTGCTCTTTTTTAAAAAATAAACTTCTGTATGCTAAGTGAATTTGGGATATCTGGAGCGTTCGACTTACAGGTTCGGTGACCTTCCCAACATCAGTGAGGATCATGGATTTAGTTTGGCTCAACCTGTCGTGGTGGCTGTTGCTGTTTTTGATTCTCATTTGCACAGCTCCTGTGCCTTGGTGGACAGGATTCTGTGTTTCCATAGAGGCATCAGCATTTGTAGATTTCTTCATATTACAGTGGTGTCCTGATAAAATAAAAACTATGTTACTCTAAATATATACTTTTCCCATGAGAAACTCTTGGTAGGTGTGTGCCCCTATTCATGGCAGGGTATTAAAATTACATAATTACATAAATTAAGAGTCTTCATCCCTCTGAGTAGTAAAAGAGAAAATGGTTATTTTCTAGGGATCAGTTGGGACTTCTATGGATGAAGAATAGTATATAAGACAGAAATCTTCAGAAGGTTGTAGGTGGCACAACATAGTCTCTGTAACTCCTAATTCAATTATGAAACTAATAGCAATCCGATGGTCATCCTTATATAGAAATGGTAGTGCCAAGTAATCATCATTAGGATATATGCTTTTTTAATTCATAATTTCACTTGTCTGCTACTAATTCTACACTCATACATTACCACCTGCACCATTTTAGTGGTTGCTGCTGCTGCTACTGCTGCTGAACCTAAAATCCATATTAATCTGGTCAAATTTAAGGAAGACAAGAACTGGTGTCAGCAAAGCAAATTTGATGGCTCTAAATTCTTACAAATGGATAAATTATCTCATGAAAACATCATCTGCAATCAAATTCAGCTTCTTAATTGGCTGAAGCAGATCTTCTTTTTGCCTAATTGTTGCCTCCAACTCTTAACTATGTGGACTTGCATATTGGGCACTGGGCATTCCTATATAACAGCGGGGAAAACTAGGTAGACACTCACAAAAGCTAATATAATTCAAAGGCATGATTGTATTTTTAGGAAACAACAATGATACAGTAGGCCCTTGACGTATGGACTCATTTCATTCTCAAGGGCTGGTTGTTACTCAAATTGGTCAATTGAAGGCACAGCCTTCAAAGTCTCCTGTATGCAGTCAAATCTCAGTTTCCTTAGAAAGACACTGGCCACGATTTCTCACTTAACAACACACAGGAAAAGATGTAGTAATATTCCTTCTGGAACTCTTTACAGGTTAAGTCTGTATCTGAGACCATCTGGAAGCACAAGTGGCCAGCATTCAGGTCATAACTCAAGTCTTCGATCATAACTTAAAAGTAAAATTCCAGTCATAACCTAAGTTGTTCGTATGTCAGGCCAGTTGTAACTAGAGCGCATTGTATTCCCATACTTGTTAGATGGACAATGGGACAATGGTGAATATTAAAACAAATATTAAGGTGACTATTAAAATGAATAAACTATTCCTAGTTCTATTTTAATAGGAAGAGAAGTATTGCCTCACAATCAGTACCAGAAATAATTGAATAACAACTTAGACAGCAAGGTAATATTTATCTTTTACTATTTGCTATGCAGTTTTCTCAGTGGTTTAATTCATACAAAACTTTTATGAAATAGACATTCAACCAATATTTTATAGAGGAGAAAATTGAGAATTCAACAGACTGATCATTTTCCCAACAACACTGGAAGAGATAGAAAAGCATATATTTTATTTTAAAAAGGTAACATGTAGGAACAAATTCTAGTTTATCTACACAATGAAAGCAATAAACAGTAAACAGAAAGAGACTATTGATATATACAACAAAGAGAACTGCTGCTGATTGAATAAAGCCATTACAAAGTGAATAAAAAAGAATTTCTCTATGAGTTTTTTTACTTCTATAGTCTCTTTCAAAAATGTAAATTAACATATGACAAAAAGCTGACCGGTGTTGCTTAGGGGGAGGGTGTAGGCAAGAATGAATTATGCTAAATACAAATAAACTTTTGGGGCCTATGATATATTCATTATTTTCTCTTTTTTTCTCATTGAGTTTATTGGTACATTTTTGGTGTACAGTACAATTACATTCATTGTTGGGATCTTGTACTTTTATATGACAGGTCTTGGTTCTCATTTTTTCCCCATACGCCTGCCCTCCCTTCACCCCCTCCTCTCTTCCCTATTTACAAAGATTGTGTGATAGTTAAGCTTAGTTATAACAATTTTATTGCCTTACACCTTTCTCTCTAGCTCTGTTCCACGCTCTGCTTCCCTCCGGCCATGAATTAAACAGCTTTACTCGGTCACACCTTCTGCCATGATGGTCCTGACTCAGAACCTGCTAACCATGAACTGAGTCCTTCAAAAACATGGGTCAATCTAAATCTCTTATTTTAGTTACATGTGTCAGATAGTTGGTCCCAGGGAAAGGAAAGCGATTAATACATGTGGTTACATTAAAAGTGAACGATCTTGAAATTTACTTGCACTTTATGGTACTTCAGCGATAATTCACATAGTTGTTTATAAAATAAATTGTTTTAAGAATTCCTTAACTAATTTATTTTGCACTTATGTTTGTTTTTATGTGCCTACATGAGTGATGTGTTATAGAAATTATGTAACAGCGCAAAAAGAGCTCTTTTAATAATTACAAAACAAAAATTTGAGGTGATAAAAGTAAATTGCACTTTTTTCTGAGAAATTATGTTTCAGAGACATTGAAATTCTGTTCCTACTGTATTCAAGGTTTGATCTTGCATATTACTTAACATTCAAACTATTGTGCAGGGTGTGCGTGCACACACACATGTGTTTGTGTCTGTGTGTGTTATTAGGGGAATTTAGGCCAAAGCTTGATCTTTACAGATCAAGAGCACCAACCACTACATTTACATAGCCCAGCCATGTTCTATTTATAGGACACATCGCTTCCTGCGTATATGCATATATTTCAGTGTCAAATATAAATTTGCATCCTTGTATTGATTTTATAATCAACCCATAATTTGCCTAGTGACAGGTTATTGTCAAAAGGCAGAATTACTCAGAAGTCTCATATCTGGCTTTCTTTACTGTGTTTCCTTGGGGACGGTCTGTAAAAAATATTATCAAGATCTTCCTTCTTTTTGGTCAAGCGGATCTTTCTCCCTACCACAATGGTAATGCTATTTGCTTAATTTCCTTCCTATTTCTCCTCTCTAGCCATTATTTCTGTTCCCATCTCTCCCCATCCTCACATTTTTTTGATACCCCTCTGCACTGTGCTTGTTTTCTTAATGCAGTTTCCCAAGTACAGCAGTCTCTCCTTATCTGTGAGAGTATATAGTCCATGACCCCCGGAGTTCATCTGAAATAGTAGATACAAATGAACCCTATAAACATTTTGCTTTGTCCCATTCACACGTACATACACATGGTAAGGATAATTAAAAGATTACAAGTATAATGGAAAAAGTTTTGTGAATGTGGATTCTCTCTCTCTCAAAATTTCTTACTGACCTACACTCACCCATCTCCTTGCGATGATGTTAAGTTCATGCAATGCCTACATGATGAGATGAAGCAGAAAACGATATAGGCTTTGTCATACAGCCATGGATTAATTCATAAGGCTTAGCGGGACACAGCCACTGTGACTCTGCAACAGTGGATCTAATAACTGAAATGATCTAAGCACCTACTGGGCAGGTAGTGTATACTACAAGAATACTCTGCACAAGATGATTCATGCTTTGAGCAGCAGAGAACAGACAGCATGTGATTTTATTATACTTTTAAGAACAGCAAAAATTTTAAAAAGTTAGGAATTTTTTATTTTTGGAATGTTTCATTTAATATTTTCAGACCACAGTTGACTGGATAATTGAAAACACAAAAAGAAAAACCATGGAAATAGGGGAGTTACTGCATTTCATTCAATGCAAAGTCAGTCAATGATAGTACTTCATAATTGTTCCTATATACTTAAGATTTCTAATTCTGCAGAGTGCTATATTGATCTAAAAGAATACAGAAAAATAACACTAAGCCTATTCTTAAAGATTCCTATCAGAAAAAATAATCCCCCAAATCAGTCCCATAAAAAATACACAGTAGTATTTCTTCCAGATTTACTGAGATTCTCTAAAACACCAGTTTAGAAACTGACGATAATCTTCCTTTAACAAGTGTATTAGAGTTTGTGTGAGTGATAGAAAAACAACTCATTATGTTATGAGAATCAGATTATGTTCAGGTGAGGAGAGGTGCAGTGACATCAAATTTAGGGAAAATGGATATGAAAAGACAAGCTCTTCAAGAGAAAATCCAATTATACTGAAGTAGATCAGGGCAGCTTGTGCATTTCAGGCAAAGGGCTTGGCAATGCAGAGATGCGCACATACCTGTACTATTATAAATTAGGTATTATAAAGTGCTATGCAACCAAAATAAGGTACCAGAGAAGTTCAAGAAAAAAGAATTGATGGATTTCATCTGTGAGGGAGAATCTGATCACCTTGCTTGCATCTCTTCAGCTGAATTGTTGATTGAGAGTGTCAACCCTCCTGACCCAAGCAGAACCCCAAGGAACGGGTATCCTAGATATTCTTGGTGAGAGAATATGGAAAGAAAGTTTTCCATGATGTTTTACACAAACTTCTTATATGGATGAATGGGGAGGAAGCTGAACCTCACTGTAAGGTAGAATGGGGTGCAGGAGGTCAGACAGAGGATAGTAAGGGAGATAGAAATCTGACAAGTGTAATAAAGGCTGTACTAGCAGTTGTGGTACTCATGACTGTTGTACTTTTGAGTTCACAGATGATTTATTCTCATTAATCCTATTAGGAGACCTATACCAAGGAAGTGCTTTTGTCAGTTTCATTTGCTTTTCACATAGAACCTTTTCTTTGTGCTCTTCTAACTTCTGTTCCTAATCTTCTCTTTTCCTTCATCAAGTGATCCTTTCATCTCTTGGCTGCAAAAGGTCACACTACTCATTTGGGCATCATTTCATCTATAGCAATAAACTTTCTGAAATTTTCATCATGCAGTCTTCCTTACCTTGAAAAATACCCATCTTCTCAGTGTGTCATTAAATGTAACTAACACAATGACTAACATAATGTTATGAAAGAATGGTAAGACCTCCTCTTAACTCCCAAGGGAGCATTTTCTGAACCTCAACTGCAAATTCTTTTGGCTATGTGAGAGAAATATTTTGGAGTAAAAGAGCATTCACCAGTCCTCGTTATTTAGACTCTCAAGTAAATTAAAGAGGAGGTGGCCTGGATATTAGCAGATTGTATCACCAAGGGTTGTGTGATGAGATGGACCTTCTATAGTGCTCTTATTTTTGAGGTTTTATATAATGAATTTTTAGGGGAAGAAATCTCATTGCAAAGCCTGCTAAATATTGGCTCAAAATAAAAACACACTCTGGCATCTCTTTTGACTGGGCTTTTAGCACTCTGACGTGGCTGTGCTTCCAGAAACATCTATAGAAGTTCAGCAAGTACTCAAGAGTGAAAGAAGAGATCTGATTTTGTGAATCTTTCTGCAATGTTTTAAAAATTACCCACAGGGATCATAAATCATCTTTCTATTATTCCACTAATGGTCTAATCTCTCACTGACCTTCCTTTTTAGACTTAATAGATTCAAAATTCAGTAATACCTGTTTATACTTATCTTGGTGTAACTTGGTAATAGCAGGCATACAAATTATGTCAACTTTTTCTGTTTTGCATTCCCCTTGTTCTTCCTAGAACATATGATGCACTCATTATCATTGTTTTCATTAAATATTATTTTTAAAATATCAGTGTTTTTCACATCTATGTTCTTAGAGGACACAATTGGAGTGTTGGTAAGTGACTAATAAAATTGCTGAAGAACTGGTTCATTTTTGTAGATGTCTGAGATATCCCCCAATTTTATGAAACTCCAAACAAACCCTGAGTTACATATGGAATGTAAACCGCTTAGGCCTGGCTTCATTATTTTTCTAGACTTCCTGATTTTATATGTACAAAGAGAAGAACAAGAATAGCTTCTGATATTGCACTACTTCCACTTTCAATCCTGTTTTATAAACAGGAAGCAGTGGTGAGACTACACTTCTTAAGAGCCACACAAACTTTGGCTCTGCTCAACAGACTTGGTTCAGTGGGATTCTGGGCTCCATTTCCTCACTCATACTGCAGATATTCAAATAGGAGTGAACATGATATTTCATCTAATCATAAATTTCATAGCTGATCTGCCAATTATTGGTTACACTCTGTTAATTATGCTAAAATATAGCAGCTTGCCCTTTTGAGTTGGGAAGTACATTTTTGACATCTCTTTCACACCAGAAGCATCAAAAATATATCAGGAAGTTTTTGAGCTAGGAAAAATGGAGAGGCATTATGATATAAGTACCATGGGAAGGTCATGTGTTCTGAGTTTCTTTCACAAATTGCCATAACCTATTTGAAATCAGCACGCAGGGCCTTGGTTTAGTTACAGATTCCAAAGTTAAGTGGAAATACATGTGGATGAATAATGTAAATGAATCCCCCCCAAATCTGCCAAATATCAGGGTGTTATAATAATCACAGTGCAGGCATGTTAGGTATATACCTAAGTCTTTGTATTTGTATTTTTATACATGTTCTTGTGTTTCTTGGCAAAACCATAGAGGTTTAAAAATGTTTCTTGAATGTATGACTGGAAAGCATATATGAAAACTAGTTAATGTCAGTGTATGTGGGCTACCAACACATTGCCAATAGAAAATTGTCATTGACTAAGTTTATTTATTTATTTAATTTTTAATTTTTAATTTTTTGGTACTGGGGATTGAACTTGGGACCTTGCACTTGCAAAGCAGGCAGCAGAACCACTGAGGTAAATCCCTGGTTCAGTTTATTTTTTAAAAATATATATAACTCATCTGTGATGATATTTTAAGGACTTATAAACTGCAGATATTTCAGAGTAAGTTAGAGGCAGAAAAAAACCAGGAATATTCATACGCTATGAAGAAAACATTAAGTACCTGGAGATTCAGATAACTTTTCAAAAAAGAATTTCATGTATTTATTTTAGAAAAAATCCTGTTATTATCATTTCATTTCAGCAAAACAGTACCCTTTTCACTGTCTTAGAATTTAGGTGGCTTTATTTCCTTTGATAATAATTTCCTTTAGATTCAGATTTCTTTAGGTGCTTGATATTACTTTTTATCCAAATAGTACTGTCTTGCACGACAGGCCTTACCACTGAGGGTTTATAAGAAAGCTATCTCAGAGGCAAGCATTGAGTTCAGCTCCAGAGAATTCCTATTTTATGGGAATTAACCCGGGTTTTCACTGTGCAGCAAATGAGCTGTATGGCTACCCCAACTCCCGAGAGCCAAGGTCCCCTCTCCCCAAAGTGGCAGGAAACTCCTGTGCAGTGTAAGATCCCATTCCTCTCTCTGCATGTGTGGGACGAGCTTTTCTCCAGGTCTGCTAAGAGCTCATGGCAACTCCACAGACAAATATTATTTCTCAGAGAAACTCATTTCAATCCCCAGGAAAGATCTTACATTGATCTGTGGTACAGCAAAGACTGTTTGTTCCTCTGTGGAAATGACTTGTAGCTGTGGTAGCTCCAGTAATGTGTGGCACAACCTTCATGTCACACTTCCTTGACAGGTCAGTAATTAACTTGCATTGCAATTGTTTGCCGTCTCCACCACAGAAGCCATTTACCAAAATAATATTTTAATTTCAGTTCTTTCCGTCTCATTTTCCTTTTCTCTATTCCCCTGTGGTTTCTACATCTCTATTAAGCCTAATTTCCCCAGACCACTTCCATAAGCTGAAAGAGTGCAATAAAATCCACTTTCAAAAATGTCAAATATAATGAGAAAGGAAGATCACAGTAAAGGAATTTGACCATAGCCACCCCACTGCGTAACATTGTTTTTGACTGGTCAGGTGCTATATATATAGGAAATGTGATAGTAAGGCTTTGCATTTCTTTAACTTGTATCAGGGCTTTGGGGGAATCCCTGACACAAAGTCTTGTGAGTCAGCTTCATGGATAAATTATCATTACACATGGCCATCCTAAATGGTGAAAATGACAAGTAAATTACATGCACACGCGCACACACACACACACACACACACACACACACACACACACACACACATATATATATATATTTTTTTTTGAGACAGGGTCTTACTATGTAGTTGAGACTGACCTGGAACTCACTATGTAGCCCAGGCTGGTCTTGAACTCACAGCGATCGATTCTCCTGCCTCAGCCGCCCGAGTGCTGGGATTACAGGCTTGCGCCACCACGCCCAGCCAGTAAATAATATTTTGAAAAATAAAATAAATCCCAGTCAAGATTGAAGGGTAGGTGACCTACCCTGAGAAATAGACTTGCTACAACCCAATTTCTACAAAAGTCATTAACAATCCTATGGTAGACTCACACCTAAGCATCACTGCCTACTATGGAGACTGATCAAGGCACGATGAAGGACAGGGCTGGAGATAATTTCAAAGTGAAGGTGATGTTAGGTCTGTGTCTTCTGTGATAAATAGGACCCCTACACGCAGAGACTCTAAAGATCCTGGAGTAATTTGACTACTTTGTTTAAGGTATAATCTTTTTTTCCAAAGGAGGTGGTGAAAAGCAATGTACAGGAATAGATTCCCCACCACTGAGGTTACAAAGTGGATAGTAGCCATCCTCTGAGATACCATATAAAGAAATGTACACCAGGACACATATCACAGGATCTATTAAATACCAGTCTAATGATAAGAACATTCTGTGAAATGGAAAAATATTCTAAACATTTTAAAACCTCACTTTGAACATTCACGTATGCTTCTAGTTACCTATCGCATGAACTAAAAGGTAAAGACATGATGATACAAATGACAAAATAAAGTATTTAAGATAAAATGCACCATGATACATTTGCATTTAATTAGGAGGACAGATGAAAAATAAAGTTAAAATTAGAGAAACTGCTTCTAAATTTCCCTGTGATGATCAAGCAGGTAGAAAACACTGAAAAGAACATAGGAACAAAATGCCTGTGTGATTGTAATCATACTCATGGAACGCAAAAATTCTATGAAATAGTAATCTCCCTAGATAAAGAGAAAACCCATAAGGGGCATAAGTAATGCAATATTCTCTGTGTTTCCTGTCAGTTTTGAGCTAATCTAGCAAGAAATGTTGAGCCATTTTCCGCCTCTTGCATACAAGTATCAATTAAGGAAAAATAGGGTGACTGTCTTAGGCATTGATGATAAAATGTCGCTTAAAGAGAAACATCACCTGTAGAACAAGTTGTTCAGAAGTCACAATATTAGAAAACACTGGCAAAACAAAGAGGGTATCAGATACTGCTGGAACAGGCTTAAATGTTTGCTCTTTGTTCAGAGGGTATCAAATACAAAAAGGAATTTTAACCTGTGATTGTTTCATTTTCCTGTGATTTCCTGTTCTATGGCGATGGTATCCCATCATCCCTTAGTGGCAGTTATACTAGGTTCCTATTTCTATCTTGGTCTGCTCAGGGTTCAAATATGAGGAAATTGCATATTCCATAATTAGTGCTTGGCAGTAATGAACATAAATCATTCTTTATTGACAGTAGTTAAATATGGCTGGCATTTGTTTCATTTAGCATATGTGTTGTTGCATCTATCACCTCTTCCTTAATGCTGAGATCTCCAAACTTTGAAGTGCTTGGATTTGATTTCAATGACAAAAGCATGCTCGAAGATAGAACAGTCATACCATAGTCCATTGTTGTGAAGGACAGTGAATATATCATTTTCAGAATATCTCCTATTCATTGAAAAGTCACTTTTCTCTAGCTTTTTTATGAGTCAAATGCATTTTAAGTGGTTTGTGTGTTCATTAATGTGTGCATGCTGTTTGTGTATGAAACTCAAGTAATTGTTATAAATCGAACATCCCCGTGTAATCGTAGCCAAACAGCCCTATCCAGAAACCGTCAGCATTCTGTTACAGTCACTATGCACTCTGTCCCCCCAAAAGTAACCATTATTTGTCTATTTTTTACATTTATGCAAATGGATAATTAAAGTACATGCTTTTTCCTTTCTGGGTTTATTTCATGCACACTTGTATTTGTGTTGATAAGTATTATTTAATGTTCTTTTGTCTGTGTGAATTTTTGTTCATTTTCTGTTAGCTTTTCTGCTCTTTTCCTTTATTTATTTGTAGAATTTATTTATATATATATATCGATATAAGTCACATTTAGATGCCTAGGTTGCAATAATCTTTTTGCATTTGTGGGTTTTTTTGTCACTCCTTCAATGGCATCATTTTAATAGTTGTTAATTTTAATATTGTCCAATATATAACTACCATCTTTCTTATGATGAGCATTTTTTTCCTATAGAATCTTTTTTTTTTCCTGGTATTGGGGATCAAACTCAGGACCTTGCCTTGCAAGGCAGGAGTGGTACCACTGAGCTAAATCTCCGTCTCCTCCTAAAGAATTTTTACCTATTTCAAAACCAGAAAGATTTGTTCTATGATTTTCCTCTAAATAACTTGCTGTTTTAATTTTTATTTTTAATGTTGATTTAAGTGGAAATAATTTGGTGTGAGGTGGGAATACTTCCACATGATATGTTATGATTTACACGTGGGAGGTCCCTCAAGCTCATGCACTCAGAGATGGGGCTGTTGGGTGTTGATTGATTCATGGGGCCCTATACTTATTGGGAGACTGATCCACAGATAGTTTCTGAGCTAAATGTGGTATCGGTTGAAGAGTCCTGGCCAAAAGAGGTGGATCACTCAGGGTTATCCCCATACCTGGGTCCTTCCTCTCTTCTCTACTCCCTGGTTGGTATTGTATTGGCAGTTTTATCCCCAGCTCTTCCAACATGACATTTCTGCCAAAATCAACCTCTCCTCCTTTAAGCGGCAGCTCTCAGGGATGAGAAAGTGACAAGGGCATCGTTTTTATTTAAATTGGAAGGACTCTGTTATCTCTGAGGATCCATTAGGGTGAGAAATGACAAAAGGGCAAAATTCTCCATCTGAAGTGAACAGTTACTAAAGAGCTGTCTTAGCCAGAAGTTGTGAAATGAAGTGTGATTTGAAAGATATTGACAGTGTTCAGTAATTACACAGGTCTCTGGTTACAGTCAGGGTAAGCATTGGCAACTAGACAAACAAGTGTAATAGGGACAGTTATTCAACAGGCGGCCAAAACAGTCATTACTAAGAGCAATAATACTGAGAAGTTCAGATTGGCAGATTGTTATCACCTAAGAGTTCACTGGCAAGCAACAGAGTTCTCAACAGTTGCTCAGGTACAGTTCAATTACCCACAAGGGAAACTGGCAATAAAAAGATAGGGCCTCAGTCCTAGCAAGTGAAGGAGACAACTAATGACCAGGTTACCAGAAGGGGAAGTTGTGGGCGTGACAAAGCAAATACCCAGGGAGGAAAAAGTGACCATCTGCAGTGCTGGGATGTAAAGTAATGTACTTGATGTGTACCCTGCAAGCCCAGACCAAAAGCTGGGATCACTTGTTATAATTTATTATTGAAAACATCAAATCCACTTCATTAGAATTAAAAATGACCTGTATTTAGTTAAGATTCACCTACGTGTTTGGGTCAGAAATAACTTCACTTCCATTAAGAATTCCATTAAAAGTTAAATTCACTTCCATTAAAAATGAGCACATGAGTCCAGAAGTGCGGGAGAGAGCTATCAAGGAGGAATCTCAGTGATCAGTATGTGGAGATTACTCAACTTGCGGACTTGGCTGCGATTTCCACAGATATTTCAGTTCAATAAGATTGAGAAGTAGCCTGAGAAAACTCAGGTCTGCCTATCGCCCTTGAGGGATTCAGACGCGGATGGGTTTGAAGTTACTTTTGCAACTGTTTTTACAGGTTATACTTGTTTTTCAAATATCCGCATTGTCCTAAACTTGTTACTAATTACTTCAGTACACACTTTTCTCGTGATGCTGGAATCCTTCCCCTGCCTTCCAGCATGCTAGGCACATGCTCTGCCACCGAGCTACACCTTGGCTGTACACCCCACCTTCTTATTTTGGGTGTCCGCTGTTCATTTGTAAAGGACAGGACAGAGCATTCTTGAATTAGGAACAGAACAGACAAAATACATGGTTGTAATAAGAACACTGTCCTTCTAGTAAGAAAGTTTTAGTTGGGGGAACAGAATTTGGGTGTGAGTTACTCTGTCCTCGGCATGTAGGCTTTGGCCAGACTCACTTCTATACGCAAGCCAGTTGTGGAGTTAATACTTTAGAGCCTGCTTTGGGCATAATCAATATTTTAGTCTCCTGCACCTACAATGGTAAATCCATACAGTAGGGGTAACTGCTTCATACTGTATGTCATGTTATTAAAAAATCCCTTTAAACAAAGAGTGATATATGTACTATTAATCAGTAAAGTCAAACTTTTGGAGACATGTTTTAATGATTCAAAAAAGTTCTTTGAGGAGAGTTGACATCAGAAAAAAGATTATTCTTTCCAGTTAGGAAAATGAACCCAGTTATGAAAACTAATCAGACAAAACAAAGACTTAAATGAAAATGCTATACATAAACTGATGCTTTTCTACAGTAACTGAATGCTCCGTCACTCTCTAAACATTTATTAGGAATTGTTGAATATACAGAAGTTATTTGGAGGACTCTAGTTCTCTCTAATCATGGTACCCTGCTCCAGCTTTCTTTGCAACAGCTATAAATTCAAGAAGAGGTGGGACCGGCAGACTGCCAAACAAACTCAACCCACAGACATATGTTGTTGGGCCTGAACCATGTTTTGGAATGTTTTGAATCAATTTCCAATTGAAAAATGAGGGCTGCTACTTAAAAAGAAAGAGGTGCCTCTTTAGGTGTCTTCTCTTGAGAAATCATTAGACGTGGCAAACTGGTCCAGGGGTGCTTGTTAAGTCAGCCGGCCCAGGGCAGCAACTCCACTTTCTACACAAGACAAGTTTGCTCTGATCCCCTGTTCTCTCCTATTCACTCCTTTTGCGTAGATGTCCAGGCTTATCTGAAAGCATCTGTGACTGTGATGTCTGACCTCAGCCACCACTAGGACCATTGTTCCTCTGATGTGTGTGAGAGAAGATTGTTGCACATATTAGGAAAATATAGTTTTCAGTATTTTACTTTTTCATTCATGCAAGCTCGTTAAGATCAGAAGTGGAGAGCAGAACCAAGGGACTGTGTTTATACTTCTTTTCTAGGGAGTTAACCAGACTTCTTTATTTCACTTATTTTTTATTTATTTCATTTATTCTTGGAATTTTTTCAACATGCTCTTAGTTACAAAAAGTAAGACATTATGCTGTGCTCTTTGCTATTGTGAAGCAAGTTCCTCTTTCCACCCTCTCTTTGCTTTTATCTCTTTTGTTATTCCTGTGATATTTTGGCAGATATTTAATCCTCTGTTGTATTGCTTTCTCTTCCGCATTGGTGCTATGTGTGTCTTCTACTGAATTGCCTGGGGGCTGGTAAGCTCAGACACTGTATTTATCGGTCAGTGCTTTTGTCCATATTGTACTCCATGTACTATAGAACGTGGTACCTATCTGAACTCTCCTGCCACTCATTCTCCCAGTTCCTTATGCATTTCCAAAAAGTGAATATTTGCCACCATGTTTGCAATGATTTTAATACCCAATCAGTCCAAAGTGTCTTTGGATTTCAGTGTTTTCTCCCTACCTTTGCAAAGCTCTGGTCAAGGGAAGCCAGAACAATCAGCCCATCCATCAGCTTCCCCCTGTTCAGGGCCCAAGTTGAACTACATATCTGCTCTGCTATCTATCCGTATCCCACCTTGATAGAACCATACACTTGCTAACCCATTTCCATAAAGCCAGGCTGGTAGGTGAGAGCCCACTGCCAAGCCGCTGTACAGTCTGGCACCTCTCAGCACTTGGATCCCCACCTTATGTCTCAGTTTCATTATGTAAATGTCTTTACACCGATTGTTTTAAGACTTTGGACTGATATTGGTACATTACCCTACCTCGGTAATGAAACACTGAGCTGATTTCCCCCAAAGGACAGAACAAAACAGAGACTTAACTTGGTCAAAGCCTAGACACCTGATCTCCCGATTTCCTTTCTTATTTTTCATTCTAGACATATTTTGCTAGGACCCCAGCACACTTGAACCCTCTACAGTACTGCTTTACCAATTAGATAAAAATTGGATTTAAAATGAAAGTGTGTAAAGGTAACGTGAGTTTTTCTTTCTGCTTATATCTCAGGGTTTTTTCCTGCTTTATTTTAATTTCAGATCCAAAAGTCTATAGTTCCCTACCACTTCTGAAGTGTTCTGTGCAGTGAATATGAATTCTTCAAAATTAAAGGATATTTTTGGTAAGGGCACATCTTGACCTGCTTGAAGTAAAATTTCCATATCAACCAAAAATTGTTAAACAAACAAGAAAAGAGTTATCTTCTCTCTCCCTACACAGCTATACTGTGCTTTTACATACAGCTGTCTAGAGGAAATGAAACTAATAGCAAGAAATTGCTTTTGATGAGTTTCACAATCTTTTCATAATACTTAGAATTGAAATAAACCAAAGTTATCCAAGTCTGACTTTTATATAATAGTACAAGAAAAAACTGTCACCATTTGATGTAAGATCACCTGATAGAATAATTAGTATTACTGTTTTATTACCAATACATCTGTTTGAAACCAAATGTTTAGTGCCACACACTGTGCAAAGTTTTTATATACATTATTTTGTTGTTGTTTTCTTCTGAGGAAACTCCCACACATTTTACAGAAGAGGACACACTCATATAATTTATAAATGTAGTAAGTGGCAGGTCTCAGAGTTAAATATTGTTTTTTCTGACTTTCCAACCTATTCTTTTATTTTGTATTTTTTCCTTTGGTACCAGGGAACGAACTCAGGACCTTCAAGTTGCGAGATAGGTGCAGTGCCACTGAACTAAATCCCCAGCCCCGCAACCTATTCATTTAATACATTCTGTGTCTATTTAGATGAAAACAGTTTTGGCTAGAATTTGAGAAAAATATATTCTAATGCTTACACATCAAATATATCCTAGCTATCATGTGTCATTATAAAGTTTAAATTCTCCAACTTTCATTGCATTCTTCTGTTAGACCTATGAAAAGCTTATGTTTGATTTCATCAGTGCATGTACATGCATGTATGGAAATATCAAGATGAGTCCAGTAATTTGTCCAGTTAATACATATTAATAAAATTTTTTAAAAAAAATTCTTGTTTATCTCTCTGGCTTGCAAGCAATGATCAAATAAAACAAGGTTTTCCAAATCACAAAATTCTGAATAGATTACAAATTGACGAATGACATTCTTAGTTTTATAAATTTGACCCAATCATCACCCTGAAGACATAAAACACATCTATAATAGGTAAGATAGAGAAAATAGAGAAATAGCACTAAAGCAAGTAAGGTTATTTCTTATAAATTAGTTTATGTTTGTAGTAGAGAATAATGATTTCTCTTAATCTTATTACCTTCCTCTACCCCTAATTTCCTTCTCCATCTCCAAGAGTTTGCTTTCTAGTTTCCTATTTTCTCTCCTTTAGTTTGACTTACTTAAAGGACTGCTATGATGATGAATGAAAATAGAAAGAAGAAAATGGGTGCTTGTAAAAATATGGTAAATAATTGTATGCATGGGACAAGGGACATGGAGGACTCCACAGAGAGTCTAAGATTACTCATAGAGATTATTTCACATAGACAAAATTAACAGAAATTAGAAGAGTATGGAGGATTTTATATGGGACTTAATGGGCTTAATTTATGACATGTCCAGTTTGAATTGCAGATGGAATATCATGACAATATTATCAAGTGATAATTAAAAATAAGGAAAAAACCTTGCAAGAGAGATCAAAGCTGAAAATAGAAAGTTAAGAATCGTATTTCTGGGATTCATTTTAAATCATGAAAATGGACAAAAATATTTTTAAAATGCATTGGCAGAAAAGAAGATGCTCTAGAGCTATGGAATTCAAAGGAAATATAATGTGAGTCACACATGTAACAAAAAATTTGGTTGCCACACTGAATGGGTAAAGTGTGATAGGTGAAATTAATTTTAAGAACATATTTATTTATTTCAATATGTAAAATTTTAGTCATTTTAGCATATAATTATGCAAAAATATTAATGAGATATTTTGCATTCTCTTTATTTGTACTAAGTCTTCTAAATCTGGTGTTTATTTTACACTCAATTTAGACTAACAATATTTCAAATATTCAATAGCCATTTGTGTTCATTGCTACCATATGGCATAGTGTAAATTTAAGAAGAAATCACATAGGGATTTAAGGCCTGAGGGAAGATACAGGGTCTAGAGGAGACAGAAAAAGAGAAGCAGAAATACCTGTAGTATGACAATCTAAGACTAAGAATGTTTTTTCCTCATATATTGTAAAATCTGTCTGTATAAGGCGACGTTTGTACAGACATACAGCAAATTTTGTATCAATGGCTTTATTTTAGACATGGAACAAAAAGTAGCATTATTTTATTCTTTTGGACTTTTTGGCCTATGAATGATATTCAAATTTTTATATCACTTTCATAAAATTTTTATTTGTATTAGTATATTTTTATATTCATAAAATGTTGATTGGATATCTCAGGCTCTTAGTTAAAAGGTTTAGGCTCTGCACGAATGAGTTAAACATCCAGCAAGGGATAAATGTACATCAAAATATTCTGAATTCAATCAGTTCTGCTACTTCTATCATTTTTTAGTGCATGATTCTTTCTACTCTCCTCCTAGCTTCTAAGTCTACACTTGATCTTAGCCAAAAGCCCAAGAAGCATTTCCTAGCTTCTAAGTCTAATGAAAGCTAACTCTAGCTCAGTGGGTCACCACCTGCCTTATAAGTGCAAGGACCTGAGTTTGATCCCCAGTACCAAAAAAAACCAAAAAAACAAAAAACCTAACTCTAATTGTGTGGACTCTATGTATTGATTATGAATTTGATGGAGTTTAGAGATAGAGGGAGGGAAAGGGTAGGACAGAGTATAATCCTTAGGATATTTTTCTGAAAAGATAGCTGAATGGTGATGCCATTAATTGAGGTAGATTAAAAAACAAGGAAATAAGCAGGCTGGGTTAGAGGCAGGTGGGCAGTGGTTCAGTGATTTGTTTTGAGTAGATTTATTTTGACTTTCCGAGATATTCAAGCAAAGATGATGAGTATCTAACTGCATTTGAGGATTTTGTGCTGAGAAAAAAAGGTTTGGTTTCGAGATCTAATTTACATAATGATAGTATTTAAACTCATGGAGCTAAATAAGAGCTCGCAGAAATAAATTTAGAAAAAGACCTAAGACTAGAAGAGCATATCTCTCAAGGTTGAGCTCAGAGCATTTCAGCATTTAGAGATGAATCTGGAGGAAAAGTTAGCAAAGGAGTCAGAGCAAGATCATCAAGGTAATTTGAAGAAAACTGGACAAATGAAATCTCCTAAAACTCATGGGAAAAGATGGCCTCAAGAGTAAAGGAGTGTTCAATAGCATCAAAGGCAAATGGTGAATGACATGAAATTGCACCAAAGCCATTATATTATACAGTGAAGATGTATAGTTAACAGTATGCAGTATAAAATCTCTATTGAATTTAATTTATATGTACAGACATATTTTAATTATTTTGTTTATGGTTTTGTTGGATATGTCAAAAATTTTCCCTCCCTAATAGTTCTCACAATTACATAGTATACATTTGCTGAAATTCAGAATTATTTATGAAATTGAATTAAATTGGACTAAAAAGAGAAAACATCCATTTTAAGATCCACAATGGCATTGTATGATATTGACAAGAAGAATTTAAAAATAAACTATTGAGTCAAGCTTTTCCTATCCAGGAAATACTGTTATCAGATAAACTTTCCAACTATTTTAGTAAAGATGGAAACTAGGAAGCATAAATTCCCTCAACTTCCTCTCCTTATCTTATCTTATATATATTCAATTCTTCTATATTCACACTCATTAGGTGTTTTTCCTTCTGTTTAAGATTACTTATCTACTTGAGCTACTCATTACACACATCTGTCTTAGTCTCCTCTGAGACCTTTTCAGTTTCTGGATATATTTTTAAAATTTGCATTCTTTCTCTCTTTCCCTTGAACATTCATATGGCGTACATGTCCTCGTTCTGCACACTTCAGTCTTTATGAGATGGGTATTTCATATGTAGTGCTCCCAATTCCTTGCTTCCTTTGGCATCTCATTCCAAGGCCTGTACTTCATTAATGTTTCCATCCTTCATTATACAGTCAACAAAGTATCCACTCTCTCACAAGGAAACCAAACTCACCTTTAATCTTTGGAAAACAGGATTAATCTCAGTCCTAATGCAGAAATACTAAATAAAATTATATTGAGATATGATTTTCTACAAAGCAATGAAGCCTGAGCTGTTTTTCACCATAGTCTGTCTAAAAAGCTGTGTTCTTCAGTGGTTTGGTGGCCTGCCTTGCAAGCGCAAGGACTTGCAAGGACCCGAGTTCAATCCCCGGTATCAAAAAAAAAAAAAACAGTAATAAAAAGCTGTGTTCTTTCTACCAGCATGCTCATGAAATGCTAGTGGAAGCTCAAAAATTTACAGCCAACAGCAAGGGTAGCTTGGTTGCAATTATCAACATTTCATCCCTTGTAATACACAGGTGTGTATCTCAAATGTACACAGTTACAATTTACATTAAGAAAATAAAGTGTTTGGGGAGGGGAGGAGGGGGTGAAGGGAGGGCAGGGGTAAGGGGAAAAAATGAGAATCAAGATTTGTCATGTAGAGATACAAGATCCCAACAATGAATGTAACTGTACTATATCCCTAAAATGTATCAATAAACTCAATTAAAGCTAAAAAAAAAAAGATATCATATGAGCATAAAATTAAAAATTCCCATGACTATAACTCTTTCAATAAAGTGTCTGTTAAATTAAGTATGATACATCTGTACAATGGAATATTGTGCAATTATAAAAAGAGCATTAGGTAGTTTCTTATTTTTGTTATAAAAATACTTTGAAGATACATTTCTAAAAGAAAAAGCACAATATAGAAGTATATGTACTTATGCATCTTTTAGTACATTAAAGAAGATACGTAAACACATATCTTAGCATATCTATTCATATATATAGTTGTTTTGCATAAAGAGACTATGAAAGATTAAAAAAATGAAAAATGATTGCCTGTTTTGTTAAGATGAGAATGAATAAGGTAATTAGAAATAAAATATTAGATCTTATCTGAAAGTTTTATATTGAGGTTTCATTTTTGCACATTTAATTATATCATGTATTCTCAAATTAAGACCTAGCAAGATTTCTATGAAAAGAAAAGGATCATTATAGGTACAGCATGGATAAGAGCCTCATGTAACTGACAGGAAGAAAGTTCTTTTCTGTTCTTACAGGAATAATGCCCTTTATAAGCACAGCCATTTCTGCAAAGTAACCTGAAGCTTAAGTCACATAATGGTGGGTGAACTCAGTGGAGAAGCAGACAACCCATCCAAACCTGAAAGTGTCAATATACAATTATGTACACCATCTACTTCATACACTATGGTTTCTTATCAACCTGAGCTACAGTCTGCTAGAAAGTCCTTTCCATGGTCTGAAACTATCTTTCTGGACTGACTTACCATTACTATATTTCTGTCCAATAAAGTGTATAAGTCATTTTCCCCTCGAAATTATCTACCATATCATGTTTTTGCATCTATACATTCTCATCCTGTCTTTTAAAATAGATTTCTCTGAAAACTACCACAAAAAAATCCCCCTGAGACTGTTTTGAATTGCCTGAGAGAATGTAAAAAATTGACATATGATACAAAATCCTTTGGTTTATTGCCTGGTGAATAAAAGGAATAAAAAAAGTGAAATTCTAAACCCTAAGAATACTTTTGTATGTTTTAATGGTAACTAATACATTTTATTTATAAATTGATATAACTACAATAATATAAATATCCAATTTTAAAACATTTGTATGATTTAATACTAGATGAAAATTTTTAGAAGACAAAGATTTTAAATGGTTTCATACATTGAGTACCCATTAAAATAATCTTAAATTCAGTTAGTAGGAAGTCTTATTTCATTTAGACACATTATACTTCTGTGTGACTAGAGAGTTTGAAAAAGTTGGGAAACACTACTTTAAAATGTGACCAGATGTGTCTCTCTAGTAGAGTTTTGTGGGTTTCACCCATATGAGACAAAGTCACCTTACTTCTAGGGAAATCCATATAATAAAAAAATGTTTTATTAGTACCTGTTTGCCATACACAATGATTTATTTTCTATGTCAGAGGACCTCTGTTTTCAGCCAAAATGCGAAGGTGCAGGGGTCCTACATGCAAGAGTAGGTCTGACACATAGGTCTTACTACTTGGACTCCCTGTGTCTGTAATCAGTGACTGATCTGCTCAAGCGTGTGATCAACACCCAAATCGGAGGCTTTTCTGTGGTGATGGGGAAAAGCATTAGTTAACTGCAAAGTTTGTTGAAAGGATTAGATATTAACTTGAAGTTTTTGCTAACTTAATGGATGTTTCTACTAAAGGATGTTTACAGCAAGGTGAAAACAAGAACTAATGAATGAAAAGAAATGAGACCCAATATTAATCCAGTGTGAGCTTCTAGATCTCCTCATACCTAAGCTTATTGTTCTTGGACTTTTCACAAATAAGGAATGTCACTATTGCCTAGGCTAAATTAAACTATTTTACATTATCTGCAAAAAAAATTCTCTATTACTGTCTGAATTTAAAACATATATGCATTTCCAAGTATAATCTTTTAACATTTTATAATATAAAAATATGATTTTAGTACTTAAAGAGTTAAATTCATAGTATTAAATGGCTTTTGAAATACATCTATAAAATCATTGATTATGCTAGATATTTTCTAAGTATATGAAAATATTAGAATGGTCTGAAAACATAGTGCTATTATTTTTAACCTACTGCAATTATTTTTACCTATGTATATTTCTTCAGGAATATTTTAGATGAATGGATACATCTCTGTGATGGATCCTTCACATAAGGCACTCTCAGAAATTCTATTTAAATACTACTGGTAGAACGAATGGGTAACAAACACTACCCCAACACATCTCTCCTCAACTGTTATCCATGGCATCAGTCTCTTTGTGTGTACCTGGAATCCGCAGGCTTTAGTTGATCATTTGGATCCTATCTGCTAAGACAACTTACTAAGATTCTACAGTGCAGAAAGGAAAGGCCTGTCAAAGACGTCAGAAGTCTGTAGCCTTCTCTTATGAGTGTGGACTGTTTGCAGTAGGATCTCTGTGTTCTGGGAAATGGATGAACATTTTAAACACAATAATGCGGAATTGAAGGGGCAAGATAAGGCCTATAGTTCTAGGTACCAAAGCTGTGGGATTCTAAATTTGGGGCAAAGGAGACTATTCTATAGCAGAGCATTAAAAAGCAAAAGGATGAATCAAAAATGATTTCCTTTCATTCTGAATTTTGCTAAATGATGGCCCTGACTAGAAGGGCATAATATTCTATTAGCAAATGAGCTTTGAAATGACTTTCCAAATGAGATCTTCTCTATTGTATTATTTCACCATAACTTGGTTCCTTTAAAATGTATAAAAACACAGTAATATATAGAAGCTCATTTGTAATTGACTATCTTGCTTTGGTCAGAACATTCAAGAGATTATGAACCACATATAAAAACTATTCTGAGAGTATTGTACTTTGCCTGTCATCTTCAGTAGATGCATTTTGTCAATTCATTCCAAGCTCTGCTTTAATTCATCTTTATTTTACACATACTCCATAAATATTAATATTTTAACACTTTACATAAGAAACACTCATTTTTTACGATGGACTTGTTTTCAAAAACCTTAGAAGACTTTTCTTCATTGATAGATGATCATCTGGACATTCATTATTGCTAGTATGTAAATACTACATGTTTATTCATGTACTAATCTTTCATAATAAAATAAAATAATAACATATCAACACAAATAATCTGAATTATACATCTTCTATACATGCAGAGGTTCAGAATCAGAATATTGGAGACAGACTTAAATGATGCTTCCCATTGTGAGGAAATGGAACAAATTAAATTCTAATCAGAATATCAAAGCAAAAACATATTACTAGTGTCTTCTGATACTCTAACAATAAAAACAAGTATTGTACTCTCTGTCCTAATCTCTATTTTTCCATAATCATTTTAATAGTCAACAAGCAACTATCTATACTATTGACAACTGAAAAGATCTTAAAGTAGAGTGTGCTAGTGTGCCTGATAATTTCCTACTAAATTGATCATGTTGAGAAAAATTTATATGTGTCTTTGAAAGGAAGACAATAAAAGAAAAAGAAAAACTTGTTGCCACTTATCTACCCTCTGACTATTTTTAATAACACAAAAAATCAGTAATATAGAGGCCATCATTTCTCCCTTCCAGTAGTACAATAAAAATAATATTAGGGATGAGTGGATCATATCTTGGGCTTTTATTAAAATTCTTTCAAAACTCCACAGTCAGTTTTATTTTAGGCATTTGTCTTGAGATTAGCAATATTTTTATGTTTTCTGCATGGATGCACACAAAACATTCTATTAAAGGAAGAAGTCAATGTAAGAGAACAATTCTTGTCAATGCACGGTTAACAAATCTTTTTTATTTGTAAAGGTAATTATGTTGGAAAATCTGAAAAAACAATTATATAACTACCTTACATAACAAAAAGTCTCTTTCTGATTTGCTTCTCATCCCAGAATTATCCTTTAGTGAAGCTGTCTCTGACAATTTTGAAACATAAAGTTTTGTTTATGTTTTAGAGAATTGCCCTCATTTTACCTCATGTCTCAAACAAATCTGAGAAAACAACTTCATTTGTCATAATAATGAATATCTCTCTCACATTTAAAAAATTGCTTGCATTTAAATATCTATTCAGCAAGATATATATTTAAGAAACTCTAAAGGCTTTTAATGCAGGTTTAATACAACGTTTAAAGTAAGTATTTTTCACAGTAAAATTGAAGATGTTATTTCTTATTATTATGAAATGCTTTTTATTTCACACTATCTGGATCTTGAATAATACTTTTTTTTTTTTTTTTTTTTTTTTTTTTTTTTTTACAAAAATCAGTCAACTAAAGGTGAATAGTCCCACATTTTTTCTAGTAGTTTTGAAAGCACTTACAAACCAAACCTATACTGTATTCTGTCTTTAATATTTTAGTCTAAAATCCTAGCAGCTTATCCTAGTAAAATACCTTAGAATCTGGCAGCAGCAAATATGAAAATAATATGCTTTGCTATACCAAAGGAAACAAAATAATGTTTTAACCACAGATAGAAGCATCATATTTTGTAGAATGTTCATATGTTCACACCAAGATGTAGGAGACTCTGCCAAACGTCTGCAAGTTTAAGTTTCATGTACCAATAAAGTTAAAACTCACTCACCTTTCTCAGTGAGGGCTTGTTACTGAAACCGCCATCAACTCTGAACTGTTAATGACTTGTTGAACAAAAACGGAAAGCAGTAATGTCACATGGTGTAAGAGAAGGCCTCTGTTGACTGCTGCTTAATTTCAGTACTAGAGGGAAAAAAAAAAAGGCAGGGGGTGGGGTGAGGACAAAAGTTTTAAATAAAACCACTTCCTGGGTAGGTACAGTTAGTCATACATATCATATCATTACCCGACATGAATAAATAGCCTTATAGATTCAACAATATCATTGTTCAATGTAATGACCAATTTCAAGTATTCCACACTTAGGTAAACGTCATCAATTTTAATTTGGAGAAAATGTGTGATCAAAAAGTTCGCAGAAGGAGGAGCAGGTTGCTGAGCACCGAGCAAACTTCCCCTTTCTCTGCCTTCTAGCAAGGGCTCACAAAGGAAGCCTGTCCTGTCCTGGTTAAGTGTGGGTGTGTTCACATTCTGTCAGGAGGCTCTGCATGAGGACTTGGGAAGCCAAGAAGCCTCGTCCAGTTCAGAGCCTGTGTTTCTGTTTCACTCCAGCATGGACCCACAGAAAGCTTCTTCAGCTAGCAAGTCATGGGGCTTTGGGCAGGGTGCAGAGAACAAAATCCAGAGCTCTGCCGCCCTCCCTGTATCAGTGACGGAGGCATGGGGCACTCTCTGTGGCATTTGCTCTGACTGTGGTTCTCACACTATGTACTCCCTGCAGCAGTTTCTTAAGCAGCTCTAAATTGTGCTGGAGTGCTTTTGCTGAAACTCAACGATTCTTTGTGTAGCCTTGTTTACAAAGAAAACACACAATAGAAGATCCAAAAGTGCATCATTTTGGTAAATTTCTTTGTACCCACCTGTCTCAATCTTCCATCCTAGACATACATTTAAAGTGTCTGGGGGGTAAACTATGGAATAGGCATCTTTACTGAGCCATGGGATTCGAGAAGTAAGTTCCTTGATTCCCAAGCTTTGCTGGTTTTGTGAGATTAGTAGGATATTCATAAATGGAAAAGCTTCCCTTCCAAATAAATATACCGGAAAGATAAATTGCAGTCTCTTGTCATACAAAGTAATCCGACTAGAAATGTTTGTAATAAAGCACAGAGTGTTTGGCATACAAAAGATTTTGAATATATACTTGGCCTGTATGGCCCAAGTTAAGGCTGATATGTACCTGTCAATTAACCTAATTTTTGTAGGACTTTCCTTTAAAAGTATATTTTAGACTGATTATGTTATTCACTGATAATTGTCATTCCAGGATAGTCCTTTTTAAGTGTCTAGGTTCCTAGAGTTCTTGTATTGATTGTTTCAGAAAAAA
>NW_022900941.1:24726275-24745258 GCF_012274545.1 Fukomys damarensis | reverse complement strand
AAAAAAAAAAAAAAAAAAAAAAAAAAAACGAAAAAACCCAACACAATGGGAAGAGTGGAGAAATCAAAATTTAAGACTAAATCTTTCCATAGTTATTCACTTAACTTTGGCTAAGTTACATAAGTTCTCTGAAATTCAGTTGATTTATCCATAAAATGAGACATTCAAATTGAAAACAAAATCTTTCTCAGAGAATAAAGTAAATGTAAATGTTTTGAAAGTCATGAAGAATTATTGATATTTGCATTAGCATGGGCTGGGAAATAAGAAGAAACATTAAAAAAAATTAGTGCTTCTTACCAATTTAGGCCTTTGTAAATTTTATCCAGACTCAGAAATATTATGACAAGGAATATAAATTAGGCATTTTTTTTAGTAGGTCCTACTAGACATTCAACAGAGACAAAAACATATTTTCTTTCTGTGGGGTAGGAATTGAGCCCCATAGGTGATGATACACCTGGGTTTGGTCCCGAAAAAGGGTCACTGTTACCATGATGAAGGCTCCAGGTTGGTGTTTCGACACCTATGGTTGGATATGTTCACTCTTTGTAGACTCCAGTATTCAATGAAAGCTTGCTCTAAGCTCAGCACCCTACCAACCACTTTATGTTCACTCTGTCTTTTAATTTAATAAAAGTGTGAGCTAGTCAATATTATAATACTTTTTCTGCACATTAAAAAAATGAGATTAATTTGTTGCCCACATTAGTAAAGAGTAGAGCCAGGAATCAAACCCTCAGAGACTCTACACTAACTTACTATGGTGTCTCCTAGACACCTGTCCTGCAACACAACTCTAAGTAAATAATACCAACACTCCCTTCTCATGTTACTTTTCACCTCTTTATTGATGGAAATGATGGATTAAGCAGATAAAATTTTTCCTGCCAATTATAGTTAAATCAGGGCATTTTCTAAATACTAAATCGATATCAAAGAAATTAAAATAAACTAGGGACAAACAAAAATATACTATGTTTATATATATGACAGTGCATATACATACCTCTTCTCAAAATAATCTACAATTTTTTTTCAAGAAAATCTTAATTATAATTGCAACTGGATATTTGAAGAATAAAGAAAGCTTCTTCTGGAATTTCTGTAGAGGAACCAATACCCAAGAATACTAGGTTTCCTTTGAAATAGAAGAACAAAGACTTCTGACTTGCCTGTTAGATCCTGACATATTCCATAATTGTAGTGTTACACGTTTAATGCTGACCCAAGATGAGTTCTGGAAAAGACTATATTTATTTGATAATTTAATATCTGACAAAGATGGTATAATGGTAAATACAAAGAAACAAATTTTTCTAGGGATAATGCAGGCAAGATTCACTCACTAAGGGAGAAAATAGACTTGGACCCCTACTTAAGGCCACATGCAAAGATGAACCTGTGGTTTCACACTTGCGTTTGAGGATAAAACTATGCTGATACAAGAAAATAAGAAAAAAAAATTGCAAAATGGAAGCTTCTTAAGTAGTGCCTTTATATTACAAAAGAAAAGAGCAAAAGTATATGAATTTAATGATATGGCAATTAAAAACAGCCTTTAAATGTATAAAGATATAGACAAAGATTATAGAAAAGTAAGCCCTGTAGCAAATATCTATATTTATAAAGGATTTATACAAAGCGATAGAAAAGTCATAGGAAGGCTAACCGGAAAAAAGCAAATGATTTAAATAAATAATTCATGAAAAGGAATGCCCAAATATCCAACCAGTGGATGAAGAGATGAACAAACTCTATAGTAATCACCATAAAACAAGTTAAATCAGCTCTCATTGAAATGGTAAATATCTGGATAAGAATCCATGGCAAAGGAAATCTCATTCATTGCTGTTATGATTGTAATTTGAAGCCATTCTGAGAAGTAATCTGGCAAAAATTAGGAAAACAAAATTGCATGCATGCAATATGTTCCAGCAACCCAACTCTAATACAGACATATGGTCCAGAAAAATTCCCCACTCCACTTTAACCACAACAAGCAAACTGATGGAACTGATGCGGGTCATGGTGCTGTATGGATTGGGTAATATTTACATGTAGGGAGAAAAACAAAAGTTCCTAGGTCCTCCGAATGCATGTTATGAGTTGGATATTAAAGAGAATAGAAAAAGAGAGGAAAAGTTGGCTGAGGCTGAGAGGTAGACTCCCTGTGTATAAGATGAGAGGTGGAGGGGTTTTCCACATTGGAAGAGGGCTGTGTTCCAAACAGCTGCTAAGCAATTGCTTAAGTTTTAATCTGGAAACCACTATTAGCTTATTGGGTACTTACTATATGTTAGACAATATATGGTCGTCAGTTTTATGTTCACTTTTGCTATATATTGAATGTCTGTGTTATCTAAATTTCATGTTGAAATCCTAATCCCCAGAGTGATGGTATTTAGAAACTGGGCCTTTGGGTAGGATGAGGTCATGGAGGTGGAGTCCTCATGATTTTCAGTAGTTCCCTTACAGCAGAGAACTTAGAGAGCTAGCTCTCCCCTTCCACTTTGTGAAAATGCAACCCGAAAGTATAATCTGTGAGCAATAGGAACCTCCTCAGACACCAATATTGGACTTCTCAGTCTCCATAACCATAAGAAACACTTTTTCTGTATTTTTAAGCTTCCAAATTAATGGCATATTTATAGCAGGCCAACTACACCAAAAGAACTATGCATTACATACTAGTTAAAGGGTGCATGCTTACAATTCCAGCAGTTTCAGAGAAACTGTGTTGGGGGTGTTGGTGGAGAGAGAGAGAGAGAGAGACAGAGAGAGAGAGGGAGGGAAGAGAGGGAGATAAAGGGGACAGACAGATGCAGACAGACAGAGATAGCAATTGGATTATATATGAAATTAGATTATTAGATAGTAATCATTAATAAAGACAAAAATTAAAGCATTGTAATGCAACATGTAATGCTGAGAAAGTCTAAATTCATAAACTGGTAAAGAAAGTTTCACAAAAAGGGAGACAGCCTTGTGGATTTAGTGCCATAAAGCACATGTCGCATTCAGGGGAGATGCAAGTATGAAAGCTAACAGCAGGTATAGAGTCTGGCACGACTGAAAACTGTGCGACTATCAGAGTGGCTAATACAGTTCTTTTTAATTTTGTTTGGGTTTGATCAGGACAAGATGAGTGTATTCCATTGGACAGTTGTTGTACAGAGAGAAATTTGATTATGTTAGAAAGATTAAAGTTGATACCCCGAACTTGGCCAGGGAGCACATCAGCAATATTAACAACGGCCTGGGAGACTTCCTTCCAGACCACAGAATAACCTGGGAAATCTTTGAAGCTTCAAGTGCTGAAAGTTAGAAGCACAGGTGGAACAAAGTATAATGGGAATTTATTTTCTCAGCAAAGAAAAGAATCAAGCGTAGGTTCGGATTCAGGTTACTAGAAGAATGTGTCATTCTTGCAAACAAGCACCTTACTACTATAAGGTCAAACAGTATGCACTTGGTCACATGGCCACTCACTCAAAACTATGCAAGCACTTGCTTTACTCCAGACTGCAAATCAAGCTCGAGAGATACAGACTCTTGAGGATGACTGATAGCTCAGGTGGGATGAGAAAGACAATAAGCAAATAGGAAAAAGACATATTAATAAATTGAAATGTCTATGAAGAGACATCTGTGGAGAGAGTAAAGCAAAGTCAACAGATAACAAGATCTAGAGGAGAGTTAAATACAAATAAGAGATGGCACACCTTGAGATGGGGTAGGGGCTAGAAGATTTCGTTTGCTTTCATTTTTTCCGATAAGAGAATATTAGCTTGATTTTATGATGATTTGAATGAAATAAAAGAGGGAAATTTTGCTGATATAATACAGAAAAAGTAACTTGCTAGAGTAATAACTCTTGCTGGGTAAAAGAAGAAACACTAATTTTAATGTCTAAACATTGATAATTCATTGTAAAGGACATAAGGGAAAGAAGATGGATTAGTAGGACATTTCTGAGTAGGTGGCATTTGACAAAAGACCTAAGAAAAGTCAAATACGTATCTGGAGGATTGTGGTCCAGACAGAGGAGTGAGTGAGTGCAAAGCAGCAGCATGCTTAACAATTTCAGTGAAAACAAAGAAGTATGTGTGCCTAAAAACAAGGGCAGTTTATACAGGGCATTAGACAGCAACATAAAAAAAAAAAAAAGGCTTTGTGCCTGTGATACAAGTTACCGTGCTAGATAAATATTTGGATTTTATAACAAGGACCAGGGCTGTCATCTCTTTATTCATTTCAATGTCACTAAGAAGCAGTCTGCATGTGCAGATTGCTCTGAGGTTCCCACGGCACTTCTGGAGGCACAGATCTCTGAGTATGCAAAGACATCCCAGGTCCCAGGGACACAGGCCTCACCTCCAGGCCTCCAGTTGATTTTGAGAGCCCCAAGGATGTTACTGTCTAACAAGAAAAGCAGAAAAGGAAGTACAGTGTTTATGAAACTTTGCATTTCCCATCATAGTAGGAGTACAAGCTGTAGTGGGAAAACTTCCTGTTCTAGCTAGACTGCTCACTGAGCTGATGTGGAGTGGCCTTCCATAGAAAACACCTAAAAATCCACGAAAAATTGTAAACAAAAACATAAAGCACATACCTATCCTGCCAAGAAAACAAAGTAACTCATGGAGGAACAGGATTAAAAGAATTTCTAGCTCAGAGGTTAAACTTACAGGCTGCTGATGTGGCAAGATGAGAAGATTGTAGGGTCTAGGGTCTGGGATGTGCACGTTTGTTGAAAGAAAGAAGAGGTCACAATAGGGTTGTCCCTAGCCAGGAGTTAGAACTGAATTGTGCTTAAAGATAAGATCACAAAATGTCTGCGACTAAAGCTAACAAGGAACTGAAATTGATAAAAGCAGGCAAACTTATGTATGCCTTGGATTATGGGAGAAAAGAGAATTAAAAAACAACTTTGTACAAAATTGAAAACCGATTCACACTGATAATCTAAAGTTATAATCTCTTCTATATAGGAGGCCTCAAGCCTATGAATTCATGTACTTTAGAGTAAAGGCCCTGCGTCTTTCGGAAGAACTCAATGGAAAACTTCCATGTAACAACCACATCCTGAACCAAAAGTGCACAGATGTTCAACCTCAGCCTCACTCCAGCATTCCCAACAAAAGATCTCTGCACAACACAAATAACTCTGTGTATCTAGAAATTCTCAGCCATTTGCAAAGATAAGCAGAAAGAACATAACAAATAGATTCCTCAGGTTTAGAGACTATAGAAAATGTGAGTCTAGAAAAATCAAAATGTTTAAATAAAAAAATGATTAAAATACGAAATATGTCATAAAGAAAACCAGAGTTCCATTAGAATCAGTATATTTTTTAAAAGAACCAACAATATAATTTTTAAAAACTAAGTAAGATTAAAAATTTTAAGAAATATGTTAAATAGAAAATTATGACAAGTGAATTGAGTATTAGGAAAACTAGAAGACATCAAAAAAGTACCTGGGGGCCAGGGATTTAGCTCAGTGGTTCTGCCATCTGCCTTGCAAACGCAAGTACCTGAGTACCTGAGTTCTATCCCCGGTACCAAAAAAAAGTACCTGGAATGTGGCAAGAGTCACACAAAAACGCAAGTTATCAAAGAATAAAAAAGGGACATCGAAAGCAAAATACTCTCTATACTTATCTTTTATTTTTATTGCAGCCAATTTAACAGGTGTGAAGTATCTCATTAATATTTTTTTTTTCAGTACCAGAGATTGGAGAAACCAGATCCCTTCATGAGTTATACTTCCAGTTCCCCCATCCCCTTCAGTTTTTATTCTGAGACATTCTTGCTAATTTATTTAGGCTGGGTTTAAGCTTCCGATCCTTCTGCCTCCCAGAATGCTGGTATTACGGGTGTGTGCTACAAGTGTGGCTTCATTAATATTTTTATTTACATTTCCCTGATGATTAGTGATGATGAAACTACTTTATGTTTTCTTTTGAGACATGTTTATTCAGGTCCCCTGCCTATGAGTCAGTTAGATCTTGTTTTCTTAACCTTAGGTTGCTTGGGTTTCTAATATGTTTTAAATATTCATTCCTTAACTCTGGTTCATTCCTGGCAAATACATTCTTCCATGCCGTAAGTTATCTCTTCATCCTTTGATTGTTTCCCTTGTATGTAGAAGTTTACTAGTTTAATGTAATCCCACCCATCTACTTTAGCTTTTGTTGCCTGTCTTTTAGAGTCATAGCCTAAAAACCTTTGCCCAGGTGCTTGTTACTGATCTTTTCATTTATGTTTTCTTTTAGATACTTTAGGTTGAGGTCTTGCATTTAAGTTTTTAGTTCACATTGTTTTTATTTTTATATATAGTATAAGTATCTGATTTTATATTGTATGATGATGTCCAGTTTTTCCAGCATAATTTATTGAAAAGACCATACTTTTCCAATTGTGTGTCTGGGCTTATTGGTTAAAAATCAATTGACAAAAAAATGTAAAGAAGTATTTGAGGGTTTTCTTTTCAGTTCTATTTATCGATGTCTATTTTTCTGTTGGTGCCATGATGTCATGATTACTACAGACTGTGAAAGATTTTTAAATAAACTAATGCGATGCCTTCTGATTTGTTCTTTTTGATCATGATTGTTTTGGCTATTTGGGATTGTGATTTCATCTGAACTTTAAAATAGGTTTGTATTTTTTCTATAAAAATTATATTGGAATTTTAGTAGACATTGCACTTTACCTTTAGTTCATTTTGGGTAGCACAGATATTTTAAAAAAATTAATTCTTCCAATACATGAACATGAGCTATGCTTTTTATTTGTTGTATTTTCTTTGATTTCTCCCATCAATGTCTTATAGTTTTAAGTGTACATACTTTTCATTGCCTATACAAAATATATTTCTATGCATTAATTTTTTATAGTTATAGCAAATAGCATTTTCTTGATTTATTTTGAAGATGGTTCGGTATTAAGGTACATAAACAATACTCTTTGGTTTTATATGTTGGTTTTGAAAATACTGCATTTGTCTATCAAATAGAAAACCTGAAAAACTCAATCAAAAAAACCGCTAGAAATATTTATGAGGCTATATCATCTGCAGAAATAATTTGATTTCTTCTTTTATTTGGATGCCTTTCATTTCTTTTTTCCACCCAATAATTCTGGTTACGTATCTAATATTATGTTAAAGAGAAATGGCAAGAGTAGGCTTCCTTGCTCTGTTTCTAATAATAGAGAAAACGCTTCCGACTTTTCACTCCTGACTATGATGCTTATGTGCTTGTTGAGTATGTCCTTCATGGTGCAGATGTACATTCCTGCTCTACCAAATTTGCTGAGTGTTTTGAATCATGAATGCATAATAAATTTTTGTTGAATGGCTTGTCATGAAAATTTTGTCAGCTGAAACACACAAAGGTTGGATACCTTTCATAAACAGAGCTTAGTTTTAGGTTATAACTTATCACTACTGCGCTTTACCCTGAAACACAACAGAAACATTTCTGTCAAGTTAAGTTCAAATATAGTGTTAGGATAACTATAAAAGGCCAAGTTATGAGGCTGAAGAGCCTTGAATTTTTTTCAGTGAGGGAAAAATGAGAATAATTAGGACACAGAGAAAATATAAATAGCACCTAAATCTGCTAGACTTGGCAAGTAGCAGATGATTTATTTTTCTCCCAAACAGTAAGAACCACACAAATAAACAAAAATAAATTAATGAGAATCCTTTAAAATCACTTTTAAAAGATGTACAGCCCCAGATACTTAAATGTTTTCCCTAATACTATGTCCGTTTGTGTGCATCATGGATCTCACACCCCAGTGTATCTTCTTATAAATCCAATCAAGATATGCCTACTGATTTATGAGTGAGTTAAGCAAAATTTTTAAAAGGTCACTTGGAAGAATGATTTCTGCCCATCATTGATTTAGTGGTTTAGGAAGTAGAGCAATGTTGTATAAATTGCCATCAACACGACACTGCTACCATTTCTATAGCTTATTGACAATCCTGCACTGATTGCTTGCATCTCTGGCCATCTGTGAGTCAGAGGCACTAATCTTTACTTTGGAGGATCTTGCCAAAAGCTTTGTATAAAAAGCAGTCCAGTTGGGGTCCTATATGCCTCAGTTATCTGAATGTCAAATTCTTCCCCTCTCTACACCTAGACATATAATAATCAAGATCCCAGAAACCCAATAGAAGAACAAAATACTTCAAGCAGTAAGAGAAAAGAAACAAATCACATGCAAAGGAAAGCCCATCAGAATCACAGCAGACTTTTCAACACAAACACTTAGGGCAAGGAGAGCCTGGAGTGAGATATTTCAAGTACTAAAAGAGAACAACCTCCAACCTAGACTGATGTATCCTGCAAAACTCTCTTTCAAAATGGATGGGGAAATAAGACACTTCCATGAAAAAGAACACCTGAGAAACTACACGAATACCAAACCAGCACTACAAGCAATTCTAAACAAGATCCTAGAAAAAGACCATGAAGGCAACAACACCATGAGACCCAACAGAGCAAATCAAATAGGCAAGGCAAGAAACTAAAGAAGGTGAAAACGTAAAAAGAGTCAACAAAAGGCCATAACAGGACAATAATAAGGCAGTACATATCAGTTATAACCATTGATGTCAATGGCCTCAACTCACCAATCAAGAGAAATAGACTGGCAGAATGGAATAAGAAGCAAAATCCAACAATATGTTGTATACAAGAAACACACCTAGTACAAAAAGAAGCCCATAGAGTGAAAGTGAAAGAATGGAAAACAATTCTCTATGTGACAGGAGCCCAGAAAAAAGCAGATGTAGCCATCTTATTTGTAGACAAAGCAAATTTCAAACCAAAACTGATTCTAGTATTATTGATGTAGGATGGTACTGTATCATACCTCTGTGAATGTAATATATTTTGTACCTGCTTACGATACGTAGTAGTGACCGTGCTTTATCAGAGCTATATTTAATGATATTACTTTAGAATGTTCTCTTTCCAGATGATGATTAAGATGCTAATAAAAAAAATGGTGCCAGGTTCAACAGCAACAGAACTTTGCCGTTTTCTGGATATTATTCTTTTCTTTGTTTTTTTTTCTTTTTAATGAAATATGCTGAATGTCTATAATTTTGTTCAGATGACTGCAGAATCTGGAAAAGCTGTTACTGCTATTGATGCATGACATACTGCTATTATGGGTCTTTTTATATAAATATAAATATATATACATATATACATAATTTGAATTTCTGGAAACTTTTACGGTGCTGTCAACTTTGGAAAAGCTTATCCCAATTTACTGTGTTGAGTTGGCATTGCACAGAAATGAACAGCCATATTGGTCTAGAAATGTTAATTTTTTAATATTTTTTCCATTTATACAGGGGCAACTCACTGTATTAAATATGTAAGGTCATATCTACGTGGGTTTGATTACAGAAACTAATAGAGTGTTCTCTAAATAATGAAAAAAAAGAGTAAGATAAGACTACAAGAGCAAGAAGCAATTTAAATATGTTAAGGGACCATTTTCATCTTCAGAATTAAGGATTTTTTAATATTACATCATTGCCTTTTCTCTTACTTTCCTTTTTAGCTTTATTTTAGGATTCCCTATTTTTAATGTTCATACAGAGATTTCTTTAACTGAAATGCTGATTAGTTTCTCTGGTGTGAAAAACTATAATAGTACACAAGATTTTAATGAGATATTTAATAATGTGAAATAGGAAGTAAAGGGCTAACGGTGTAGAGAAAGTGGGAAGGGTGGGGGAAAGGTAATAAGGGAGAGAAAAAAATATGAGAAATTGAAAAAATGGAAAAAAATGTATTTAAATGGGGAGGGGAGGAGAGGGTGAAGGTGAGGGCAGGGACAAGAGGAAAAAATGAGAAACCAAGACCTGTCATGTAAAGGTACAGGATCCCAATGATGAATGTAACTGTATCGTATACATAGATTGTACCAATTAACTCAATAAAAAGAAAAGGAAAAAAAAAAAAAAAGCAGTCCAGAAAGGCACAGTGTCTTCTTTTGTAACTGAGAGTTGAACTCTTATTGCTGAGGTTAATATGATTATGTCTAGCAAAGGTTGGGTGGCTGGATTTGTCTTTACATGCAATGGAATTTCAAGTTTCCTCAACTGTGACCTAGACCTCACTGTGTGAACACTATCTCCTCAGCTCTTCACCACACTGCCTTTATGGAAACTGTGACTCAAGAGAAACCAATGTGAGTGGGCAGCAAACGCTGCCTGGTCTGCTGTGACAAAGCCTTTGGTATGAATTCTGGGTCTGCTCTTCTTCTGCCACCATTTTTGAAATTTTGGAGAATTACTGATAACTTGTCAGTAAGGAAAAAATCCCAGCCCCCTTGCAGTTCTCCACACAACCAATCTTAACTTTCCCATTTTGCAATTGTCATCATCTTAGTCACTTGTCAATTCATTCTTTCTTCCCTATTTCTAGTCTGAATCACTTTATTTCTCTATTTTTCACTCATTCTGACCACACCTTCTCTATATGGTTAAAGTTCTTATTGCAATATATAGGACATAATCTATAATTGTGGAATGAAGAAAGTTTCAAAGAACTTTTCCTCTCTAAAGAGTCTTTCTCCCTGAGTTTAATGTTGCCTATTTGAATTTGATATATATATATAATGTTACTTAATTTAGTGTTAAGTTTCAACTGTTAATTTCTTTTTAAATTGTAGGATATAAAATTGATTATAGCAATTTTATAAACTATAGTTTTCAAGCATTTGCTGCTCAGTTTCCTCCTTTCTAGGGGATTTCCTACTCTCTGTCTTTCTTTTGATGTGCAGGGCCATTTAATTCCTCCATGCATTTCTGGAAAACTAAAACTCCAAATCTAAGCCTGTTGAACCTCTTGTCACACAAGTATTTGAAAGAATGATACTTAAGGGAAATAGAAAATGACATTTTTCCCCTCATCTTTTGAAGACAAAATGATCCACCCCCTTCAATTCTACCCAAAGAGAATCCCAGCTCATTTTCCTTAGCAAGAGCTTTAAAGTGTAAAAAACTCATCAAACATCTTTTCCTCTGAGACAATGTCATCTGAGTTCAAAGGATGTACACAGCTCTGCAAAACTGCTGTCTCGTTTCAGTGATAAGGCCTTGACTTTCATTTTATGTTTGATTCTAAGAAAATCAAATCTGTTATTTATGTGTACTATGACTGGAAGTCAAAAAATTAGGAGAAATAATCTATTTGTGCGGATAGCTTGGGGAGGTTCCAGGTTTTTTTTAAATCCTAGAATAATTCTTCAACTAGGTTATATTTTCACTCTCTAAGACGTGCTTCATTTTTTCTACTGAAAACATACATTTTTCCTTAAACACAGGAAAATCTTGATCGGGGCTCTTGGGAAACAGTACTGTCTTATTCCTACAGTGAACTTAAAAAAAATATTGCTGCCTAACTGAAGCACAATGCTTGCTTTTTTGTTTTTTCCAAATCTGATTAAAATTTCTTCACTATAATTACTATAACTTTAATATATATATATAATATTAATATATATGTATATATATCTCAGTATTAATGACCTATTGAATTAGAATTTGGGGCACAATGTGCAAAACATACTCATTTTTAAAATCTTTCTAGGGTGTACAATTGTATGTCTTATACTCTAATCCATCAGATAAAACAGCACCCATTATAATGTCTGAGCCATAGTGTACTTTTCTTATTTATTTGAAATGATCTGCAGCTTTTAAGCAATAAACTACATGAGAAATTAACCCCCTCATGCAGAACTAGGTACCATTATTCTGCTATGGGCAGTGGGCAGAGGGCAGATTTCTTACAAAGTAAAGATACCCAGTATTTGTAAACAGTTTTTCAAGTTAATATATATTTAAAGGTAAACTAAAGATTCCAAGATAATTCAAATTGCACAAATGAAAATATTTGCCAAAGTAAAAGCCTAGCTAGAAAGATTTCCCTGTACTACACAACCAACATTGCTGAAGTCTTGGCATCTGAGACAGGAGCAGCCACGGAGCAGAGGGAGAACGACACAGGGCACGGACTTTGTTACTACTGCCTCTCTGAGGCCCTCCAATCTCACTGACAGATGCGATGCTCTGTTAAAAATCTAATAAACGAATTCAAATTAATAATGTTCAGAAAGTCAATTGAACTCTGGGAAATATTTTATTTAAGGATTTGTCAGTTACCAATGGAGTCTTCCATTGTTACCCACTTACGATATGTTAGTTAATCGAGAGTATTGTCAACACGTGACAGGAAAAAGTTTTAAAAATCAATCTGCTATGTATTATTTTGGTCTTTAAATTCAATCTTAATGGTTAATTAATTGGACAGGGAGGATAATTTCAAGACAGTTATAACACCCTTCTTTCAGTAAATACTTCTTGAGAATGAAATACACACTAGATGCCTTCTCCTTTGTGCATTACTTTAACCCCATGACCCCATTTTTCCTTTCTCCAAATCTGCGACTCTCTTCCCTTCCGCAGGCCACGCTGTCTCCTCCGCTTTGGAGGCTCTGCACCCCACTCCGTCCTGTCCACTGCTCACTTTTTCTACGCCAACTTGCAGCACGTCTTCGCCTAAAATGCCTCCTCTTTGTTCACTCTCTGCAGCACACCATGATCACATGTTCTGTCTTATCGCACTATTGATTTTTTATGGTATTAAGTTATATCATGTATTTTTCTATTTATTCATTTCAGTAATTTTGGAAGAATGTGAGCGCTAATTAGGTCAAATATATTTTGGTCCCACTTACAATATGTATCTTCAGTACTCAGTTGCACCTGGCATATAACATGTGTTCGATAAATGACTCAATTAGGTTTTTTGTTTGTTTTTGTTTTTTTGGTTTTTTTTGAGACAGGGTCTCACTATGTAGTTGAGATTGACCTGGAACTCACTGTGTAGCCCAGGCTGGTCTCGAACTCACAGCGATCCTCCTGCCTCAGCCTCTCCAGTGCTGGGATTACAGGCGTGCGCCACCACGCCTGGCTGACTCAATTAGTTTTGCAATGTTCAGCGGAGATACTAGTAAAATCAATTTATGAATAATAAAGAAGATATGCAAAATATTATTTAAGTTCATTTTATTGAACAGTTATTGAGTATTGCTTTGAGGTAAGGGTTAAGAGTACCTGTATATTTAAGGCAGGTATATAAACATGATTGATATTCATTTTCTATGTAGTTAGGACCACACTATATTACATATATAAAATATATACTATCAATTAAGTATCACTGAGTTAGATTAAGCATTTATTTGTCTTACATAGTAGGCAATCTTGTATGATATGGTATCTCATTTAAGATTGTCTGGCTTAAAATTGCAAGTGTCTAGGTAGCTGTGACTCTTTTGCCTTTCTGGCTTCAAGATGGCTGCCTTAGCTCATGGCTAGCCTCTTACATAACAAAAGACAGATGAGAATAAAGCACTCTTCCAAATGTTCTTCATAAGGAATTTGCTTTTATGCTTTGACCAGTATTGGCCAGAAAAATAGTGTGCTTTTTTAGGTTGACATGTTGACAGCCTAAAGAAAGTTAGAATTCTGTTTCACAGGACAAAAGGGAAAATGTCTCTATTTCTCCTTTCTAAAATAAATATTTACCTACAGATATATTAATTAAATTATATTAATTTTATACAACTATGATTGCTAATCTTTTTCTTTACAGATCAAAACATATAGGAAAATATTTACTTCAGTTAGAGACAAATAAAATCACAATTAATGAAAAAATAGTTCTATATGCCTAGTGTTTGTGCATACACACACACACACAGAAGTGATGTATAAAGGTTCACATATTGAGTCAAAAGAGAGTGAAATCTGTGAGTAAGCTAAAGTCCACTTTGAGTTTATCTTGTCATATGTAATCATTCTTTATTCTTAAATCGAGGCTAGCCATCAAACGTGTGTTACCCAATCTGTGTTAAATATTCTGACATATGTATTGCAGATGTTTTCATTATTCCACTTAATAAAGGAAAGAGTTCTTAAGACACTGACTGATATGGCAATACCACACAATAAGCAAAGGATTCCAATAGAGGAAGACATACTGAGTCCTCCATGAGAATGCAGAACTTCTTACAGTCAGTCGACACTCAGCCGCCCAAACTCCAACACGCTGTCTCTTCCACATCTCTCTGTTTTTTTGTTTTGTTTTTGTGCCAGAGATCGAACTCGGGCCCTTGCTCTTGCAAGGAAGGCAGCAGGACCACTGAGCCAAATCTCAGGCCCTCTTCCACATCTCTTTAGAAAAAACTTCCTATATGGTTTTACGGATTGATTGGTGTCTCCATGTCCTCCCGCTGTTTCATTTATTTTTACAGTAAGTCCAAATGGGATCCAAACCATAAAAAATGGAGGAAAACACAGAAATACTTGATTTAATAGAATGCCATTGTGATACCATCATCCCCGGGAAGTTCTGGGAGAATTTACCTGAAGAACACAGATTGGTGTCAGCTTTATATGTGGTTTGGTGCCACCTTGTGGCACTTATTTACAAGTCTTATGATTGCTTGGGACTTTGTACAGGGAGGCCATGAATACAAAAATCTCAGCTCCATGACTTTATAGTTCGTTGGAGCCTCGATTTGAGTCCTATCAGCTAGACGTAGGGATATGTGGGCAGAAAAATACCGGAAGTGCAAACTTCATAGTGTCCCATGAATCGGAGCTTCTTGTGCTTGCCCGCTGCCCACCCTCCTCTAGGAAGAAAATAGAGTTAGTCTATCTCACGAAGCAAGGATGGACAGTGGAGAACCAACATCATTCTTTTCATTCTTGATTCTGACTGGCTGAAAATTTGTACTACATTTAAAATAAAAATAATTTAAGAGCAAAACATAAGAGAAATGACAGAAAGCAGGAAGGTAGACTTTGTAGACCTGAGAAAGGGCTCAGGGAAAGGAGAGTTCAGAACAAGGGGAGGGAAAGGGGAAGGAAGAAGTATTAAGATGTGATTTGTACGAGCAACAGTTTCCCAAGATGAAAGTGATTATTGTGTATCTCAAATATATATTTATAATAAAGAAATTACAATTTTCTAGTAGGTAGCCTTCTTGAGATATTTATTTCGTATGAGCCAAAGGTAACAGACAAATCTAAAGCATGAGTCTAAGAACTCAAATAGTTAAATACTGTCAAGGCATAGATATTGGTGAATCATTAGTAGGTGCTGCTTATAAACTACAAGTATAGCCTTGCAGCATCCAGTTCTGGGGCCATCTCCCCCTGGCAGACATGCTCTCTATTCTAACTGGGGGAGCAATGAAGGGCCAACACCTTGGCCCCCGAGATCTCTACTTAAATTATGTGTTATTCAAGTTAAGGAGACTCAGATCTGAATAGTCTCAGGACATTAACAAACATAGTCATGTTGAAAAAATACGGAGAGATTTCAAGTTTTATCAAGAATTTTAGTAAATTAAATTTTTTTTTACTTTTATGCTCCTATATGTAAGTAACTGGCAGAGCAACACTAGTGTCATTTATCATTTTCTTTTCAATAGTTTTCAACTCTATTTTAAACTCTAATTCAGGTTTTGTTGACCCCTCTAAACACCGATTCGTTACTATTCACTTGCCAAGCTCCAAACAACCAGACTAGAGATGAATCTTTAAAATGGAAATGGCCTGGCTTCACTGATCTCAGAAGCAGGAGGTCATTTCAACCCCAGAGGATTGTTTCCAATGATCATTCGCACATTAGTATAGATTGCTGCTTCTCTAGCAAGCAACTGACACAAAGAGATCAGACTCACATTTTAGGGGACCCTATTCACGTTCTCTCTTTCTGCCCGTACTAGGAGGGATCTAGAGGAACAGGGAAGTTTGACCAGCTGGAGTCTGTCTCTGCTCCCATATACTTCTGCTGTTAGTGAAGATTGGGGAATTGCCTGCCCAAGAGCTCTGTGCCTCTTTCCGAAGCTTTTTAACGTCTCTTTCCCATATCCATCCTTTCCAGGGCAGGTCAGCAGCCAGCATGTGCACCACTAAGCCTCAGGTTGAACTAGGGTCAACGGGGTTTTCTGGCAGAAGGGTTAGATGAAAGTCGGACGTGCATTTCAGTGAGGAACCCCTCTAGCTGTGTCACGGCTGGAAGAGAGAGTAAGGTTCAAAGAGCACCAAGGTCAAGGACTCAGCCCTACTACACCCTTATTCTGGGGGTGGACTCCGAGGAGAAGCAAGACTTCACCTTTCAATCCAGTTTTTCTAGTAAAGGGATATAGGCCAAGGTGAGAAAATAGAACTATGTTTTATATAATGTTTTATTAATGATTTATATTAAAACACTGAAATATCTGGCAATATGGTATGAGACTCTGTTCTCCTGCTTTGGGCTCTACAAATGTTAGTGGTGGATACACAAGGTCAGTGCAGAGCAGGTACATTAATTTTCCAGATATGTGATACTAGGTATCATCCCCTGCATTTTGGCACAAAAAAGGCAGATGAACTTTGGTTCATTTCCACACACTTCTTCATCTGCCCTCTTTCCCATTTCCAAACTGCATCAAGCTGCAACTTCTACTCCCAGTGGCTGACTTTTTTTTTTAAAAGAAATAATATTAAGTAAAAAATATAGCAAATGAAAATTTGAATGGCTGTAAACTGAAACATGTAATCTGGAATAAATCACCTTGATGAATATTAATCAAATTAAGTTCAAAGGTAAACATGTAGCACACAAATCTCTCAGTTTAAGCAAAATTCTAAAACTATTACATTAAGACAGGATAAGAAAGGATAAAATAAAACCAAAACTAGGTTCTGAAAATGAACAATCTATAAAGTATCTATAATCTATGGGTCTTATCTTACTATGTCACAAAATTTTTTCTTTAATTATAGTTTTTTATGATTCTTAAAATCCAAAAGGTCTGATGGTTTCTTAAATAATCTATAATATATGAAAAAATTGAGTGCGTGGAGCTGAAAACTAAGTCTCACTGCTCCTCTAGAGCCCAAATGGCATGTCATTTTAATAGTTAAATGACATTATTAATATGGAAATAAGCAAGATTTTAGAATTCGAACAGATCTCACTAGCAAAGTGATTGCAACACATATGCAGTTAAATAAATAGGTGTTTTGACAATTTATGGAGCAGTTCTTTCTTGATGGGCTATGGCATTTTATTACAAAAATATTGAATGATGTTCTAGTATGCTGGAAAATTATATTTACTTCAGAAGATTTGTTACTGGTATAAAATATACTTTTTATAATATACTACATAACAATATTTTATCCCATCATTTCATTCTTTACAAAAGTCTTTGAGCTATTTGTAGTCTTAACATGCTTTGATAAATGACTGAAGGCAATCCCTATTAAAACAAGTGCTTCAATAATTTCAAATGGGAATTGTTTTCATGTTCATGTTACCCATTGTATTCCCTTACATGCATTCTCTCTTATGTATGTAATTTTATGTGCTCTAAATTGCGTGAAATATGCTTTTCATGATTTCATTTATTTTCTTTACTTTTCCTCTCATGCCGCTGTATTTTGCAGTTTTGAAAATATGTGATACCAGATTGGTAGAAATATAGTGTAATAGTCGAGAAATGAAAGTGCTGTAATATAAATCAGCCACCATCAACTATATCCAGCACATTTAATACATTTTAAATGCAAGATCTATATTTTACTTTTAGGTTTTGCTTGTTTTTTGATACATCACTGAAAACAATACAAAGACAAAGAGAACTTTGAAATACATACCTTGGAGTACTAACAAATGTTCCACTTGACGTAAATGTCAGAGAAAAAAAATCTGATAAACCCTCAGTTGGTGAAATACTGCATTGTTGTTGAATAGAATTAGAAATGCCTTTGAGATAATGTTTTATCCTGAAGCAAAATAATTGTGGTGCATTTGCTTGCTATGTAAATTTTGACTCGATGTTATAAAATGTTGTTGTAGAATTGAGAAAGATGGCACCACCACATAACTGTCCAGCTCATTTTTGTGTCATAATGTCTTAGTTTAGAATTGTCCAGGAAATGATACATTTTAGTCATTTGGATTTCTCCCCCTCCCCCAGTAAATTATAGCACCATAAGTTTCCATTTTCCCCAGTGTCTTTGCTGCTGTAGTAATGGCTTGAGGATCCAAATCCTGTGCTGTTCTAGTGACTGCAAAGCCTTAGAATTGAAGTTGAGTAAGGCAGTTCATCTGTCATTATTCCAATATGAAGCAATTATGATGAAATAAAGATAAAACTCCATTGAAAAATACTCCAATCAATTTTCACTTATATTTAAGTAGAAACATAAAATGATGCTTAGAAGAGTAAGTTTAGGAAATAAAATTGAAGAACAAAAGAGCATGGAATTACTGATCGATAAATGAGTCATTTGTGAAGGTTTCAGGGCATGTAAATAAAATGTGTCATTGATACTGAGTGATATTATGATAAACAAAATGAAACAAAAGCCAAACCAGAAAATAAATTTAAAATTCCCTACTACTTAATTGGTCAAAACGGTGTCGAAAATTTTTACCTACCACAAGTCTTTTGTAGAATATTATGGCCACTTTCAAATCCCAAGGAGCCGGTATAAAATTCAGTTGACGAAGGTCTGGAGGTGAAGCTCATCGGCAGAGGCTCTGCATTCATTGCACAACACTACAAAAATAAATAAATAAAAATCAGGTTAATCTACATGACTTTTGTCTTTCTTTCAGAAAAGGTATTTATGTAGTGACAAACACCTGGTATATCAAACCAAAAAACTTTTTATTCCAACAGAACGTTTTTCATTTCCTCACACCAACCACAGTTTTATAATTCTTTATTTTTAACTTTAACATTTTGTTTTATTATCTACATTTCTGTTTTCCATTTATTTAATCAAATTAAACCAAATGGCCATCCAATAGAACACTAAGCTGTATTCTAAAAGGAGCTACAATAGAAGTAAAATATACAATAGA
>NW_022900941.1:24670965-24726172 GCF_012274545.1 Fukomys damarensis | reverse complement strand
GAACTGATCTTCCATTCATCTTATATAATTTTATTGAAAACTTTTCTACATTAATCTTAAATTCTCTTGCTTCTTAAACTCATAAGCATAATGTTCTACTTTTAGCTGGTATGATTTATCATTTTCTCATTTTTGCTTTACATGTATAATTTCTAATGTAAAAAAGAGCTATTAAAACTTGTGTTTCAGCTATATGAGGTTTCTAACATTAAATTAATAATAAATATGATGAGTGAGTTTAATATTTCAAGCAAACAAATAGGTACATGATGAATGCTTACTATGTTCCAGATCTCTGTACACTACTTATTAGATGAGAATCCATACATGGACAAGGTGAAAACAGACAAGTACAAACTTCACAATAGAGGAAATCTTTCTCGAAATAACTTTAAGGAAATATTTAATTTTGTTATGAGAATATTTAGTTAACTCATATAACTTTGCTAGAGGAAATAATGATCATATCCATCAAAAAGTATCTTGTCAGGGAAACTTGAAGAATGAGCTGAAAATCATTTAAAATAAGGCAGGAGAAACATTTTTGAAGATGAGTATGGCTAATGCCACAAGGCAAGGGAAAACATGGTCTGCTTTTGTTGGAAAATAGTTCGGAGAAACAGGTGTGTGACAATTAAGCCTCCGTGGAAAATTAATTGACTTTAGCACCACCTAAGGGATTAGTAAAGCGTGCTTCTGCGTGTGTCTGAGTGGGACACGGAGGCATGACCTCAGCCATGTATTTGCCCCTTTGCCCCTTCCTCTCTGGCACTATTTCTGTTCCTCTGCTTTCCTTCCCAGCCTGCATAAACTAACCACCCTTGCACCACTCTGCCGTTTGATCATGATGTGTCTGCCTTGGAGTCAGCCTGACCACAGAATGAAGCCTCTCAAACTGTGAAGAAAAATAAAACTTTAGTCTTTTAAATTGTGTATGTCAGGTAATTGTTCCCAGTAATAAAAATCTAACCAGTAGAAGGTGACTAGTTAAACATGGGGCTTAAGAGGGAACAGCTGTATGTAGTACTAATTTTGTTCCTGAATTCTTGGAAATAGTGACAGTATTAAGAAGGACTCCATCAGGATACATTTGCCTTTAGAGTATATTTTCATCTCTAATACAAAAACTCAAAGTGCAAGATATGTATGATCCAAGACAGAATAATGCACAGGAAGTGCATTTTAGTAATCCAAAGTAACCAGACATGGTGTTGCATGGCTGTAATCCCAGCATGCAGGAGGCTGAGGCAGAAGAATCATGACTTCAAGGCCAACCTAAGCTACCTAGTGAGACCCTGTCTAAAAAACATAAAAATAACTACCACAATCCTAATAATAAGAATAGAGGGAAGTGAACAAATTCTAAGGATAAGAAGTAAAATCAATATCATTTGATGATTGATTACATATAAGAGTGTGAAGGAAGAAAGCAGTCAGTAAATAATGGGGTTAGATTGGGCAAATGAATAGAAAGTAGGGCATTTACACAGAAATAGGTTGAAAGTGAAAGAGTAAGGACAAGTTTTATTCAGGGAATTAGGAAAGACAGTAGGTTCAGTTTAACGATGTTAAGAATGAGATGTCAGCAAAGTTCCACTATAGACCTGCCGAGGAAGGATGAGAATTATATCCCGGTTAAGTTGTGAAGACTCACTGGCTAATAAGCACTTGGAAAGTGAAGGGTGTATAACAGAAGTGGAAGGAGAGAACTGGGAGATCACTTTGTATGCTTATTTTCCCAAATGGTTGCTGTGCTATGAAGACATTACATTTAAATCAACTTAGTTGAGGGCTACAAAATCTTTGTTAAAGTGTTCTACTAGGCATACTCACACTGGGGTAGGAAATAATTTCAATAATAAGTAGCTTTCAGTAGTCCTTTTATGACCAAGCAAAAGGCTACATTTTTTCTCATTGAGTTTATTGGTACATTTTAGATATACAGTACAGTTACATTCATAATTTGGATCTTGGACCTTTACATGGCAGGTGTTGGTTCTCATTTTATCCCCTTATTCCTGCCTTCCCTTCACCCCATCATCCTTTCCCTGTTTACAAATATTTTATTTCCATTTTTTTATTTTCTCATTTTCTTTCTTTTCCCTTTTTACCTTTCCCCTACCCTTCCCACTTTCCCTACATCTTTAGCCCCTTTCTTCCTATTTCACATTGTCGATTATATCATTAGGATCATATTATTATAGTTTTTCACACCAGAGAAACTATTTGGTATTTACACATGTGTGACTTATTTATTTCACTTAGGGGTATATCCTCAATATGTATCCATTTTCCTATGAATGACTCTAATTTCTCATTCTTTGTGGCTGAGTAGTATTCCACTTTATAGGAAAACCACATCTTCTTTATCCAGTCCCCAACTGATGGGCACATGGGCTGTTTCCAAGTTTTATCTATTACAAACTATGTCGCTATAAACATAGATGTGCATATATCACTGTGATATGTTTCTTTTCATTCTTTTGAAAAGATACCCAGCAGAGCTATGGCTGGATCAAATGGAACCTCTAGTCCCAGCTCTTTGAGGTATCTCCATATTGATTTCCATAGTGGTTGCACCAGTCTGCACTCCCACCAACAATGGAGAAGGGTTTCTTTCTCCCCACAACCCCACCAACATTTGTTATCGGTTGATTTCTTGTCAGCAGCCATTCTTTCTAGGATGAGGTGGAATCTCAGTGTTGTTTTCATCTGCTTGTCTCAAGTGACCAGTAATGTGGAACATTTTTCATATATTTATTTGTTGCTTTTACTTCTTTGTCTGAGAAATATCTGTTCATTTCAGATGCCCATTTTTGAATTGGGACTTTATATTTGTGGGGCCTGTTTTGTTTTTGTTTTTGAGTTCTTTATGTATTCTAGATAATAGTCCTTTGTCTGAGGAGCAGCTGGTAAAAATTTTGCCACATTGTAGTTTGTGTCTTAGCTCTGTTGGTTGTTTCTTCTGCAGTACAGAAGCTTTTTTAATAAGATGCCACTTATTCTTTGTGCTAGTTCCTGTGCTACAGAGGATTTGTTCATAAAGTCTTTTCTTATGCCAATGTCTTCAGGAGTTCTGTCTAACTTATCTTCCAGAAAATTTACTGTTTCTTTTTTAATATTTAGATCCTTAATGCACTTGGATTTTAGTTTAGTGCATAGTGAAAGATAAGGGTTTAATTTTAATCTTTCGCAGGTTGAAGTCCATTTTTGAATTATCATTGTCATGTTATTTTTCTGTTCTTGGCTCTTTTAAATTTCCCCTCCCCTCCCTTTAGTTTCTTGCCTTGCCTAATTGATTTGCTTGGGCCTCATGGAACTGTGACCTTCATTGTCTTTTTCTAGGATATTGTTTAGAATTATTTGGAGTGCTGCTTTGGTATTTATAAAGTTTCTCAGCTGTTCTGTGCAATGGAAGTATCGTATATCCCCATCCATTTCGAAAAAGTTTTGCAGGATACATCAGCCTAGGTTTGAGGTTGTTTTCTTTTAGGACTTACCTCACTCCAGGCTCTCCTTAACCTGAGTGTTTGTGTTGAAAAGTCTGCTGTGCTTCTGATGGACTTTGCATGTAATTTGTTTCTTTTCTCTAACTGTTTGTAATATTTTGTTCTTCTGTTAGGTTTCTGGGATCTTGACTACTACATGTCTAGGTGTAATTTTTTTTTTTTTTATCATGGCTCGTTGGAGTCCTATATGCCAATGGCAAATCCCTGAAATTTAGGCTGAATTTGGGCTGCAAGGCCCAAATTGAGCTCCTTGACTTCCTGCAGGGTTGAACTCTGCAAGGTTCTACTACAGATTCCTGCTACCCTTTCTCTAAAGATAGTCAAAGTTCTGATGGAAGGTGGTGTCCCTCCAACTTACCACCTATGGAGGTCTGAAGTGCCTTTATTGCAGTTGTTCACTTCCATTCTATCTTCTGGAGCTCAGTAAAATGACCTTTATGACCACCTGTGCCTCTGCAGAGTGGGTCCAGGAACTGGTACAATCAGGAGGCCTGAGAGTACAGCAGGGTGGGGCAGCTGACCGGTCCTCACCTGTCTGCTGGATGCAGGCCTGGGTGAGGGTGGGCTCACCGCATGGCTAACTGGTCCTCACCGTTCTGCTGGATCAAGGCTATTCTTTTTTGATCGTAAAATCAATGACAATAGGCTCCAAATTCTGGTCTTCACAGTTACTTGACTGTTTTCTTTTGAAAAGTCCTTTAGCTTCTTTAGTGTTACAACAGCAATGATAGTTGGTGATAATACAGTTTATCTTAGGGGTTTATTATTGAAAGCCTTGAATAAATGTGTATGCAAATGCTCCATGCATTGTAAAAGTAATGCCTGGTACTACATTGAAATAAAAAGTAATGCCTGTTGTAGAAATTTAAAAATTAATAAATAAATTTTAAAGGGTTGATTTTTCTCTCCCTAAAAAAAATCTCTACTGCATTAAGTGCTAACTGACATAAACTTGGGTTTGTTTTCAAAACTGACTGTCCGATTTACTAAAACAACTAGTCTCTCGCACCTGCCCTGTGTATAGTGATGTTGCAGAACGTCAAAGAACTCCAGGAATGTAAAACATATTCCCTATCTTAGAGCAGCTTACTATATAGTTATTCATTTAAACCCAGTGCAGATGAAACAGTAAAAGATCAATAAAAGGCCATTTGTTTATGTTAAACAAAATTTTAAAAAGGATGGTGAGAGAAATATAAACCAACTCTATCACCAACTTTACCAAGTCCACCACAAGACTTGGATACTACAACTTAGACTCATCACTCCTGGTTTCATATTCTTGTTCCACCACTATTAGCAACACAACCATAAACTTATTATTAACCTCAAAGCCATTCTTCTAAAGTTGAGATTACTATTATTTACCCCATAGCACCATTTCGTGATTTACATGGGTAATATAAAGTCCCTACTGCAGTTTCTTACTTATCATAAAAACTCAGGAGTACAGTAGTAAAAACAAACAAATAAACCAAAATAAGTGATAATCAGCCAGGAATAATACTTTTATTACTAACAAATTTTACAAGTATAACTTACCTGTGAGTTAGATAATACCCTTAATTGTGGTAGGGACAATGAGACTCGCTGACAATATTTTAATTCAAGGAAAACAAGAAGTATGAGGTCTTAGAGAAAGACCAATGTCACAAAATGACTTTGCTTTTTGAGAGTTGATAATCATACAAATCTGGAGAAATATATGGGACTGACTAGATATAATTTTCATGTCTGCTAAGGTTATATGACACTGAGATATTGTGAAAATCATCTAAGCTTCTGAGTCCTTAGATCAGGAATGGAGAGAATGCTAAATCTAATAAAATGCAAGCCTTTGATGGAAATTATAGACTTCTTTTATCTGAAAATTTGGTATTACTCAAGCTCAAGAAAATAATTTAAGTGTTTGCGCATTTTAAGTTAGGAGGGTTCTGTGGTGTCCTGTATACAGACATTGAAAGTCCCATCAGAATCCAGACAAGGCCTGATGTGGTAACTGAAGCCTGTAATCCCAGCATTCGGGGAGGTTGATGCAGAAGGATTACAAGTTTGAGCCCAGCCTGGGCACTTTATCAATTTATGGAGATACTCTCAAAATAAATATTAAAAAAATGGGCTGGGAATTTAGCTTGGCGTGAATGCATTGGTTTCAATCCCCAATACCACAAAAAAACAAACAAACAAGCAACATCTGTTGCTTTTTGGCCAATATATTCTGATCTTTAAGGACCACAAAATTGTAAGGCAACCCTAAAAGTTTCATGAAAAACATAACCTCCAATACTGCTGTGGGTGTCAGAATTGTTTCCTATGTGTAGCATTTTTTTTTTAAGCTCTGGTAAGATTTAGAATTAAACATCAAAATATTTAAGAATTAAACCCATGATTCTATTGTTATTTTGTTATTATTGCTAAGCAAACTACATACTTGTTATTTTAAATATTTGAAGCTATTTGAAGAATTTAGCCTATAAGAGTTATTGGTCAGATGTGTAACTCCAGTTCAAAACATGAAATTATTTAATCAATTTAAACTTGAGTTCATAACTTAATATTACTTTAGATAGAGTATTAGAATGTGTATAGCTTTATTAAGTTTTAGAATTTAATTTAGTAACTTTTGTAATATTTACAAAAATACTCAGGAAAATTTTCAGATAATATAAACATTTAATAGTTAAATCAAGTATTCTAGGTTCATACTTATACTTTAAAATGTTTAAAGAAAATTTTCAAATGACACCAAGTGTTCATTAAATGCTTGCTACTTGAAAAGGATCCTTTTTGAGAAAGTTTAAGTAGATTCACTGATAAAATTTTATTTTCAAATAGTTGAGAGAGAAGAGTTTTAAATTAGACTATTTGTAGATTCTCTCTCTCTCTCTTGCTGTCATATCATTAGACGTCTTTTGCAGACTATGTACAAAAAGGAAAAAAAATGTCCTGCAAAAGATCGCTGAACTCTTGACTATCACTCAGCTGAGTGGAATGATAACGGGTTTCCCAGAAGAGGTCCTAACACCATTAAAAGTTTATCTGAAAATTGCTGAGGCAATCAGGAATGTTAATTTCTTCCCAGAAAGGGATAGTGATTTAAGAAGTTTGTCCCAGACCAGGTTACAGACAATTTTCACTTTATCCATCTTTTTAATTATTAAAAATGTTTAAACTTTTCTAAACATACACACAAAAAATAAGTTTTGTGAGCTCTAGTAGTTATGAAAGAAATAGTTTTTCAAAACTTTATTTTTTAAACAAAAGAACTTTCTATTAGACTAGCAGTTATCCCTAACCACCTACAAGAATACTCCTTGTCCCCAAAGACACAAAAATTTGACACAAAAGCAGTTCTTTGCAGAGACCCCATGTAATGTTTGCTAATATATGTATGTGCATTGCATGTACACATATCTATGATGGCTCAGTTGTATTCTATAACATTTCTGTATTACATCTATACTTGTGATGGCTCGTCATAAAATACACATTTATATAATATACTAGGATCATTTGACAAAAGATAAAAGATTAGAAACAGGGAAGGAGAAAGTAGAAGCAATGAGAACATGACCCATTTCCTTACTGACAGCTAATCATAATATATCACATAGGCCGGTACATACAAACAATAGTAAATAGAAATGATTGGTATAGGAAATGCTAGGCTATTCCACCTCTATTGGCTCCCAAATCTTTCATTTTATCTTCCTGACTCCTGTTGTTTTTCCATGACTTTGATGCTCAGCCTCTTCTTTAGGACTAAAATACTCCTATTTCAAAACTGTTATTTCTTGGAGTTCTGGGGCTTTACATCTGTCAGTGAATTTCAGTGCCTATCCTGAAGTTAGGTTTCCTCTCTCGGGATCAGTTTGAAACAATTGAGAAGATGTGGGAGCCCCACTCCAAGGGAAGTCAGTCAAAGGGATCTTGTACCTTTACACGATATATCTTGGTTCTTGTTTTCTCCCTATATCCCTGTCCCCTCTTCACCCCCCTTCACCCTTCCCTATTTGCAAAGACTTTGTTTCCATTTTTTCATGTTTTTTCTTTTCCTTTATTTCCTTTCTCCTACCCTTTCCACTTCTCCTTTAGACATTTTCTTCTTATTTCACACTCTCAAATATACCAGTTGAACCTTGTTTACACTGTTTTTTACACCAGAGAAATATTTGATATTTACTCAAGTGTGTCCTATTTCTTTCACTTGAGTATAGCCTCAATGTGCATCCATTTAGCTATAAATGTTTCTAGTTTCTCCTATATGGCTGAGTAGTACTCCATTTTATAGAAAAACCACATCTTCTTTATCCAGTCTCCAGTTGATGGGCATTTGGGTTGTTTCCAAGTTTTAGCTATTACAAACTTTGTTGCTATAAACATGGATTCATATATATCCCTGTGGTATGATTCTTTTAATATCTAGGAATCGATCTAATAAAGGAGACAAAAGACCTCTACACATTACCTCCTCACTGGAGAAAAGATCGCCTCTTTAATAAATGGTGTTAGAAAAACTGACTTTCAACTTGCCAAAGATTAAAACTAGATCCCTATCTTTCATGACGAATTAAACTAAAATCCAATTGGATCAAAGATCTAAATATCACAACAGAAATACTAAATTTACTGGAAAGTAAATTAGCTAGAACTCTTGAAGACATTGGCATAGGAGAAGACTTTATGAACAAATCCTCAGCAGCATGAGAACTTGCACAAAGAATCAACAACTGGAATCTCATTGTATGAAAGGTTTTTGCAGTGTAAGAGCAATCACCAACAGAGCTAAGAGACAATCTACAATGTGGGAAAAAATTTAACAGCTTCTCCTCAGACAAAGGACTACTATCTAGCATATATAAAGAACTCAAAAAAATCAGATGCCCCAAATACAAAGACCGATTCAGAAATGGGCATCTGAAGTGAACAGACATTTCTGACAAAAAAGTAAAAGCAGCAAATAAACTTATGAAAACAAGAGATTCCACCTTACCCCAGAGAGAATGGCTGCTATCAAGAAATCAAACAACAACAAATGTTGGCGGGGTTGTGGGAAGAAAGAAATCCTTCTCCATTTTGGTGGGAGGGCAGACCGGTGCAACCACTATGGAAATCAATATGGAGATACCTAAAAGAGCTGGGACTAGAGGTCCCATTTGACCCAGCCATCCCTCTGCTGGGTATCTTTCCAAAAGAATGAATATGATTTTATATGACTATATCTGCATCTCATTCTATTTCCAAAGATAACCATGACCATACATCACATCCCTTAAGGGTTTTCTTAGAATATTAATTTATTATGCTTCATCATCAGGAAGTGGAGTTTATTTCTCTTTCTTGCATTCTAGGCTAACTCTGTCACTTGTTTTGATGAAAATGTATATATGTAAGTAATGTCAACCTGGATATTTTGACCCTTGATTTTCATTTGCATGAAATGCCATACTATAAGACATCACAGACTATGGCTCAAAAACCAAAAAGCCAGCCAGTGGGAAACCATTCAATTTTAGAGCTGAAGAATTTGGGGTAAAGATAGAAATGCCTAGAAATGTAATGACAGTATTAATGTAAAAGAGACTAACATGGAAAGCAATAAATGGAAAGAAATATTTCTTTAAGTCATGATTCCTATAAGACTTCACAGTAATATTTCAGGGAGAGGCAGATATAGTCTAACAAAATTCACTGTTAAACTCTGTGAAGTTAGGCTCTCATTAGTCTTCTTTGAAATTACAGTATTAACAATTAGGGGCTTTTTCAAGGAGAAAAAAGGACTTTTTGTGTCTTGCAAAATGTGTCTAAAGTTATAAACAGATTAAGAAATAGTTCTGGTGGAATATAGTTTTCGCTAGATTAGGAGTTGACAAACTTCAGCATGCTTTAGAATAACCTGGATGATTTATTTATACATATTGCTGGACTCCACCTATAGAGTTTCTGAATCAGTAAGTCTGAGATAGGACCCAGGAATTTGGGTTGCAACAAGTCCCATAGTACTGCTGCTGCTGCTGTTACTGGCCTGGGGACCACACTCTGAGAGCTACTATATTAAGCCATCATACTGAGATAATAGTAATTTAGAAGTATGCAGTTTATCTACCTGAAGAGAGTTTCTAAGATTAGTTTATAAATGTTGTTGTAGTTAGGATTTGCAAGGGCACAGATCTAATACAGGTCACATAATTTATAGGATTATTTTATAATATTCATCTAAAAAGTCACATACAGAGAAGTACAAGAGATCTGTCCACATTCCAGAGACTCAAAAAACTCCAGTCAAGGGCCTGGATCCCACAGCAATGTCTCCTAGGACCAGTCACAGGCCTAAAGCCCTTGGCAATGTACCCCAGGAAGCCAGCTGGAGGCCTAGAGCCCACAGAGCCCATAGCAATGTCTCATGCAAATCCATATGTACCAGGAAGGCCCAAAGGCCAGTGATGGAAGCTAGAAAGCGTAAACTGGAAGGGTGAAGGATTTGCGCCACCAGACTGAGGGACCTGCCCTGGAGCCAGGAAGTGATGCTCAAGGTCGAGACTAGAGCTCACCTGTAAAACACAACAGCCAATCCCAGTGACAGCAAGGACCAGAGCCACTTTGATAATGAGAACAGCCAAATTCATATAAGGAAAACCAGCCACAGCAAGCGTCTCCAAGAAAATCAACAGCAAATGATTTTCCCCTGCAGTTGTCTTTTTATGACGTTGGCAACAATTCTCAGGTGGGTCTTTTCATGCCCAGAATTATGCCGACTCAGTTCACCTGGGTGTTCCAAGTTAGCCATTGTTAACCCAGCACAAATATTTAGAGTTAAACAGATTGTGTTGAGAATGAAAAGCAGGTGAGTACCTCTAGTTTTACTGCTGAGACAAGGGAGGACTTTGAATTTGCAAAGCTCTAAATCTGACTGGGAGAGTGATCCATCCCCAGCTGGGATAGGTACAGAAGAGCAGAACTCTTGGTGGCACCTGCTGCCGGGAGGAGAGGCTTCCATAGCTATCTATTCCTACTTCCGAACCATTCCTGGTTGTTGGCAAACAAAACTCAGATAATAGTAACCCTCTCCGGGTGGAAATCAAAAAGTAGATAAGAGGTAAAATGATAAATTTCTCTACGTAGAACACAGAAAGAGTATCCAGTAAAAAAGAAGCCCCAGCAGGAGAAAGAAAGTTCACATCAAGGGGATTTGGGCTAGATCAGATTTTGCCGTCAAATGAGTTAGGATTGCCATTAAGTACAAATTTGAGTTTCCTGCCTGTTGCTTCATAGGGGTTCAGAACAACACATTTAGTGGGAATGGGGCGTTTGAAGCCATATATTTTGCCTACTTGAATTACAGAATTTCCACTTCACTTTACCATAAAATCAAATTATATAGCAATTTAAGAATTTTTTTCTCTCCATATAATTCATTTGAGACTATCTCTTGATGTTGGTGAAATCATCCCAAACTTTTAAAGCTAAAAGTCAACATATCTCATGAATTTGGGGTCCTGAGTATGAGTTGGATTGGCTTTATGGCACTCAGTTACATTCTGCTGGCAAATAGACTGGTTTACAGTGTTCAAGGTTTCTTTTCTTCCCTATCTTGTGCTTCAGTCAGATGCTGAGATAGCTGGGTTCCATTGGTCTCCCAGTGAAAATGTCTCCACCTGATTTCCCTGGTACAAGAATCTTAGAGTAAGTGACTTCCAAGATGGTAGCCAGCTTCCTCTGGAGAGAGCACTCTAAGAGAAGAGAATAAACTACAAGGCTTCTATGACAGCTACAGAAAGAAGGCTCACATCCTGTTAGTCAAGGAAGTAATTAAAGTCAACTCAGATTGAAAAGAATAGGGTTAGACTCTACTGCTCAGTGGGAAAAGCAAACGAATTTTGTTGACCTCCTTTTTGTCAGTATTAGAGACTGAACACAGGACCTTGGTATTAAGCTACCTTTTCAGACTTTCATTTTATTTTATTTTATTCATTTTGAGATAAGGTCTCACTAAGTAAGTTTCCTGAGCTAGGTTTGAAATTGTGACTCTCTTGAGTCAGCCTCTCAAACTGTGGAAGGTAAAGGAATGTTCCACTAGGTCCAGCTGATCACTTTTAATCTAATACATGCATTCATCCAAAAGAAAAAGGGCCGGGCATTTAGCTCATTAGTTCCGCTGTCTGCCTTGCAAGCATAGGGACCTGCAATCGATTCCCGTTACCAAAAAAAAAAAAAGATTTTTCAACAATTACTTTCCAACCTGTTTCCATTTTCACTTTATTCTTTAGTAACAAAGATTAATTTTACCTTAAATATTTATGGTTCATAGTTGACATTTATATGTGTATGTATGTATTCATGTTTTTGCCATTTATGGGGTGTTTATTTCTTCTTTACTGACTTATTTGGACTCAATATAGTTTTTATAGCTTTAGAAATACTTTTTTAGGGCCAGGGATTTAGCTCAGTGGCACCGCACCTGCCTGGGAAGCACAAGGTCCTGAGGTTGCATTGCATATAGACATACACTAAAAGCATAAAATGAGTGAACCATAAAATGAGCTAAAACCAAGTAATTTTCAGAGAGATACAGAATTATGGAAGAGATTTGATGTCGTACAATCTCTGGCTCTGGTAAATTATTTTAAACTTGGTGATATAAATAAAAGACTGTTGAGAAATACAGGACATCAGGTGAAGATATTTATATGCACACACACACACACACACACACACATGCCAGCACACATGTGGAGATATAATATCCTGCATGATTAAAGGATTATACAAGGAGAAATTCTAATTCTTTTTTAAAATGTAATTTCCATTTTATTTTCCACTTAAAGGATAGTTTCTCTTCAGTCTTTAAGGATGCAGATCCCTAAACTGGGTCTAAATAAGAAAGGAAATATTTTATCTTTTGTGGCTTCAGGAGATCAAATTCTTACCACCTTGTGAAAGCTTCTACTTCTTGAAGGTCATATGTTGATTCTTTTTATATGTTAAATTAACTCATTTATTCAAAAAACAGTTTAACGATAAAACAAACGAGAAGAGAAAAGTGGCATGTGATAACGTTTGTGGAGTGTCAGTTGAACCATATTATTTCGTTCTCCTAGAAACCCAGAAGAGAAACTACATCATTCCCCTCCCCACAATATGAATTTCAAAAAATAGCTCACAGATAAGGAAATTACACAAATCATGAAGTTATCAAATATTGGAATAGGATTCCAACTTAGTATCTCTTTCCACTTCCCTAAAATATGACCTTGGTATTCTTGTCACAAAACTCTAATTAAATGTTCTCTATTTTGAAAATGAATTCAGATCTCTATGGAGAAGACTTGCAAATTATTGTTAGTACTATGTTAAGATCTATTCCTATACACACATATGACAAAATTATAGCAGTATCTAAAAAAATGGTACTTTTTATAAGTTAAAAATATATTTCATAAAAATCACAAAGATCATTTTAAAAGTATGGAATTGAAAAATAGTACAACAACAGTATAAGAAGAGTTGAAAGTTTCCATTGAAAATGTTGTCTGCAATAATGCAATACATTTTTGACACACTTAGCAAATAATATGTAAAATACTGACACCTAATGTCGACTTTTTGTATTATAATGTCAGAGCATTTTTGGATATCCTAAAATAAAAATTAGGAAGCTATTAAAGAATTAATATTAAAAAGTCAAATTTCTATAGAAAAGTATTTGATTATTCTATATATTAACAGAATATTCTTCAAAATATAAAAAATAACTCATACGTATTTGAACTTAGTATTAAAGTAGGCACACAATTACACAAGTTAAGTTAAATATTTGCTAGTATGGATCTATTGTAAAAAACTTACCAAAAAATTAATGTTTTAAATTAATTAGTCTGTATTTTTTTTCCTGTTAAGGAGCAAAGAGGAAAAAAGTTTATCATTGTGGATGGATAAAGTCCATGATAAATACATAACTCTAACGTAATAATACGAAAGACAGCATGGACAATGTATGCATGAATGAGCCTGGTTGAATTTTTAAAATAGTTTGACAATTAAATGTGAATTTTATATAATTTTCATGTGCCAGGAAATATTGCTTTAACTTTTTTCTCTGTTTGTAGATATGAATACCATTCTTAGTTTAAGAATTGAACAAGAAGAGATTGTGAATTGGACTCCTCCCCACCTGGATCAAAATTTACTCATCCAGTTGTAATGGCCTTTAGTTCAGTGGGCAGCATAGGACCAGGTGGGAGAATAATTATCTCTTTTTGCATTAAAAACACATTAAATAAGAGGAACATTCAATGATGTAATGGATATTTTGCTTCTCGTGATACTCCCCTTAGGGGATGATGTATAGGCCTTTTGATATTAATTGGAAAAGCTGTAAGCTATAACTAGCTAACTTTTAAACTACACTTATGAATTCATAGTTTTGTTTCTGTACATTATATAAAGGTTGAACTGAAAAGGACTTTAGAAGACTTAGACAAAGATTGTGAACTCTAGATAGGAAATTTGCGGCTATGGATGAAGTTCAGTGTAGAGCGTTTGCCCAACATGTAAAAAGTCCCAGGTTCCACCTCTAACAGTATCTAAATAAATACAAATAATTATATCGATTAAATAAGTAACAAGCATGGCACTTATTTCAGTATGCATCTTTCTCTGGCACACACACTGTGCGCTTTGTTTAGAATAATCTGTCCTGTCCCTCTGTCTTGTGTTTCTTATCATCCAGGACCCATTTAAACGTCTCTTCGCTAGCATGGCTTTCACTAACTACCCCATATGTTAAAAAGAGAAAAGATTAATTTAAAAAAAATGTTAATTTCCTTTTCTCTACCCTCTTCTTCTTTACCAAATCTGTAAACCTTTAGTTTGTTCAATGTATTAAAATTATGGCTGCCTCTTTTCTAAACTGTAAGCCTCCCCTAACTAAAATGACGGTTTCCATTTTGTTCAATCACGCAAATATCTGTGCCAATAACAAAGCAATGTCTATGACCAAAGCTCAGTGAATATTTTAAAAAGATAAGCACGTAAATAAAATAATTTCAAACCTATCTTGATTGAAGAGCAATGATGAGAGGCATAGACTTTTATCTGCCTGATTCTTGCTCTTCCCTCTGATTTTAAGGAAACTACAGCACTCGATTTTAAGACAAAAAGTCTGAAATCTAGTTAGTCAATACTTTATAACTATAAAAAGTGTGCTTCATTTTTCCTTTTTGAGAGCAGACACTGGAGAGTTTACAACTAATAGGACTAAATTAACAAATATAAAGAATAAGCTTAAAAAGGCATTGCAGAGAAGGAGCAAGATGACTATGACAGGAGAGAAAATAGGCGATACCCCTGGTCTGTGCAAAAGATCTCACCATAGAATATTAAAGTTTACAAAACGCTTCCTTGTATATATTTTTGAGAAATGTCTGGACTGAGTAGTCACTGCAGCTTATCTTACATTTGAAGAAACAGATTTGCAACATCAATATTTTAAGTTTTCCATGTACAGTGTAAAAGGCAGAGGAAATAAAAAAGTTTTTCTGAAGTTATAATGTTAATGAAGGAATTGTTAAAGTGAAGCTTTATGTATAGAAATTTACATTTAAGAAATATTTTAGTTATGTTTCTTCTTTATGTACTATACTGAAATGTAGTGAGTTCAGATAACAATCTCTTACTCCTATAATTTAATAGATTTACTAAATGAACTTTCTGATTTACACAAATGTGCTTGGCTGGCTAGAAGTTTCAAAATTGTCCCTCCTATATATTTGGTTTGTTATGACTTTTGGCTGCTATATTAACTGTTGCCATGATTATAGCCTTAGTTAACTTGGGCTGCTCCACATGGCTAATTAAGGTTTCTTCCCTTTTTTTTTTTTTTTTGGAACTAGGGATTGAACTCAGAAACTTGCGCTTATGAGGCAGGTGGCAGAACCACTGGGCTAAATCTATGGCAAGGTTTCTTATGAGATGGTAGGCTAATTCAGAGGATTCGAAGTGTCACAAGTACAGCTGTAGATTTCTTAGTGCTGTCCTCAAAGTTACAGTGTGCCATTTGGGCTACATTTGTAGATTAAGAGTCAATTGTTAAATTTCATAAAGCAAATGCTACTTGACATAGGAAGACAGACAGAGCCCAGTAAAATAATAGTGGGTGACTTTAATATTACCCTTTCACCAAGTTAAGTTATTGAGAGAGAAAAAAATGGGTAAAGAAACACTAGGAGTAACACTATATCATACATTAAAAACACATTCTTTCAGCTGCTCATGAAAATTTTTCCAGAATGGATTATACTTTTGATCATATAATGAGTATTAATTAATAAAAATTAAATAAATGTTCATATCTTATCTAATCATAGTGGTATGAAACTAGAAATCAATAGCAAGAAAAATTACAGAAACTATGCAAACACATGGAGATTGAATGAACAATGCACTTTTCTTTTCTTTGTACTGGGGATTGAACTCAGGTCCTTGTGCTCACAAGGCAGGAGGCAGAACCGCTGATCTAAATCCCCAGCCCCTACAATGCCCTTTTGAATAGTTAGGTGGGCCACTGGAGAAATCAAAAGAAAAATTATAAAGTTTCTAGAATCAAACAAAAACAGGAACACAGCATAGCAGATTCTGTGGGATGCACTTAAGGCAGTTCTTAAAGGAAAGGTTATAGATATGAGTACCTACATAAACAATCAGAAAAACTAAAATAAATAACATAATGATACATCTCGAGGTCTTGCAAAGATGAGAACAAACCAAAGCCAAATTCAGTAGAAGAAAGAAATAATGAGGTAAAAGTGAAGACATAGAGACTAAAAAAAAAAAAAAAAAATTACAAAGAATCAATTAAAAAGAGTTGCTTCTTTGCAGCTGTTAACAAGGTTGATAAACTTTAGCCAAACTAACCAAAAAGAGAGGACCCAACATAATTCAATTACAGATATAAGTGGGCATATTATAACAAACCCAACTGAAATGCAGAGGATCATTTGGGATGGTTTTGAAAATGTAAATTCCACAAAATTGGAGAACCCAGAAGAGTATGAATAAATTTCTAGACACACATGACTTGCTGAATTTGAACCGAGAAGGCCAAACAAATAAACAGAGCATTCTCAGGCAATGAGATTGATGGAAAAATTTTTTAAAAGTTTACCAAAGAAGAAAGGTCCAGGACTGCACAAACTGACTACTCAATTTTTCCAGACCTTTGAAGAACTAACATCGGGGCCAGGGATTTAGCTCAGTGGTTCCACCACCTGCCTCACAAGTGCAAGGACCCGAATTTGATCCCCAGTACCACCCCCCGCTAAAAAAAACCAAAAAGCAAAAACCAAAACCAAACCAAAAAAAGAAATAATGCTAATGTTCCTTAAGTGATTCCATAAAACAAAGAGTAGCAGCACTTCACTCTGTAAGATTAATATCACACTGATACCAAAACAAGACAAGAATAGGTTTAAAAAGAAAATTATAGACCAAGACTCATGATAAACATAGACTCAAATACTTACTAGAATAAATAAATAAAATGATTAATGACCCTTCATAAAATATTCGCAAATCAAATTCAATAACACATTCAAAAAATCATATATCATTGTGATTAAGTTGCTTTCCTTCCAAAGATGTAGGGATGGTTCAACATCCAGTTACTGATATATGGAATTCAGCCCATAAATAGAATCAAGAATAAAAATCACATGATCATCTCAAGACACCTGACAGTATTCAATATAGCTTCATGATAAAATTCTTAAACTAAATATAGAAGTATCATACTTTAATATAATCAAGGCTATATAAGATATACCCATAGCTAAAATAATACTGAATACAGAAAATCTGATAACATTTCCTCTAAAATAAGGAAGGAGCCAAGAGTGTCTATGATTTTCACTTAGATTCAATATAGTACTTAAAAGTTTAGCCAGAGCAATTAAACAAGAGAAATGAATTAAAAATAGAAAAAGAAGAAGCCAAATTATCCTTATTTGCAGATGATATGACCCTGTATTTAAAAACCTTAAAGACCCTGAAGGCTCCACAAGAAGACATTTAGATTTAACAAATTTAGCAAGTAGCAGAATACAAAAGAAACTCAAAGTGATCAATAGCTTTTCTAGGCAACAATAATGAACTCACAAAGAAAGAAGTCAGGAAACAAACGCATTCACACTACCTTAAAAAATACATAGGAATCAAGCTAACTAAAGAGATAAAAAAATCTCTACAATTAAATTATAGAACATTAAAAAAGAAATTAAAGAATACACCAGAGGATTGAAAAACCTCCAGGTTCATGGATTGGCAGACATATATTTTTAAGTGGATTACTAAAAACAGTCCATGAATTTAATGTAATCATCATTAAAATTACATAAACATTTTTCACAGAACTGGAAAAACAATCACAAAATTCAAATTGAAACACAGAAGACCAGCAGCGAATGCAGTCTTGAGCAAAAAGAGTAATGTTGACCAACAAAAGACCAACAGTCAATGCAGTCTTGAGCAAAAAGAGTAATACTAATTTCAAAATATCTTACTGATACTTAGTAAAAAAATATAAGTACTGCCATAAAAATAGGCACATAGACTGATGCAATATAATACAGCACACAGAAATAAATACTAATACCTACAAACATCTGAATATTGTTTGTTTGTTTGTTTGTTTGTTTTTTGGTACTGGGGATCGAACTCGGGTCCTTGCGCTTGCAAGGCAGGCCACCAAACCGCTGAGCTAAATCCCCAGCCCTACAAACATCTGAATATTGTTAAAAGAGCACAAAACATATGTTGGAAAGAAGACAGCCTCTTCAACAAATAATTCTTGGAAAACTCTTAACCCATATGCAAAAGACTGAAACTAGATCGCATTCTCTCACTGTGCAAAAATCAACTCAAAATGGATCAAACATCTAAATACAAGACCTGAACCTTTGCAGCTACTAGAAGTAAACACAGGAGAAATACTGCAGAATTTAGACACTTGAGTGACTTCCTGGACTGTGCTTTAACAGTTCAATAAATAATAGCAACAATCAATACATGGGCTCACATCAAATTAGAAAGCTTATGCACTACAAAACAATGATTAACAGCATGAAGACACAGTTTACTGAATGAGAGGAAATTTTTGCCACTAAACTCTTCTGAGTCTTAATATGCAAAATAAATAAAGAACTTAATTAAAAAAAAACTCAGATCATGAACATGAACCAAATAAACATTTTCAAAAAAAGAAATGTAAAAGAACTAATATATCAGCCACTTGACCTATTCTGGGACACGTACAACTTGTAGGAGTCAAGGTTTATTTGGGTTCCTGGTTTCAGAGAGTTCATTCCATGGTTAAACCAGAAATGGTATGGTGGAAGGGTAAGGTGGAGGAAAGCTGCTCAACTCATGGAGGCCAGGAACAGAGAAAGAAGAAAGAAGCCAGAGTTCAGAATCCACTCATCCACATTCTGACCCCAAGTACTCACCTCTGACCAGGCCCCACCTCCTAATGACACATTCAGATGTGAACTCATCAAGGAATTAGCCCACTGAGGAGTACAGGGTGCCTGCTATCCAATCACCTTTCAAAAGCCGGATTTCTGAACATGAGAATTTGGGGGGCATTTCACGGTTAAACCGCAACAACTAAAATATTTGAAAAATTTTAAGTTGTGTATTCATTAAGAAAATGTAAATTAGAACTATATGGATATCTCACCTCACTTCAGTCAGAATAGTCATCATCAAAAATACAAAATCAATAAATAGAGGCAAGGATGTGAGGAAAATAGAACCCTTATTCACTTTTGGAAAACAGTTAGTCCAACAAGTGTGGAAATCAGTATAGATTTCAACAAACTAAAAATAGAACTATGGTATGTTATAGTTATAGTGGACCCTCAAGTTATGACTCGCCTGGCATGAAAAACTTTGGCTACAACTGGAATTTTAGTCTTAACTTACAAAGTCTTGAGTTATGACCCAAATGTTGGCTGTTTATGCTTCCAGTTGGTCTTAGATAGATTTAATCCCTTAAAGAGTTCTGGAAGGATCATTACAGCATCCTTTCCTGTGTGGGGTTAATTGAGAAATCCTGAGCCCATGTCTATCCAAGGACACTGAGATTTGCCTCTATACAGGAGAGAGACTTCGACGGCTGTGTAGGGGAGCCTCAGAATTCAATTGACCAACTGGAATTACAACCAGCCCTCATGAATGAACTAAGTTTGTAAGTCAAGGGTCCAATGTATTCTACTCCTTGTTATATACCCAGTAGATATAAGTTTTCATATTAATGGATACACCTGAGTACCTGTATTCAATGTGACACAATTCACAATAGTCACATAAAAAATATAGTATCTATTAGTATGTATACACAGAGGAGTACTATTTAGCCATAAAGAATGAAATCATTTGCAAGAAATTGGATAGAGAAGGAGATCATCATGATATGTAAAATAAGACAGATTTTGAAAGACAAGTATCACATTTTTTCTTTAATATTTTGAATCTATCACACCAGAGAAACTATATGGTATTTACACATATGTGTACTATTAATTTCACTTAAGAGTATGTCCTCAATGTACATCTACTTAGCTATAAATGTCTCCAGCTTCTCATTCTTTATGGCTGCATAGTACTCCATTTTATTTAAAAAATCTTCTTTATCCAGTCTCCAGTTGATGGTCAGTTGGGCTGTTTCCAAGTTTTAGCTATTACAAACTGTGCCACTATAAACATGGTTAAGCATATATCACTGTGGTATGATTCTTTTAATTCTTCTGGGAAGATATCCAGCAGGGGAATAGCTGGGTCAAATGGGACTTCTAATCCTAGTTGTTTAAAGTGTAAATAAGGGTCAAAATGCAAAATTGATATTTTGTAATAGGAAGAAAAGGTATGAAAGTATTGAGCAAATGGGAGGGTAGTTGAAAGGTAAAAAGGGAAGAGAAAAAAGAGAAAAGAAAAAAAGGAAACAAAGTCTTTGTAAATAGGGAAGAGCGGAGTGTCGAAGGACTAGGAGAATAGGGAAAAATAAGAATCAAGATATGTCATATACAGATATAAGATCCCAGTGATGAATGTACTGTATTGTATATCTAAAATGTACCAATAAATAATATTAGAAATATATTGAATCGAGAAAAAAAGATAACATGAAAGTAGGAGGAAAACTATTCAACAAGCGAAAGGGATTTAGGATGACTGAATGTGGGCTTAAGGAAGATGATGGAATGGATATTATCAAAGCATGTTATATGCTTGTATAAAAATGCCACAGTGAAACCCTATATTTTGTAGATGTAATATAAAAAACTAATAAAATTGGGAAAATAATCAAAGACTGGCCTACATTTGATGTGAAAATGGATCACATAATGGTATCAACATCAGGGTTTATCATCTTGAATCTAGAGATTAGAGTTGATTCTCTGAGCTCTAAAATTCGCATGTCCCTTTTAAATGGAAAACACATTTACTTCTTCTATTACCCCCCAATTTCAGTTCCATTTGCCATCAGGCAAAAATTTAGTCAGTTTTCCCTAAATATAGCATGGTTAGACCCAGAGATAGAAGATGCACAACAGATACATCCATTCTAAGTGTGGCTGAGTGTATGAAAGGGACACAGCAATCAGTAGTCCACAATAATCCCATTCGGCAAATGCGACCCATTCCAGGAGTAGGACTCAGTCTTCCTCCATTGGAATAGCTCTCCAGAGTTGTTTGCTCACCTTCTGTGCTCTTGATTTAACATTATGATTATTCCTTTTATGTGAGATTATAGCATACTTGAAGCTGACTAGCTTTGCCATTCTCCCTATTACATTTGCTACCCCGACCATGTTCCAATTTACCTACACTAAGTAAATTGAAAAAAAAAATATGAATTGTCACATTGGCTCTTGTAGCCAAATGTTCAGTAGCAGCTTAGTTGGGTCTGCTAAATCAATATACTTACAATGCTGTAATCAAAGTGCAGACTCGGGCTGTGGTCACCACAAAGCTGAGACAGAGTTGCTTCTTTTCCAGCCCTACTTCATTAAAGTGGATCAATTTTTGTGCTAGTTCCCATGCTGCTGAACTAGTATTAGAGGTACCATTTGACCATGCTATCCCTCTGCTGGTATCTTTCCAAAAGAATTAAAAGAATCATATCACAGTGATATATGTGCATCCATGTTTATAGCAGTACAGCTTGTAATAGCTAAAACTTGGAAACAGCCACCTGCCCATCAGTTGAAGACTGGCTAAAGAAGATGTGGTTTTTCTATAAACTGGAATACTACTCAGCCATAAAAAATGAGAAACTAGAGTCATTCATAGGAAAATGGATGCATATTGAGGTCATACTCTTAAGTGAAATAAATAAATCACATATGTGTAAATACCAAATAGTTTCTCTGGTGTGAAAAACTAAAAGTGTAAATGAGATCAAAATGGTATAATTGACAAAGTGAAATAGGAAAAAAAAGGTCTAAATGTATAGAGGAAGTGGAAAGAGTATGAGAAAGGAAATAGGGAAAAGAAAAAAATGAGAAAACAAAAAAAAATGGAAATAAAGTTTCTGTAAATAGGGAAGGGAGGAGGGGGTGAAGGGAGGGCAGGGACAAGGGGAAAATATGAGAACTGAGACCTGTCATGTAAAGGTACAAGATCCCAATGATGAATGTAACTGTACTGTATACCTAAAAAGTACCAATAAATTCAATGAGAATAAAAAAGTTGATCATTTTGAACTGCATTCATTTTTTAAAAGACACACTAATATAATTCTTTTTAAATTGTACAGATTTTTTATGTATCAAGTTATAGGAATATCATTAAACAAAACTATCTCCTAGGAAGGTCTCATTTCATATTTTGTAAAAAGCTATGGTGCCATGGGAAACATAATGTTAAGATGTTCAGAAGCAAGACTATCTAGCTGGGGGGCCTATTTTTATATCTCATGAAAATAATGTTATAACTTCACTTTTGATATTGAGTCAGAGACCATGTTTACAGAAAATTTTGATTGCTGTTTTCAGGTTTTATTTTCTTGGAGATTTTTGTTTTGTGGGAAAAAATTCTATATTTGAGAAATTATTTTATTTTCCAACCCTAAAAGACCTGATTAAAAATATTTCCTCTATATTTTTATTGAAAATTGAACAGTAATTCTTTCCTTATTTTATCTCTACCCCTGATTCTTACCATATGAAAAACAATCAAACTACAAAAAGGTATTGTCACTATTAACATTCTCTCTGGAACTCGTGTCTCTTGTCCTAGCTGATGGGCCAACAGTTCTCAAGCCTCTGATATCTAAACACTCATCATGATATTTCCAGTTTTCATGGGGGATCTTTTTTCTTTTTTAAAACCTTGTAGCTCCACTTACTTTTTGGTCTTTAAGCTAATGGTGAGTATTCTAGTCTTCAGTTACATACTTACCCCACCTCTTGGTATAAAGTTTTTGTTTAGTTATGTTTGACTGTATAACTACCTCAGACCTTACAATTTTAAAACAGCAAATATTTATTATTTATCAAAACTTTGTGAGTTAAGTAGGTGATTTTTTTGCTTAATGTAGTCTCTATCTCTCTCTATCTCTGTTTGTTTTTTATTTTTTTGGATTTTTATTTTTTATTTTTTTGGTACTAGAGATCAAACTTGGGTCCTTGAGCAGCAGAACCACTGAGCTAAATCCCCGGCCCTATTTTATGCAGTCTAAACTGAAGTCTGAGACAGCTTACATGTCATAAATGATCTTAACCATAGGGCAGGTCATCGTTGTTGCCTGCTACAGCAACATTTCCTATTGAAATGTATGTGTTGGAAATCTGGGACTCAGTGAATCAGTGCTGAGAGGTAGAAACTTTGCCAGATGATTGGTATGACCTTTGGAGAAACTCTGTAATAGATATGTCTACTCATGCCTAAGTGAATTAATAGGTTATCATTGGAGTAAATTTCTTATAAAAGTGGTCTCTGTCTAACATAGTCTTTCTTGAAGTGTGATGTACTCTGCCTTGACATGACACATCAAGACCCTTATCAAATTTGATGTAGATGTTGGAGTCAAGCTCTTGTAATTCCCAGTATCCAGAATAGTAAACCAAATAAACTTTTGTTCTTTGTACATTTCTCAGTTTCAGATAATTTGTTGTAGTAACAGAAAACAGACTAAGACAATCACTAAAGCAGCAAAATAGGCCCTGTTTTATGTAGAAAATTATATGAGACTGTTTTGCTTACTTGAAAGAATATTCAGTGGTGCATGCTTATTAAGGTGAAGCTATGAATGTTATACTATATGGCTTATGTTACATTCTATTGATTGAAGCAAGTTACTAAATGAGAGTTATTTTATGTTGCAAGGGAAGGCCTAATATACCAGCAGGCCTAAATACCAGGAGGCATGGTCATTAGGAGCCATATTTAGAGTTCTAGCTACTGCATAATGCAGCAGTACTTGTGTAAAATATGGGTTAAAGGGAATGAGACTTAAAGCAGACAGAATAGGGATCTATTAGACTACCCCAGGCAAGAAATGTTTGTACCATAAACTATAGCATATGTAGTGTATGGAGAGAAAAGAATACACAGAAGACATGAATAGCACCAATAGATTTACAAATGAGAGTGAGAGAGAGAGACCTAAGATAATTTATGAATTTTTTCTAGAGCATTTTTAGCCACAGTGACCTCATTTAACAAGTTGAATGTGAAACAGCTTAATCTTGATGCTTAAATTAATATAGGTGTCTGTCTTCAAGCTTTGAATGCTTTTAGTTTTAATTAGCCATATGCTTTCTCTTCTGTCTAACACCAAAGAGGCAGGGAGAAATAAGCACAATGAACTTCTACTTACTCTCAAGTCTAGAAGGATATTCTAATATGTGGTTCTAATGTGATTTAAATTTGTGGAAACCACAAAAGATTATGAGACTTAGATGGTCAAATGCATGTGCAGAAACTTTACTTCAAACACTGAGTTTGACTAAGTCACACAAGTTACAATTCTATTTAACATTTTAACCCTGGTTCACAATCTATGGACTTCTCAATATGCTCTGTACTTAAATGTTCAAGAACCATCAGTCTGAGTATATTTCTTACATGAAATTTTGCTTAATTATTTAGACTAATGTGCTAGATAAAAAGTAATAACAATCAATGATATTGAATATTTCTCCAATTATATATTTGCTATTCATAATGTAGCAGTTATAGACAAGACACATACATTTTATCTAAATTATTAACATTTTAGCCTTAGCTCTACAAAATCCATGAAATAATAAATCAATCTTGATTTGTTGTATTTGTCACTTTCCGTGGTATATGTGGTGCTACTGTGGCTGATTTCAAGCCATTAATGTAGTGCTAATGAATGGAGAATTGAAAAGAGACATGCCATTAAGTGGCATTTTTTCCTAGTCAGATGCAGTAGATGTAAAACCCTCAAAAGTATGAATAATAGTAAAATGTGTAGAAAGTGATTAGTTTTGAATATTTATTTCCATATTTTAAAAAGGTTCTATTCTAAAATATAGATTGCAGACGAAGGTGAAAGAAATATACAGGCAGGTTGCTTGTTGCATCTTTGACTCTCCTTCTATAAACATAGTTTGACAGCAGACCACTAAATTGATATTGGTACAATGCACAGAGATTATTCATATTTCACTAATAATACGTGCTTTCACTTATGTGTGTATATAGACCTATGCAACTTATCACACGAAACATTGTGTGACCACAACAACCAGAATACAGGCCCTTCTGTCACTACCAGGACCTCAAATTACTCCTTTGCAACCATTTCTCCCAATTCTAAATCTTCAATTACTGGTAACCACAAATCTGTTCTCCATATCTTGAAATGTGTTATTTCAAATTACATATATTGATCCGTACAATGTGTAACCCCACCTAGCCACAATAAAAAAAAAATCTTCACCTAGACATATAATAATCAAGATCCCAGAAACCCAACAGAAGAACAAAATACTTCAAGCAGTAAGAGAAAAGAAACAAATCACATGCAAAGGAAAGCCCATCAGAATCACAGCAGACTTTTCAACACAAACCCTTAGGGCAAGGAGAGCCTGGAGTGAGATATTTCAAGTACTAAAAGAGAACAATCTCCAACCTAGACTGATGTATCCTGCAAAAGTCCCTTTCAAAATGGATGGGGAAATAAGACACTTCCACGACAAAGAACATGAATACCAAACTAGCACTACAAGCAATTCTAAACAATATCCTAGAAAAAGACAATGAAGGTAGCAACACCATGAGACCCAACAGAGTAAATCAAATAGGCAAGGCAAGAAACTAAAAGGAGAAGGTGAAAAAGTAAAAAGAGTCAACAAAAGGCCATAACAGGACAATAATAAGTCAGTACATATCAGTTATAACCATCAATGTCAACGGCCTCAACTCACCAATCAAGAGAAATAGACTGGCAAAAAGGAATAAGAAGCAAAATCCAACAATATGTTGTATAAAAGAAACACACCTAGTGCAAAAAGAAGCCCATAGACTGAAAGTGAAAGGATGGAAAACAATTCTTCATGTGACAGGAGCCCAGAAAAAAAGGCAGCGGTAGCAATCTTATTTTCAGACAAAGTAAATTTGTAACCTTCTGAGATAGGCTTTTTCCCTAAATATAATTCCTTTTTAGTCCATGCAAGTCACTGTAAATATTAAAAACTTATTCTTTGTATATTTATAAGATTTTACAGTATGGATGGACCAAAGTTGATTTACTCAGCCATTAAAATATTTGTTTTTCTCTCTTGAGTTTTTAATCTATTATGAATAAAACTACTATAAATATTTGTACAAATATTTTTGTATAAACATAGGCTTTCATTTCTGTGACATAAATTCCACGAGTGTAACTGCTAAATACTAATGTCAGCATTTTTTTTTTTTAATATTAGAAAAACCTCACAGAGTATGTTGCAGAATGTATAGCCACTTTCCATTTTAAGAAGCAATATAACAGTGATCTAATTCTCTGCAACCTCATTGATATTAGGTATTACCACTAATTATAATTTTAGCTATTTTGATTGTTGTGGACTGATATGTTATCTTCATTTTAATTTGAATTTTCCTAATGTCTAACAATATCAGGTTTTTATATGCTTAAATGTAATCCTTGGGTCTTCTTTGGTGAAATGTCTTTGTTATTTTGCTCATTTGTTATTTAGATTATTTGGTATATTTATTGAGCTTTGAAGCTATTTTATATATTATCTTCAAATATGTGGTATGAAAGAATTTTTTTCTTACTGAATAGGTTATTTTTTAATCCTTGAGGCAAGATCTTTCTTGGAACAGATACTTTCAATTTGGTTAAGTCTAATTTACAATATTTCCTCTGATGGAATGTACTTTTGTTAGCAAGTGGAAGCAAAATGTATTTAATGCTAATTAAGAAAGATTTTCTTCTATGTATTTTTTCTAATATTTTACAGATTTACATTTTACATTGAAGTTTATGAATCATTTTTTGCTCATTTTTGTTTAAAGTGTGACATTTAGATTGAGATTTACTCCAGGTTAATAGTTGTCCAACTGTCTCATACCATTTCTTTAAAGCTATCCTTTGCTGCTTTTTTTGCATTTGACAAAAACAATGGCCCACTTTGGCATTCATTTGCACGTTTGTTCTCTATTCTGTTCTACTGATTTACACACCTATACCTCCTCCCTTATCATGTTGACATATCATTATTGTACCTGTATTGTAAGTTTTAATGTTGAATAGAATGATTCTTGCCCATTATTCCTCTTCACATAATTTAGGATAGTTTTTATTATTGCAAATAATTTTTCATGATATATAAATTTTAGAATAAACTTGTCTATGTTTGCAAAAGCTTGTTTTGGAAGGAATTGGGTTTCTTTTGTTTTGTTTTGTTTTTTAATTTAATTTATTGGTACATTCTAGGTAGACAGTACAGTTACATTCATTACTGGAAGGAATCGTTTTAAGTGTATGAAGTTAGGAAGAACGATTATCTTTATTATGTTGAATCTTCAAATTCAACAATACAGAATGTCTGTACATTTATCAATATCTTTGATTTATTTCATGAACATTTCATCATTTACAGCATGCAGGGTCAGTGTATATTTTACACAATTTATATCTGAATATTTTATTTTCTTTGGAACACTTGTAAAGGGCATTATGCTTTTTCCCCCATTGTTTATTGGTATATTTTAGGTATACAGCACAGTTACATTCATCACTGGGATCTTGTACCTCTACAGAATGTATCTTGGTTCGTATTTTTTCCTCATTCCTCTGCCTTCCCTTTACCTACACCACCCTTCCCTATTTACAAAGATCTTGTTTCCATTGTTTCCTTTTCTCATATTTTTTCATTTTCCTGACTTTCCTTTCCATTACCCTTCTCACTTCTCCTACTCCCTTAGCCCTTTTCTTTCTCTTTCACATTCTCAACTATACAATTTGAACCTTATTTACACTTTTAGTTTTTCACACCAGAGAAACTATTTGGTATTTACACATGTGTGTCCTACTCACTTCACTTAAGAGTATGGCCTCAGCGTGCATCCACTTGGTGATAAATGTGTCTAATTCTTCTATCTTTATGGCTGAGTAGCACTCCACTTTGTAGAAAAACCATATCTCCTTTATCCAATCTCCATTTGCTGGGCATTTAGGCTGTTGCCAAGTTTTAGCTATTACAAACTGTGATGCTATAAACATGAGTGGGCATATGATGCTGTGGTATGATTCTTTTAATTCTTTTGGAAAGATACCCAGCAGAGGGACAGCTGAGTCAAATGGAACCTCTGTTTTTTGAGGTATCTCCATATTGATTATGTTTTAAATTTTGGTTTCCCTTAAATTTTCATTGTTTTGGCTTCTAGTAAGTTTCACTATTTGTGTACAAATGCATGAGTTTTGTGTGTGTGTGTGCGTGTGCGTGTGTGGAAACTGCTTCCATTAAAATTACCTGGTTTAGTTTAAAACATGATTTTTCTTCCTTCTTTGCTGGTACTAATTTGGGATTTATTATCTTTTTGGTACATGTATTTAAACATTTGTCAGTTTTTTTGATACTTCAAATAATTGATTATTTGTTTAATAGATATGCACTTCAACATTTTTTTCATTTTTTTATTCTCTTTTTACTATTTACTTTCTCTGCTTTCTTTAATGTCATTCTTTCTTTGTTTCTTGAAATGAAAGATTATCTTATGGATTAAACAATTTTTTTCCTTTTTTAACATAAATGTGTTCAACTATACATTTTTATATATTCAGTTATTCCAGCCCATATCTTGGTTCTGTGATAATTTTACTTTTGTTCATTTCAAAGTGTTTTCTAATTTCCCTTTAGATTTCTTCTTTACCTCAATGGTTACTGAGGAGCTGTTTACTTTCCATGGGTTTTTCATTTAGCAAATTTTCTACCTCATTGATTTTTAATCTCATCACATTTTGTGGAAGAAAATATTTTATATGATTTCTTCTCTTTTACATTTTTGAATCTTATTTCATGACCTAATATACAGTCTATGCTCAAGAATGTTTAATGTGCATTTCAGAAGAATTTGTATTTTCCTGTTATGTCCCATAGATATTAAGACTATTTTATCTATAGTGTTTTCTAAGTTTTGCATTTACATGTTAGTCTTCTGTCTAGTTATTCTACTGTGGGTTGAAATTGTGATATTGATTCTACAACATCTGTTAATAAATTATCTATTTCTTCGATTTGTATTTCATATATTATTGGGTTTTTATGTTGGGAGCACATAAATTTTTCAAAACTTATGTCTTTCAGGTTAACTCTTCTATCATTATAAAATAATCTGTTTTAAGATAATAAGCTATTATCTTAAAAATCAATTAAACTAATAGAGTAGTCATGTAGCTTTTTTTTTTTTTGGATATTACTTACATAGTATATTTTTCTGTTTCAACTCACTTTTGTCTTTGAACCTAGAATGTATCTTTTCTTAATGAAAAAGAGTGGGTCATCTTTTTAGACACATTTTGCTAGTGTTTGCCTATTCAAAAATGTGTTTAATACACTTGTGCTTAACATAATGATAAAACAAGGATTTGTCAATTGTACTTTTCACTTCATTCTTTGTTTGTTTGTTTTGTTTTGGTTTGGTTTGGTTTGTTTTGGTTTTTTGAGACAGGGTCTCACTATGTAGTTGAGACTGACCTGGAACTCACTATGTAGCCCAGGCTGGTCTGGAACTCACAGCGATCCTCCTGCCTCAGCCTCCTGAGTGCTGGGATTACAGGCGTGTGCCACCACTCCCGGCTTCACTTCATTTTATATATTCCTACTTGTGTTCTATGTCTTATGCCCTTTACTTCCCCATTAATGTCTTTTACAGCATGTGTTTATATATAATATATGATACAGACAATATATCTCATAAAATGTACATATATACATTAAATTTATAAATGTATCATATAGCCAGGGATTAAGCTCAGTGGTTCCACTACCTGCTTCGAAAGCACAAGGTCCCGAGTTTGAACCCAGTTACCAAATATTTATTATATAATTTTTATGCCTTTTGTGTTTCTTTCACTACTTTTCATACTTACTAACTTTGCAGTTGCATCAGAAAGTATAAATTAGCAAAATTTGTTCTTCAATTGTTTCTTATCTTCCTACAGCTAAAACTAGAGAAATTTGTGATTAAGCATCAGACTTATAGATAAGCTCTATTAATTAAAGAATGTAAGAGCCAGAAATATACAATCACTATTTCATTTTTTAAATGTGACTTTCTCCACAAACTGTCTTCCCATTCTAGTGTGCTCATGCTTACATTACACATGCTCCAATTTCTTAAAAGTTTTGTTTATTCTAGCCTAGAAGTTGCCAAACTCTAAATGGTCATGCAGATGGAACAAAAGACAAATGTGCTAGACTTCTTTTACTGTGATCCACCAGATTGAACCTGTAAATAGATAACTGCTAAACTACACAAAACGATTTCTACGTTGGATTCTAAGTCCTCGGGACCTTCTCATCCTCTTTGTGGAAGGCTATTACTAGTTCTTCTTGTTGAAAACTCTTGTTGGCTATATTCATAACAACCCTGGTGACCTCATTATTTAGCTCATGTATTCTGTATTTCTTTGGCTTTCGTCTCCTCCTGTCTTAAAGCTATTAGGCTACCCAAGATGACAACAACTGGCACCTATCAAGGGCCTAGACAGACTTTCTATAGAGCGACTCTGACTGTTGATCATAACAATCACAGCTATGACTCTTGTAGTCAAAATGGTCTTCACTCCTTGCCTCCTCATGACAGTTAGGGGTACTTCTTCAGAGGGGGGAATGTTGCAAATAGGTAAGTTAATTTGATAGGCAGTTAGACAGGGCTGGCCTTCAAGGAACCAACATGGAGAAACAGTCAGCAAACGAGGAAGACAATCAAGACACATTTACTGAAGGCCAGCATTGTAAATGGAGAGAAACTACCACACTTATATAGGATAAATAGCAGTGATTGATATTCTAAATAGGTATTAACCACCTTGGGAGGGGTGTCATGATCTCTGAAAATCCTTGTTCATTCTTTGTAAGTTTGCTACATGACTTGTTTCCCCCTTTGATACCATTTGATCAATATTACTTAAGTAACTACACCTGTCATAATCTTATTGGTTGTTCATAGTTTTATCTACCTTGTGATTTTTCACTGGATCAATATTACCTAAGTGACTCTACTTGTAATCTTACCAGTTGACTGCAGTTTTGTCCCATGACTTTGTACCATGAAGCAAGCACTTTCTGGGTCTCCTTCTGTCTCTCTTAGACAGAAGTTTTCTTTTTCTCAATAAATTTTTGTACTCTAAAGAAAAAAAGAAAAGAAAGAAAATATAAATAACATCTTAACTCAAACTAGTTTGGGTTAACATGAGCTTAATTTCAATATCAGGTGAAAATATTTTTTTCAGTATAGTGTCATTCCCTATCATCCCTTCACTGTTTTTGCTTTGCTTCTTCCTCTTTTTCCTCCTCTTCTCTCCTGTCTGTCCTTGTCCTTGTCTTTCATTTTCTCCTACTCCCTTCTCTTCCCCCTTTCTTCTTCCTCTCCTCCCTCTTCTACTTTCTTCTTTTAATATATATATATTTATATATATAAGAATAGATATATTTAATCATAAAAAGGATATATAAATAATTTTTTCATCACATAATTTCTCTGCACCTAAATTTTTCTGACTAAAAATCTCTTTCAAATGTTGTGTGTCTGTAAGTAATGACAGGATTCGTCTATATCTTTTCATGACTTAATTCCTTTGTTTTTAGACACACAACACATATATATATTTATATATATAAGAATAGATATATTTAATCATAAAAAGGATATATAAATAATTTTTTCATCACATAATTTCTCTGCACCTAAATTTTTCTGACTAAAAATCTCTTTCAAATGTTGTGTGTCTGTAAGTAATGACAGGATTCGTCTATATCTTTTCATGACTTAATTCCTTTGTTTTTAGACACACAACACGCATTCACTAGGTCTACTTTTTCTCTTAAATTTTCTTTTCAAAATGTGCAAGATGTGCTTAATCTAGTAAAAGTATTTAGTTCAATTTTTTTTTCATAAGTTTCAGATACTTGTAATAAAAGCATTTCTAGAGTTATATTGAATGTGTGATTTTTGTACATTATCATATAATACCTCCCCTTTTTCAGATTTTTACATGTAAATATGAATAGAAAATACATTTCACAATAGACGCCTCTATTTCCTCATATATAAGGTGAAAGTGTTGGTAACTTCACGATGCTGCTAGAAGGGCTTATATGGAGCATTGCATGTAAAGCATGTAGCAGAGCATTTTGAGCTGGCAAATTCTCATGAATGTGACTTCCAATTTTGTATTACTTAATGTCCAAGCAGAACTGAGTTATTCAATAATCAGCCAATTTAATAATGCTAATTTTACATATTTTATTATTTGTTACTTGAAAACATGGATAATGGTGATATAACTTAATTCCACCAAATATTAATTAAAATAGGAATTTCCACTTAAGATTTAAATCAGAAAAATAAGGCTTTTTCTTCTTTTGTAGAAGAACTTTGTCCATGAAGCAAACCATCTGATTTTCATCAGGGTAGGACAATATGTTGAAAATAGTATACGTCAAATGCATTCAATGCACCTGAAGCAAGGAACATCATAGCTGAGCAACACAGTACCGAGTACACAGTACCAGTTGTTTTATCTCATAGTCACATGACCGACTGCCACTGCCTTCCAAACCAAGGGAGTAGAGTAACAAAATGTTTAGCCCAGTAAAGTTTTAAAATTCAGAATTTGACATACAGCTTTTACTCATTGCCTATCACCTTCACTCCATTGTAAAGTAAAAATATTACTAATTTTAAACAGTACATCATGGAGCGTCTGTAACCCTTCCTTATTCATGATTTGCCTTTCCATTTCAATCATGTGGGGCCAAACACATTTCAAAAATATTAAATGGAAAATTCCAGAAGTAAGCAATTGTAGTTTTAAATAACATTTAGTGCAGTATATTATTATAATTAATCTATTTTATCCTTGAGTACTAATCTCTTACGGTGCCTGATTTAGAAATTAAACTGTACCACAGGTGTGTATGCTTGGGGAAAAAGATAATATGTATGAGATCTGGTACTTTCCCTGAATTCAGGTATGTATGGGGAGGTATTAGATAGGGAAGATTACTGCATTAACCTAGTGATTGCAGTTATGGCAGTTTAACTTGACAACATTGGTCAAAGCAGGCCTAGTATTACATTTTTTAACTTCTTGAAGGTCAACTGAAATAATTAATTTGATTGAAAGTAGCACAATTGAACACGGTGGATAAGAAGACACTCAAAATAATTGGAAGTGATATATATATTATTTTAACTTTGAAGTTTTGAGACCTGGCTCAAGTTTTAGGCCTGTTATACTGTTTTGTTATTAACTTGAATATGCATACATCCCCAGCCATGTGTTTTGCCGTCTAAGTATATATTCCAGCCATCCTGGAGATATATGTGTATATATGTGTATGTGCACCTACCTTGTCTTTAGCAGACATTGAATTGTGAAGACTTCAGGCACAGAATTGGCCCGTGCATGGAAGAGCAGGTTTCTATTTATACAACACCATTCTTCCTCGACGTACTCGAGCCTGGAGAGCAGTATGTTGCCTAGCTTCTCCAGAAACCTTCCTTTTTCATTTACAATAATAAAAATTCATTTTTTTGTCCACATGTTTAAAATGTTTTGAAGCTGCCATTCACTAACAGCCTTAGTTTAGTTACACACAAACTGTTTGAATGCCATCAAAACTTGTTACAGCCTTCTCCCTAATTATGAGCCATACATTATTGTCTACATCATCTGTCGAATAAACAGCCTTTGTGCCTGCCAAAAGAATACCCGGAGGTGTTCTTATTTACATTGCATTTTGCTAATACAAACACAAACACAAACATGGCTTACCACGTGTCATAATTAATGAAACTACCCTGCTCAAAACATTATTGTATTTTTCCCCACTTAACAGCATCTCTTTAAATAGAGGTGATACTTGGAAGGAGTTAACTTTTATTGGAAGGAAAACAAAACATTGAAGATCAGGTTTGCTAAAACTTTTGATTCACTGTATACAAAATAGTACAGATGTATTGAAACATGTTGAAAAGTTAAGATATTCAATCTTGAACTGAGACATGGAAGATATATCTTTTGCCATATGAGCATATCTACAGCTGATATAATGCATTCAGAAGAACTATAAGAATAAGTATTAATTAGCTGTCTGAAAACACGAATTACTAGTTTGAAATCAATTGTACTGTCTTCGTTCTTTCCAATAAATGGGACTTTCATTTTTAAGAAGCTATTTTAATTCACGTTTTGGGAAATATGATTGTGCAGTTACAGTGGACATAAATTAATTTTTCATGATTAAGTATGATTAATGAAATATTTGTTTAGACATTAGAAAATAAGGGATAGACTTTTGCAGTTTATGTTGACCACTCACTATTGATCATTTATTGATTTTTTTAGGTTTCATATATATTTATTTATTTATTCAATGCTTTCCAGGTAGAAAACAAAGTATTGATCTCTTTACGTTTTTGTTGAAGTAATTGATGTAGTCGACGACAGTCACATGGTATTACTACTACTAGTATTTGTGCAGATATTGCTTAAATAGTTTCATGTATCATCTAAAGTTTAGGACAAACATGAAGTAGTGATATTATTATTTTGAGGACAGGGAAGTCAATGTATTAAACATTTAAGATACGCGATCGTAGTTAGGTGGTGGAAACAATATTTGAAGTCTGAAGTTTGGTCTCAAAGTCTGTGACTTTAATGTCGACAGAGTATCACACTGAACAATGAAGCTTTTATGCTAAAAACAAGTGGTCCTCTGATCCATCCACACAGACCTTGAATTCCTAACTACTGTAATTACTGTAAGCTATTTTCTCTGCTTCTACTTATGTTTGATTCAAAATTGTAAAATAGCATAGTTTGTTCTTTCTTCATTTCAACTTTGCACTGATATTGTTTTTCTCATCATGGAAAATGAGAATTTGGCTATTCTAGATAATCCTCCCTCTCGGTGTGTGCACATGCCACACATACAAACACGTTTTCTCCGCCCACATTCACCAAATATAGTTAGATAATGATATTGTTTATATCAATATACATTGCTTGCCTGGTTACAACTACAGAAGTATTACTCACAACTAATATTGTGTCTATATGAAAGAGTAGAGATATATGTTAAAATATTAAGCAGCATTTTAGGATGTCAAATACAGTGTATTTGGTGTACTATGTGGTTTACTCTGACTTTTTAGTGCACAATCGTATTTTTAGATTGAATAATTGTCCCTTTGCATATTTGTTCAATATTATTGGATCTTTATTATTTGGATCTTCAAATTAATTCTCACAGAACTCAAAATTCTTCTCATAGTAATCATGTGTACCAGACACTGGGCATCTCATCAGTTTGTGAGTATGGTTGCTGGGGGTGATTAAGGGAGGAAAAGGTAAACAGAGAAAGTCAGAAAAATGCAGAAATCCATCTCCCAGGACCCTCTAGTAATTGTTGCAATCTTGTGTGGTTTCTCTCTTGGGCTGATGAACTGCTGTTGTCAAGGAACTTCTCTTTGTATTCATTTGAGAATCCCCTGCCCCACTCTGTCACCCAAGGTACTTTCCTGAGCAGTAGGACATAGGAGTCACCCACTGCCAGATCTTAGTCACCTGTATTTGTATTTAGTCTACCTTCATTAATTGATAGTTCAGTTCGGCTTGTCATAGAATTCTGAATTGGAAATCTCTCTCCATCTGTGACTTCCTGTATGAATCCTCTAATTATCTAATCGGTTTAAATTTTGAGATAATGTTGAGATAGCTTCTCTATTTTGTATTCCAAAATTTCCTTGAAACTGTATTTCTCATACTACATTTTTAATTTTCAAGAACTCTTTTGTTTCCTGTGGTAATTTCCTCTCTGAAGATTTTAATTATAGATTTTTTTCCTTTCCTTCTGCTTTGTCTTCTCAATTTTTATTGAATTATCTGTTTTGTTTGTACCTTTGGACTCTGTCCTGCATTTTAAATGTTATTGTTGATGGTCTAGTGATACTGTGTGTTTCCATTCATTTTTAAAATGAGAACTCTAAAATCCAGGTGCACCCATTTGTGCAAGGGCAAAACTTTTTGATTGGTGGACATGATTGTGCTACAGTGAGCTCCATAAAAGGATTTATAGCTCTCATCATTTGCACTGGGCCGTTTTCCCAGAAAAAATATCTATGAACATCTGGGATGGGCTGAATGGAGCCTAGGTATATCAAGTAAGTTCGGATTCAAGTAAGGTTCTGCAGTTGAAACATTCACTATTCAGAATGCAAAATTTCACTGAGTCATCCTGTTTTTCAGCTAAATGAGTCATATGCCTCCTCACCTGTACTCATGTCTCTAACACCAGGGCTACACTGATTCATTCTCCACGTAGAGTAACCTCCTGACATTTTGGATGTGAAGAAAATGCACTGCTGTGGTTGCATAGGATGGAGAAAGAAATTTGGTCTCTCTCTGCTAATTTTAGAGATTTTCCACTACCTGTTTTCCATTCTGCCTGGCTCTCAGTGATATCTGGTACTTACACTACCTACATATTTAGGAATTCTTTGACTTGAATCAAATTTTTGCAACCTGACATCACCCGTTCCACCACAGGGCAATTATATTCAGCTTTCTCTGCCTTGGTTAAATCAGTTTCCTCTACTTTCCATCTTTGAATGTGTTGACTTCTCTGTCTCATACATACATATGCCTTGTTCCTTATAATTTGAAGATAGGGCTTTTGTGTGTGTGTTTGTGCCACTTTTATTCACTCATTATAATTTTCTAAATGATTAGAGTTATCTGGAAATACAGATCAATCTTGATTCTGTGAAATGATTGTAAATTCCTCCAGGTTTCCAGGAAAAGTGATTTAAAACATTTATTGTTCTTGGCACACATACAGCGCACATTTATAGAAGCAAAGTAGAGATTTCTAATGAATATGTATCCAAACAGGTATTGAGTGTCAAATCACACAAGTGTCTGAAGAGATCACAGTGAATGGATCACCTTTGCCTCAACTGAAAGGCATTCAACAGAAATTTTTCTTTAAATTGCTTTCCTTCAATCCTCCCAGCTATTATTGAGACAAAGAAACATAAGAAAGAGGAAAATAAAGAACAGTGTTTCTAATAATATAAGTAACAAATTTGTTATAAAATAAGTTAATATAGCCATTGATACAACCAACTAACAGTTATAAAATAGTAATATTATTTAACAGTCAGTGAAAAATGTGACATTTTGAGTCAGCTACCAGTTTCAAGCAGTCTGGTTCTGTTGTTGCCACCTAAAAAAAGACTGTCTGTGATTCTCTCTTTCTGTTCTTTTTTCCCTTTTAATTGCCATTTTTTTCCCAGACCAGCTGTAGCTTCTATGTCCTGACTTTGATCCAACTACTTACTTTAACTCAAAGAAAATGTCTCCCAGAGACTATGTATATCACTGCAATGTCTCCATTCTTGACAAGCTTGCTGTTTTAACAGAATAGAATGCAAAGAGAGCTGAAGGAAGTGAAGCTCCCACATACTGGGGAAGAGAAAATTAAGACCTCTGTTTAGTAAATATTGGCACAAAAGTGCAGATCTTTAACCTAAAATAATACTGTGAACATGTGAGGTTAAACTTTCAACTGAGGCCATGTGAGATTAAAATTTCAACTGCTACCAATGTTAGCTTGTTTGCCTTTTCTGAGAAGCAGCAAATAAAAACATTTCCACGTGATATAGGACAATTCAGTATCTTTGGTCTTGAATGAGACACTGGCAAGGGTCTTTGAGGTCTTCCTAAGGAAGTTGTAAGGTGATATTACATTTGATATGACCAGAGCATTTAGACACGCTTGAGTCTTAACATTTTAAAATTATATCCAAACTGGATATCAGAATGAAATCAAATTTTTACAATAGAAAACTGGTAGTTGTTCAATGTATACACTCTAAATACCACTTATTTTGGGCATATTCTAGTGGGCTCAGGACAGAGCCATATTCAGCATTGAAGAACTTTATATGAATTGCTTTTTTGAGGGAAATGCCTTGCGAATCGACTCAAAGTTATTGTGTGTGGCTGATATGAGAAATAATCACCAAGATGTTCAAGTCTTTATCTCAGATATGTGGACAGTTAACTTTGTAGCAAATGGTGATTATGATTAAGAGATGCAGGTGAGGTCATAACAAATTTAAAGACGACAAACTATGAAGTGCTTATCATTATTAGAAATAATTGAAGGAAATGCTATAGTGCATTAGGTTCCCTTGACACAAAGCTTGAGAAAAGGATTTACGTAAGTCTGAAAAAACTAGAAAGGAGTGAAGAGCCCTATGAAAGGGGAGAAAGCTGAACAAGTTCAAGCCTCAGATATATTGAGTTTTGTCTTCATCCACTTAATAAAGGAGGGTTCTGAAGCAAAAACTGCAGTGTGAAGTTCCTCACTCTTCCTTCATGCAATAGGTGAGGGGTTTTTGCAATATACTGTTTTTGGTTTTTTTTCCTTTTGCAGTCAGTCATAGTGTGGATGCTTATCCTGTAGAGAAGGAAGACAGCTCTATGTAGGCTATTAGCAACTGCCACTCAAAAACTGGTAAGGGGAATAAGAGGGGGACCCTAACCCCCGCTGAAAACTCAATGCTTGAAAATATACACAGGTCCAAACATTCAACACCATCAAGTTATTTTCAAAAGGCAGGTTAATTTAAAATGTAATCCAATCACAGTTTCAGCAAATTAAAAATAAGTTTAAAAGTTTTGATCAGGAGCATAATGTGGGAATTTAGAGAATTAGAAAAGATGAGAAGGAAAGCACAGAGATTAATAAGAATGAAAATGGTGAAAACTGAATCTTGCGGCAGTTTCAAAAGGAAATAATGGAAAAGTAATGTTTGAATTAATTATACCTTAAAATTTTCCAGGCAAATGGGAGGGGTAGAGGGAAGGTAAATAGGGAAGACAAAAAATAAGAGAAAAGGAAAAAGAAATGGAAACAAAGCCTTTGTAAGTAGGGAAGGGTGGAGCGGCAAAGGGGGGCTATGGAAATGGGGAAAAATAAGACCCAAGACCTGTCCTGAAGAGGTACAAGATCCCAATGATGAATGCAACTGTATTATACATCTAAAAGGTACCAAGAAAAATATTTAAATTTTTTTTCTAGAATTTAAAGTAATTATCAGATTTTAGAAGTACAGTAAATAAAAAAGAGAGTGAATATCTGCAAATCATTGAAGATAAATGCGTTAAAGAGTTCAAAAGAAAAAAAAATCAGAAGAAATAAGACAGAAGAATTAGAAAGGAAATGGAAACTATTTCCAGATAATGGTTTCCTATATAGAGACATGGCATAACTAAGTGATTAAAGTTTAGTTAGAATTCTGAACATAGAAAAAAATGAATCTGTCAGTCTACATCTGTGTACCGCCAACTATTAGTTAAACGTTACATTTTAGAAAAGACAACGTGTGGAACAATAATGAAATTATAAAATGCTGAAGAAGATGTGGGATGCACAGTTCATTAATGGAGAAAATACCACTTTTTTTTGAAAAATGCTAAAGAAGTCATAAATAAATGGAGATAAATGTTATGTTCTTGGGTAGGAAATCTCAACAATTAAAGGAGTCAATTCTTCCAAAATTGAACTAAAACTTAATTGCTATTCAATTGAAATTTCAGCAGGCGTTTTTATGCAGCACTATTAATCCATTCTAAATTTATTTAGATATATTATATATTTATAAGTAAAATAAAAGGGCTCTGGATAACAGACAATCTTTACACAAAGAATTTGAAATTTAATCTAGCAGATACCAGAGACAGGTATGTTACAGTAATTCAGGCAATGTGGAATTGAGAAAAGAAAAAACAAAGGAGCCAAAACAAAGTATAGCTAGCCCAGAAAAAAGCACACACACCAGTGTGTTTGTGTGTGTGTTTGTCTCTATGTGTGTTGCTATGTGTGTATAGGAAATTAACTTATTGAATTACACGTTATACATATGATCTATATGGGAGAATATAAAGCAAATTTAACATTTCACATCACTCACAAAATTACTTTTAGATATATTAAAATTTTAAGATGGCTTTGGGATATAAGTTAGTAGCATAGCACTTTCCTAGCAAGTGAGAAGACCTGGGGCCAATCCCCAGCCATGAAAAAATAACTTCAAATTTGATTTACAACCTTTCTAAAATATTTGTTTAAACTTAGCATACAAACTCAGAATAAAATACTATGTAGCACTGAAAATGACAACAAATGGATAAATCTTACCAAAACACAATGTTGAACAAAAGCAGCAAAAGAATATGTGCAGGATCTTTGCATTTGTTCAGTTATAGATAGGTAAAATCAGCTAGTATATTTTGTGGCTACGTACTTAAGTGTAAAACTTTAAAATGTAAGAAATGATTTACACAGACTATAACTCACTGATTATCTCTGAATCCGGAGATAAGCAGAGAGGGGAGGATTTCCAGTGTTCTATATTTTCACTTGGGAGAGGAGCACATGGTGCTGATCATGCTTTGAATGATTTACATACAAATGGCTAAACTTTTAATGTGATTAACATGAAATAGTTTACAACATAACTGTATAAGCACGCTCAGCACTTTTCCTCACTCATGTACCTAATTAACTCATTCAGTGTCCTAACTCATAGTGTCTACTCTTTCATAGGAGTTGTAGTTTGTAATTCTACACTTGCTTGAGGGTTTCCACGTTGAATATCTATTTCTCTTATTAAGCTAAATAAATTCCTTGGAAACTGAAACTATGTCTATTTAGTTCACCACTGTGAGACTAGAAACAACTTCTATATGAAGCCACATATGGTTGGGTTTTAATGTTTATAGAACTCTTCCATCTATGAAGGTGAGTTTCACTGCATGAGTGGGAAACTCTACTAAGGCAATTATGTAATCACTCAGTTAAGTAAGATAGCATAAGTGGTGTAGCACAGTACATAATGTTTTCCATCTATAAGTAATCATTGATAGTGCAAGTTATTGACATTATTTTTCACATTTGACTTTACCATCTAAAGTAGTTGTCTTTTCATTTTGTTTAAATTTATCCAATGAAGACTGATGTTTATGTTTCAATCACTCTTTCTTACTAGTTTCCTGTGCAGATGCAGAATGTCTTGCTAATTCATAAACACTGACTGTGGCATCAACACTGAAAATGGGAAATCCATCAGGGCTGTGTTTAGCTTTACTTTTCATGGTGAATAAGAAGGACCTGTAAATGTGGGATAAAGAGGTCAAGAGATACAACCCTCATTTCCTAATTCTAATCTTCAGTCACTAGTATCTTGATGAGTCTCATTCACTACTACAGAGAAGAGTATAATCTAAACTCTTATCAGAGTAAGTTTCCATAGGAAAACAAGAGATTATGGAAACATAAAATTAAGGACAACCTTTGGAAACTATTGACTACAGACAAAGGTGAGTGAGGATATCAATTTAGTTTCAAGCAGCATTTCTTGAATGAGATAAATTACAGTAATGAATATCAGAGCACAGACATTTCATGAACATTTTTTTCTATACCTGCTATTTTAAAATTAAACCTGAGATGTTACTTACTCATTATGAGAGATGGTAATACAAAATAAAGGCTAGTGGTGATTTAATGAAGATAATTATTAAGCTGGGGATTTATCTCAGTGGCACCAGACCTGCTCTGTGAAGTCCTGAGTTCCATTCTTGTTTCAAAAAAAAGAAAAAGAGCTAATTATTGAAAATGGAAATATATGTCACCTTTCAGAAATGCTACAATGTGACAAAAATATCACATGTAGTCTATATGTAATTATAATTGTATTAATTAATACTGGCCTTTGATATTGAATATATTTTAGTGTAGACTGGCCAAAAACATGTTTGAAAGCCACTGTCATAGAAAATGTATTTTTCTCAAATTGGATGGAACATTATAAAATCATACATAAAACTGAATGTTCAACAATTATTTGTTAAAAACCTTTGTAAATTAATAATAAAGTAATATTTCCAATTTTGACCCAAGAATTCCATGTGCATTATAAAGCTGTCAGAAAACTAATCAAACCAACAAAATCATTTCAAAGCCTGTGAAATGTGGTAGGTAATAAAGAATATAAACCCAATGGATCTGCCAACCATCAAGAAAGAAGATAGCCACATACATTCCTCAGACTACAGTCACTTTAGAAAATGAGATTTTTTTGTAACATATATGATTTATTGGCAGTTACAGTTAACAAATTTTGAAATATATCTTAATAATTAAAATGTGAACAGTAAAATTGCTACACAAGCTTTCAGTAAAACTTTGCTAAAGTTACTCTAATGAAACATTGCTAATCTTTTACTTATACAGACTCAAGTACAGAAGTGAGCAAATTGACAAACTTATAAACATCATGAAAAGAATTATAGAGAGGAACTGGAGCGACTCGAATGCCATGGGGTTCTCTCTTGTCACACTAAGGAGAGAAAAAAAATTGAGGTCAAAATATTATTAGCATCGTTCATATGCTAAAAATCTACATTTTAGTTCAACTTTTATAAAGCATTCACATTGACTTCCCTAAACCCTGTTATATAGGTACATTTTGTCACTTTAAGTAATATAAGGTATTTCCTTTATTTGAAACTGTTTTCTGAATGATGGTTAAAATCATAAGAGGTCAGAACATGAATATCCAAAGCATCTTGTTGAACTCTACTCAGCAATTACCTTATTTTAGCATTAAACAGATCAAGGGTCCCCAAACCCCTGGCTGAGGACTTGTGCTGGGCCATTAGGACCAGGCTGCACAGCAGGAGGTGGACTGGTGAGCTAGGGCAGTTACTTCTCAAGCTGAGCTCTGCATCCTTTGAGCTCAGTGGGGCACTGGCTTCTCAGAAGAGCAGGAACTCTACTGTGAATTCTACTCGTGAGAGATCTGGGTTGCTGCTCCTTAAATTATACTCAAAGCATCTGGCCACATGCCCATACTCCACCTGTCTGTGGAAAAATTATCTTCCATGAAAGCAATCCACAGTGTCTAATCATTAGAAATTGCTGATCATAGATCCTATTACAGTTTTGCAGAGAGGAAACTCTGGAGAAAAGAAAGCCTTGGACACATTTAAGTGAATTAGAATGTCACAGGGATCTAGAGATCTTCAGCATAGTGCCCTTGAATTCAATCCTCTGACCTCTGATCCCACAAATAATGAGTTGGGTATATTTTGGGGAATGTTGCTAGGTCTAGATAATTTGACCTGAACTGAAAATCAGCAGGGTTGATTTTATGAAATAAATATTAATGCCTGTATAATAGAGTATATAATCTGTGTGCTGTCCCATTAAATTCCCCAAAATACAGATGAGCTATTTCAAACCAAGAGATCTTCATGACCTTTTCCAAGAACACTCAGCTTGGAAAGGGCTGAGGTTGGTAAGTAATTCTGATTTTCTTATTTGTGCCTCTGGAATCTGCGGTGATTTTTCCTAAAGATTTGAGGGTGACATAAGTGAAATGATGTCTAAATTATATTATCTTTAGAAATATATTAACATCTGTTTCCCCTGAAGTTGTTCAATTCATAATTTCTTAGCTCTCTTTAAGAGGTTAAGCATGCCATTTAGGCTTATGAGTTTAAAAGAAAAGAAGAGAGAAAAACAAACCATTATTTCGTCTAGTGTTATTATCTTTGACAAACTGATAGGCATAAACATAGCAGTACAATCAAGCAAATAAATAAGGCAAATTTCTTTTTTGTTTATTTGTTTTACTAAAGTATGTTCTTTTGTTTTGTATATAGAATAAATATATACTGAGGATTATATAATTCAAAACTATTGAGTTGAAAAATATATTCTAATCTATTATGATGAAATAATTTCTTTTTGCATGAACAGTTATGAAAAATATTAGTAATACATTATGTAAAAATTATTTCTCATAACCAAAATTTGTACTTATCAGAACTGATAGGTAGACAGGCCTCAGTGCCTTTCAGTTTGCACAGTGATGAATGTTTAATCCACAGTGTACCTCAACTGACTGATTATTAACTATGAAAAGATACACAACCATGAGGAAACCCAAGAACACAAACTTTATCGCCAATATGTAGGCCACACTGAAAACTGAGCAGCAACTCAAGCGATATACTTACCACCACTCCTCTTTTTTGTAGTTCTTCAAAAACATCTTTTTGGGTTCTAGAAAATGCGAGTGTCAACTGGCAGCCCCGCTCCTCTATATGGGATGGTGTAATTATGTTCACAACTGGTCCCTTGATTTCTGCTTTCTTTTTGGTACGGTAAAGCTTGATCATGTATTCCAGATAACCAGTTAACAAAATGGATTTGCTCCTCAATGCTTTTAAAGTTGCTTGCTTAAAGATCTATAGAACGAGAAACAATCAGATTAACAGTGTCATACTGAATTGCAAAGGAGTAAAAAAAAAAAAATAAGTGCAAATCAAGCATAAAAAGAAAGTGTCCACTTTTGACCTATCCAGTAAACATCTCATTTTAAATAATTTATTCTGTCCAAACATGACATTTTTTTTATGTGTTACCACTAAATATTGGAGGCAAATTTTCTAAGACAGGAAACAATGTACAAATGTCATTTAAATAATATTTTCTTTTTTTTTCTTTTTTTCTTTTTTCTTTTTATTTTTTTTGGTACCGGGGATTGAACTCATCTAAATATTATGAAATTTTAACTTTTTCCTAAAACCATTTTGCCAAATCATAACCAAAAACATTTTCTATATCTGTATGTATACTTTCTTTGGTCCACAAAAAGTGCAGTAAGAGATACACATGTCTGTCTTGTGGAAGGTGATTATCTGTAATGGATTTACCGATTCCTAAATCTCCCCAAATTAGAAGTTAGAAAACCCGCAGTTAAATAATGAAGTGAAGATTTTTCAGAAAGGGAAGCCAGGAATGTTCCAAAAATATGTTTATTATCACGGAAGTACGTGGGCTTTCTTTTTTCCTTCCTTTCCCCTCGTCTTTCATCATTTTTTCCCCTGTCAAACTCTATCACTAGTGTGAAAATACTGCAATTTGCTGCCTGAGGTGCCTTGTATTAAGATGAATGACAAGGCCACACAATAACTGCTGTGGGAACATCAGGGGTCAGAACGGATGTGCTTTCTGGTTTATGCTTTAAGGTCAAGTAGAGTTTAAAAATATATCCTTCACAGAGGAGCTGAGTGAACCGCTAACAGCACAATGCACTGGCGTGCCACCGAAGGTGCCTTTTCTATGCGTTCCTAAATCACGGGCAGAAGTATCAAAAACAAGAATAGGGGGTCGTGTGGTGATATCTGGACTTTATCAAGTCTATGAAGACAGTTGCTTTTGTATGGCAGTCATTGGAGCAGAGCTCAAACCTCCAGGCACTGGTTTTCTGGTACAATACTGAGTGGATCCTAAGCCTTGGCTGAAGGAGGGGATGGATGTGTGGAAGGTAATTGCATTTACAGAAGATGTGGGGAGCAGGGAAGACAGAGCGGTATGCTTCACTCTTCAAGAACCCCTCATGCACTAGGGCTGAGACCTGTTAAGATATCAGCTGCAATCTCTGGCTGATATCTGTTTTCAGAAGGCACCTGAGGTCTGCAGGCAAACAACAGGACTTTCGGAGTCAAGGGACCTGAGTTGTATGGAATTGATTGGAGCCACTTCTTCATTTCCTTAGGTAAAGCAAAATGTAAGTAGCCATGGGATAAAAAGGATTCAAGGGAATTCAGCTGAGTTTTGGATCAGTATTGTTCCAGAGTTAAGGAGCAGGCACTGGCAAGACACAGCCCACATGTAGTTTGACTGGTAAAATTTGGAATAAAATACTACAAGAACAATTTTCCAAGATTCTCTCTGAGTATTGATAATATTCTAGATATATTTAATTAAATAATTCTATAAAATATTCTAATTCTACTATTGGCCCTGTAATATATATGTAGGGTCATGTATGAAGTACAATTGTCCCTCAGTGTTGGTAGGAAATATCAAAATCTGCACGGCTCAACTCCCTAGCATAAAATGCGATAATACTGACATATAACCTAATATACCCTCTTTTTTTGTTATCTCTTGTTATTTTTTTAACCTTAGCACTTGGGCATGCTAAGCAAGTACTCTACCACTGAGATACAGCCTTAACCCTTCTTAGATATAGTTTAACTCATCTCTAGATGACTTTAAACATTGAGTCCAATATAAATGTTATATAACTAGTCGCTGTACTACATTGTTTAGGAAATTATGCTAAGACAATAAAAGTCTGCACATATATAATATATTTCCCAAATATTTAGTATTTTAAAAATAGCTCGGAAGTTCATTAGTTCATAGCTCCTTAGTTGCATTTATAAATTAGTAATTCTTTGGAGAATATTACTAGTAGCTTTTTTAGGTTGCTTTTAGAGGTTTTTCTTGATAGCTAGACATTATTTTTATGACAAACTGTCCAAATTTTAATATACTATGAATGTCGTTTCTCTTTAATAAAAAAGTTTTTAAATATGAAAGTATTTTCTACATTATGGGCACAAAATAATCCCAATGAAGGGAAACTATGTTCTGAGGTTTCATGTAAAATTAATAAGAGGGGCTGATAGGAGTTATGAGAGAAATAGAACATATATCCTCTTTTCTTTTTTTGCCAGAAAATTCTCTCCTTTTACTACTTAGAAATAATTATATTTTAATTAGAAAAAGTTTTAACATGTAGTTTAAAGGCATTCAACTTGTAACAGAATTTTGGCAGTTTTTGCTGTGGGTTACTTTTTCTTAATGAATAGAATGAGCACAAAGCCAGAAAAGCTAAAATTAAATAGAAAAAGTTCGCATAGTATGATATTCTCATTGTCAGATTTTTCTCTTAAATTCTTACAGTGGTTCTGTAATGCCACTGTGAGGAAAGGTACATTTGTGTGTTGTTCTTTTGAGTCTTCTGAATTGCCACATATCTTAATTAAATTGCTCTGTTTTTTATTTTGAAGAAGCAATTTATTTCACTAAGAATTTAAACAATGAATGCATCTAAAAATTGTCTACCTGTTCCTGTTTATAAACACAAACCTTCAAAATATAATATACATAAATTGCAAGTAAATCCCTGGAAGCATGAGGGACTTCGAAAGTACTCTACTATAAATAACTTCATTTTAAAAAGGTGGCAAATTAATTCAAAAGTGATAATTGCTTGTTTAATGTCATATTTAGTGTGTGCTGTGGAATGGGGTGCTTGCTTCCTCATTCCTAATCTAATTTCTATTTCCCTTCATCCACAATATTTTTAAATGACTGTATAAATGATTATGATCCAACAATATAAAGAAAACGTTTGAAACTGATTATTAAGCACTCTTTTAATGATATCAATCTATTATATGATAATATGATTTTTAAAAGCCATACTAATATCTGTTTGAAATTATTATATTGAGAATCTGAGGTCATTTTCATGCACAATTGGTCCTTAAGGATAGACTCTCTCCTCCAGATGTAGAGTATTTCTAGAAAGAAAAGTATTGAAATAATTCAGAGGCTGTGAATTTCTTTCTTCCACTTACTCAAACTTCATTCACATTATCTCTTACAATGGAATAATTGTTTTTAAGAGACAAGGTAAATACTGATATGGCAAATTCACTGATCTTGACTCAGATAGGTAACTCAGAAATATATAGAAAATGGGATAACAGATAATGAGAAACATGTATTATTGTATAATTTAAAAATTTTACAATTTATAGTGAGGAGAATGGATATTGAAAAACACTTCCACCAGTATAAAACTTGACTATCTAAAGATAATTCTGGTCAGAACAAAGTTCAGTAGTGAGTGACTTTCACAGGAAGCTCTAGAGAAGAATTTAAGTGATCACAGACTCCAGAGATATGTACATCCTTCTTCCTTTGGTTTTCAGGACCCTTTTGCTGGGTTTAAGTTTAATATTATTGGGGAAAATTAATGCAATCTTCAGAGTCTGAGGATGAAAACTATGCTTAGGTGAGTAAAAACGGTGTAGTAGGAAAAAAGTAGCAATATAAGCAAGAGTTTGCCTCTTTTCTCACATCACGAGGAGGGTTGGGAAAAAAGCCAGCTCTCTGCCTGGAATATATAAAAATGAGGGTTTCTGAAAGGAAATTTTTAGATATGCCTGAGAAGCCATTTTGTAAAGATAAGAGAAATCAGAGGAAATTATGTCAAGGGCCAGTCCTTCCCCAAGGCATGATTGGCTGCCTTTCATATTTTACATCATCTCCGTGAAAGAAAGAAAGAAGGAAGGAAGGAAGGAGAGAGAGAGAGAGAGAGAGAGAGAGAGAGAGAGAGAGAGAGAGAGAGAGAGAGAGAGAGAGAGAGAGAGAGAGAGAGAGAGAGAGAGAGAGAGAGAGAGAGAGAGAGAGAGAGAGAGAGAGAGAGAGAGAGAGAGAGAGAGAGAGAGAGAGAGAGAGAGAGAGAGAGAGAGAGAGAGAGAGAGAGAGAGAGAGAGAGAGAGAGAGAGAGAGAGAGAGAGAGAGAGAGAGAGAGAGAGAGAGAGAGAGAGAGAGAGAGAGAGAGAGAGAGAGAGAGAGAGAGAGAGAGAGAGAGAGAGAGAGAGAGAGAGAGAGAGAGAGAGAGAGAGAGAGAGAGAGAGAGAGAGAGAGAGAGAGAGAGAGAGAGAGAGAGAGAGAGAGAAAGAAAGAAAGAAAGTAGGAAGGAAGGAAGGAAGGAAGGAAGGAAGGAAGGAAGGAGAGAGAGAGAGAGAGAGAGAGAGAAAGAAAGAAGGAAAGAAAGAAAGAAAAAGAAAAGTGAAAGATAACTTGCAGAGTTGGGTAGAGATTCACTATATTTTAAAATCTTCAAACAAAATTATTTATCTAAATGGATATTATAATGCAACTCAAATATTGGTGTCTGGCCTAGTAATCATATTTTACTTTAAAAACTTTTTAAAATAGTGTGTCTATGGCTGGAAATCTTGTCACTGGGTCTATTTCCCAATTTTAAAAAAAGCCAACGTGAACACAGCACACACTCCATCTAGTGGTCAAACTGGTTAGGTGCGTTCTAAATCGGGGTGAAGCGAAAGTGAGATTATTCCTATAAAGTGGTGAGGCTGTATTAAGAATAGAGGAATATTTTATCTTTATTAAGTTTACTCGTACGAATATTTACAGAATTCAAGAATAAAGAATTTAGAAGAAATTTTAACTCTATCCCTTATTAGATGCTGAAATCCTCCCCAAGATTTCCTAAACTGTCATAAAATTGATGATTTTAGATTATAGAAAAAACTTCAAATTTTTCTTTTAGGAGCTCTATATATAAACCTTCTGGATGTAGCTCAGAGCCATGCTTTCCTGGAAAGTGCAAGGTCCTGAGTTCAATTCCTGCTTCCAGAAAACAAAACAAAACAGAAACTCTTCTGTTAGAATATTTATGCATATTTACTAAAATACTCTATGCATTTAAAATTATGCTCAATCAAAGGCTGGGGATTTAGTTCAGTGGCATTACGCCTGCCTTGCACCTGGAAGATCCTGAATTCAATTCCTGGTACTGCAAAAAAAAAAAAATTGTTCAATCAAAGCTTTTGTACTTAGGGTGGGTCTTGAGAGGGGAAAAGAGATAAATAAAATACAATTTATTTTTAAAATAAAATAAAATCATGTTTTATTAACATATTATATCATTAACATATGATCCATAATTATTAACAACATATATTTATATGAGTGAATTTAGCCTAGCCCTAAATATGACAAAGAAATGTTTATTTTTCTATATATGCACACATATTTTTATCTCTTTTAAAAATATGCACATTTGTATATATAACATACATATTATACATACAATACATATTACATGTATAGCCTAACTATAAATGTTAATTTTAGGATGAGACTAAATTTAAACCAAAATATTAATTAATTTAAGATAAAACAGTGCCGGGGACTTGGCTCAGTGGTTCCGCTGCCTGCCTCGCAAGGGCCGAAGTTGGATCCCCGGTGCAAAAATTAAAAAAAAAAAATGAAATATTGACATCATGGTAAAGATTATATATGGATATAATGACAAGGAAGCCCCACAAATAAAGTAAAAATCTACCTTGTATAGTGTGGCGACCTTTTTTAATATTTGGCTTATTTTAGCTATTCATACCCTCTTCCCACACTAAAGTAAGTCTACTTTAGCTTTGTTATATAGCAATTTTCCGATTCATTAGTTCGTGAAACTGGATGAAACAAGATTTCCAGTAACTATGTCTGACCCCTAATACTTTCCCAATAAATACCTGTTGCTTGAATGAATTGATGTAGCATTAAATATTACAAGCTTATTTTGTTTAAAGGAAAACCCAGAGAAGGTCAAATAACTTATTCAACTTCACTAAATGGAACACAATGTCTCTCCAGGTCAATTCCCGGTATTATTTATGGTCAACCAAGTGCCAAACACCATGATAGGGGTGGGAGATACAAAAGGAAAACTGTGAACATTCTATAGTCGCCCTCTCAACAGAAAGAAAATCTGCCTTTTGTTCATTGTCCATTCAGATTGCATATTTGTAATATTGTTGATTAGCAGAGAAAGCACCACAATCTGGAACAACCAGGTAGGGAGAAGAGCTAAAGATATGAGAAAGTTGAAGCGTAGATGTCCTACCTCCAAACTGGCATGCAGGGAACAGACCAGCAAAATGGGAGGATTGGAAATCCGGAATCCACTGACCCCAGGGATTAACTGCAGCTCTGAAAAAATGTATACATGCTGATTATTATAGAAGATACATTAAAAGAAACACCAAATTAATAAAGAAATAAGAGAGTAAAAGAGTGAAACTAAAAAAAAAAAAAAAACCTTTCATTCTTAGGCAGATTTTCTGAGTTAAGAGAAACTCAGTGGGATGAAAATATTAGCACTGAGTTGGTTAGCTTTCCATTTCTGGGACATAATACCAGATGCCCACAGTTTAAAGGAGGAACGGTTTGTTTTGGCTCTACTTTCCAAGATTTTATACTATGGTCCACTGGCTTCAAGGGAGGATGGCGTGGTGGGGGAAAGCTACTTAACTTATGGTGAACCGGAAGTAACATGGCAGCTAGCACTGCTCACTCCATGATTGCCAGGAAGCAGACAGCAGGGGAGGAGCCGGAGTGGCAGGGGCTAGAGACCAGATACAGTCCACAAGGTTATAACCTACTGACTCACTCTAGAGAGCCCCACCTTCTAACCGCGCATTCAGCCTCGAATTCGTCATCGGGCTGACACGTCGATGAGTTGAATGCCTTCACCATGCAATCGCCTCTTCAGAAATGAACTAACCCAGGCGAGCTGACGATCAGGATTAACTGGCACAAGCGCGCCCCTTCCCTTCTCTGTGGCAGTTCCCATCTTCCCTGTCCCATCATCTCAGTAGATGAGGAAATGAAAGGACCTTTCACACAACAGAAATTGATCTCTTCTAGGTGTTCTTCTGGGCCAGCCCTCTGCTTTCTGAGTCCCAAGCCATCATTCCCTAAGCACTCCATGTTTTGCTTTTTGTTATGAAGACTTGCCAGGAGAGAGAACGTCCAGATTCCAGGGACATGTAATTGTAATGTCACCCAGAGGCGGGACAATTAATAAAAATGACCTACCAAGGTGACTATTAGCTCTAGAGTTATTAGCTCAATTGGCCTTTTTTTTTTTTAGGAAAAAAGAAACTTTTGTTTCTTTGTAAAAAGAAAAAGATCTACTTAAGTAATATATATTCAAAAGATAAATTAATGGCAGATATTATCATAATTAGATTAAGTACAATGAATTATAGCAAATCACCTATAAATCCAATATAGTTAAGATAGTTATTTAGGAATTAAGGCAAAATGTTGAAAATTCATAGCTCCTTAGGAATGCATTTAAAATGTGACTAAACTATGATGTTTACATACATTAATTGTAATGTGGTCACCATCATTTATCTGTGTTTCCCTAAAGGTCCTTCACTACCATAATACAAAGCTGAGCATTTGCCACAGAGATTACAGAACTCAAAATTTAAAATATTTTCCACTAAGTTTTCCATCCCTGATCTGATCAAATTTCTTTATTTACTCAGAAGAATACCCTAGCTCTAAGACTTTAAATAACTGACTTAGAGTCTGTTATTTCAGGGTCCAATATAGCACACAGGTTTCCTGACTTAACTGGAACAGTCCATCCCAGATCATTGAATCATAAACACTGAAGTATGTTTAAAATAGTGTCTCAAGATTGGCAGTATTCTGAAGGATCTAGTTTATGCTGTACCCTCAAAACACTTAATGATGCTTTCTGTTTTGCATAGTTTCATTTTTAGCCACTGGAGATTGAGTTAAAGCTACATGTCATTTATTTTATAGCTTTGAATTGGATATACAGTTATCCAAATCCTGAAATATATATTACTCATATTAGGTATGTGAGCAACAAAAACAATGACCTCCCCAAAATAACTTTGATTCCCAGAATCACAGAAGTGTTAAGCAGCAATTTAGACTGACATCTCAATCTCTCAGGATCTGACCTCAGGTGACAAATTTGCTTCTGCTTTTACTGCCTGATGTTTGGACACCACGTGGATGGGATCTGATTGCACTGCATGAGCTGTGTATTAGGGTTCATTTCCTTTTATCTCTGTACAAAGAAAGAGATTCAATATCATGCTAAAATCGACTAACAGTCTTCCACACTGAAAATGTCATTTTTTATTTTAAGAACTCTCAGTGACATTTTCAAATTGCACTCTTCATAGGGCATATAATACAAAAACAGATGAAAATTGAAATAAAGTTAAGATAACATTTGAAATGAAATTCAGTATACTTACTGTTATCCATTTTAAATCTGGTGCTAAGTTCATGACCAAACCATCCCACTAACCTAAAATATAAGACAATATTAGATAGTTTAATCTATTAAAATTCTACAAGTAGTTTTGAAATTTAAATGATATTATAAATAATAATTTTAAAGAGTATTAAAATCATTTGTGATTTACCATTGCATACTTAAGCAGATAAATGCTGCATGATAGTATAAGGCAATTGATATTTATAATTTTTTCAAGAAGAGGGTTAAATCAACTTACCCATAGTAATACTTATTCAATATGTGTGCAGTAAAATTACCTAAGTTATATTTAACACATTTTTCTCATTTAAAAGTAATTTCAAGATGGTGAACTGGAAGCAAACCAAAACTAGAGACAGGCCATGCATTAAGGCAAGCGAGGCTGGAAAGGTGCTAAAGTTCATCAGTAGACAATGACTTGGAAAAACCCAGAGTGGAGAATGGAATGGAGCAAGAGAAAAAGTGCCCTGGTAACAAGTGCAAGGCAGTGCAGCAGAGGCTGAGGGCAGCCAAAAAGGGGGGGAGAAAGAGAGAGGCTCAACAAGTACAACAGCACAGAAACCAGCATGGAACAGAAGGACAATGGGACCATCAATTATAAACGCATCTTGACTGGATTTGTAGGAGCCTACCAGCTTCCTAAAGCATACTCCTGGGTGAGCCATGGGGACTGTGGTGTAGTGAGCTGCGGGAGTGAATTTGGTGACTGTCTGGTTTCCAGCCCTTTTTCTGTGCAGTGTTCTTCAGCCATGCTCTGCTTCTGGGCTGCCATGAACTAAGCAGCTTTACCTTCCCAGGCCCTTCCATCATTCTGTTTCTGCCAGCAAGCACAGACTGAAACCTCCAAGACTATGAGAAAAAGTCAATCCTTCCACTTTTATGAAGTACATGTTAGGAATTGGTGTCAGCAACTAAAAGCTAACGAATAAAGGTGGTGTGAAACAGATGATCTGGGATCCGCATAGTGGACCTGTGTTGGAGAAGCTCCTGTGCTCACCAACTATGCCCAGAGTGCTTAATAGGGCTGTTTTGAGAAGACCCTGTCTGAGCTCACTGCTTTGGAAACGAAGGTCCCTGCCTTCTCCTATTCTTGGGGACATTCAGAAAATGGTACTATATTGTCTCCTTGGCTTTCTACCTTGAGAGCCAGTTTGGCCCTGCGGTAGCACCACTGAAGCAAAACAAACTGTGCCAAGGCAAAGCGGCTGGTGATCTGGAAGGGAGTACAACTCACTCCCCAGTGAGTGACCCTGCCAGCTGCGTCTCAGAGACCAGAATTGTGGGTTGTAGGTTGTGTGGGTCCTGTCAGGTTTGGTAGCTTCCCTGCCCTCAGAGAAGGCTTCACAAAGGGCACTGGAGATGCAGACATACTGTAGCGTCTTCACCCAAGCCCATTGAGCTAATGTCTTGGAGAAAGTTACTGTCAGAGGAACTGGTGAACAGAACAGCTGACATCTATTTCAACTGGCTTTAGTCCCAAACTATTCCCAATCTAGGCAAGCACACAAAAATAAGGAAGGGGGAAATAGTCCTCTGCCTTTGCAGAGGTGGTACTCTTTTTATTTTTTTTTAAGACCCCTTCCTTTGGTATTTGATGTTTGGAGCAATACATACTTATTTTAAATGTTTCATTTTTTTTCTTAATATACAATATTTTTAAGTTGTATTTTATTTCTTTAAATAATTTGCTTTCAATTTCTACCTTTCACTTGCTTTCTCTTCTCTTTTTGAATTTTCTAATTTTTGGATTTTCTTTTTTTCTCTTAATTAACATTTTAAAAAGTTTTTCAACTTTTCAGTGTATGCCATATTACTTTTGTCCCCACTATTCCTCTTATTAGTAGCATTGTGGATACTGCAGTTTTATATTTTCTCACTTTAATGTAGATAATAAGAAAGAAAGTATTAAAGAAAATCACTCCTATGGAAAAATGAAACAAAATTTTAAAACAAAATAATTTAAAATTAAAAATAGTATACTGCATACCATAATATTAAAAGAATAGCCAAAATGTTATCAGAACAAAAGGATATTGTCATTTTAACTGGCTTTGCTTTATTTCTGTATGTGGTTTGCTTCAATTTCTTGTGTTTTTTTTTTTTTTTTTCTTCCTATTTCA
>NW_022900941.1:24660539-24670567 GCF_012274545.1 Fukomys damarensis | reverse complement strand
TTTTTTTTTTTTTATGCTCTTACTATGTGGTGTTTTAGCTTGAGACTGATCCTTCACACCTGCTGGATGGTTGCTCTGCTACTGAGCCACACTCTCAGCCCAGTTAAAAAATTTACAGATACCTCCACTTATTACCCAGAGCCATTTGGATCTTAAACAACAGGGGAGGCAAAAGCCTCCAGCCAATAAACCTGCCCCAGGTAGGTATGGCTTGAAGATGTGTCCCTGGAATTCCACCCAGTAGCAGCAGAGAAATGCAACACAGAAACTGTGTACATTCCACCCAGCATAGGTTTTACCCATAAGCTATCAGACCACATGTTACTGACAGGAATGGAAAAATAACCACATAATGTGTATCTCATACACTTGGGTGTCTGCAACGCAACTTCCTGAACTACAACAGGGTCCCCAGTTTTGTGAGATCCACAAAGAAATCGGGATCCTGTTGCTCTGATGCAGTATATATTGTGTCAAAATTGACGAATCGCTGTTGCTAAAGAAGCAAAAGGGAATCTACACTACCAAATGTACTTACAATTAATCTCAATGCTAAGTAATAATTTGCTAGTCTAGAATGCATTGCTGTGAGAAGGCTGTTGTAGAAGGCCTTCAAGTAAAATTGGAAGAGATATCCATACCCCCAAATTTGGAATAGAAACACAAGAAATATGAATGAGGAAGGCAACATTACTTTTCCAAAAGTTCATAATTCTCTGGTAACAGACACCAGAGGTATTGGAGAGAATAAAATGTCAGAGATTTGAGAAGAGTATTATGAAAAATAATCAACAAATTCCAAGAAGATGCAAACAAACAAATGAATAAGTTATGGCAGCCAATATAGGTTAGGAAAGAGAAACTGAATAAAAGGAGATTCTGAGAAAGAACCAAGTAGAAATTTTGGAAATTAAAAGTTTAATAAGTGTAATAAAAACTCAGTTGAAAGCCTCACTAATAAAACATATCTAGCAGAAGAAAAGAATGTTAGTATTTCAAGACAAGATTAATGAATTACTATATGCACACAACAATGAAAACCTAAGAAGAAAAAAATGAAAAGAAGATCCAAGTTACAATTAGACAAAAGACTAAACAAACAAATTTTAAGAGTAAGCCAGGGAAAAGTCAATGTAAAAAGTAAAGTCATACAAAACCCATTCAGTGAAATAATCAAAAAACTTCTCTAACATTGGGAAAAGTATGGAGAAGCAGGCACAAGAGGCATTCAGAAGCCCAAATAAACATCACCAGAAAAGAATATCTCAATGCATGATATAATTAAACTTCCAAAAGTACAAAGAAAGAATATTGAAAGGTACAAGTAGGAAGTGTCAAGTCATATATAAAGAAAAACCCATCAGAATGACAAGTTTCTCAGAAGAAATGCTGAAGTCCATTATGTCATAAAACAGTGTATTTCAGGAAACAAAGGAAAATAACTGCCAGCCTAGATTACTATATCCAGCAAAGTTATGTTTTAGAATCGAAGGACAAATATAGACCTTCCAAGGTAACCACAAACTAAAGAAATTCAGGACCATTAAACCAGCATCACAGAAGGTACTTAAAGGAAGCCTACACTGTGACACAAGATAAGCACCCTCATCGGCGTGAAGGAATAAAAGAAAATACTGTGGAAGCGTAACAAGCAAATGAGAATTAGGAAAAAATCAGATATTACTCAGTGAATCATCAAAATTTTCTGATAATAATGAAGAAAGAAACAAACATAGATCATTTCAAAGCATCAAAAAAAGAAAGAGAAAATGAATAGGAAAAGTATAAATCTTTCAATAACCCTGAAAATCAATAGTAGAAAACCTCCAATAGAAGATGCAGTCTGGTTGATTTGATTAAAAACCCAGACCCAATTATTTGCTGCTTTAAGAAGCACACCATACCGGTAAGGCACACCCAGACAGGAAATGGGAGGTCAGAAAAGGATATTCTAAGAGCATAGATTATAAAAACAAGCAAGAGTTCCATGCTTATACAATTAAGGAACATTTTGAAAAATATACTGAAAAATTCTGAAAAGTAGACGACATGGAGAAATTTCTAGATATAATCGATCTTTCAAAACTGAACAAAGAAAACATAAAACCTATAGAGAACAATCATAAGCAATATGTTTGAAGCATCGATAAAGTCTCCCAACAAAGAAAAGTGCAGGACCAGATAGATACACTGCTGAAGTTTACCAAGCTTATAAATCACTTCTTTCACAATTACTCAAACTGTTTCAGAAAATACAAGGGAAGTTAATCTTTCCAAAGTCATTCTACAATCCTACCATTAGTCTGTTATCAAAACCTGGTGAAGCACAGCAAAGAAGACTATAGACCAATATCACTGATGAACATGTTTGAAAAAATCCTCACTAAATCCTTGCAAGTAGAATTCAGTAGCACATTAAAAAGTTGCGACACCACAGTCAAGTTGGTTTCACTTCAGGAATATATAAAATGGTTCAGTATATGCAATTCAATCAGTGTGATTCAGCACATAAATAGAATCAAGTATAAAAATCATATGATCACCTCAATTCATGCAGAAAAGCCTTTGACAAAATTCAACATCAATTTATGCTAAAACTCTTGAAGAAACTAGGTATTGAGGGGTTCAACTTCAACTTTTTAAAAAGCCTGTATACAAAAACCCATAGCCAACATCATACTGAAATAGAAAAAAAAAAAAAAACAAAAACAAACTGAAAATATTTTCTCTAAAACCAGGAATGAGGTATTGATGATGATGATGATGATGATGATGATGATGAAATTAAATTATTACAAATGTTGAGTTTTCTTAAAATTTCAAAATAAAGTTAAAAACTCAAAGGAATGAAACAGTAATACAATTTTTTTTTTCACAAGAGAATCACTATGGGGTAATAGTCCCCCAAATCCTCTACATAATTGTTGAAAATTTTGGAATAATTTTCTAAAGAAATTACTTAGTTTCACAGCACACATGATTCTTTGATATAGTCTATGGTATTTTATGTCTAATTAATTAATATTGACAATATTCAATGAAAAATTCTAAAAACAGTTTCAAAAATTATAAAAATTTGAAAATAGTGTTGTGAATCATTTTCTCTAAACATTATTTTAGTTTTATGTTTTCAGAATAATATATATATATGTATGTAAAAAGGAAAAACTGAGATATAAAAGTATTAGCTTCTAAATAACATTTTGAAAGCTTTAGAAGATAATAAAGGATGCTATAAATGCATTAAATGAATGAATATAGTACTAGTATAAGCATGAGTGAGACAGATGGAATATGATAAAAGTACACAGTCCTGGGCTGGGGATTTAGCTCAGTGGTTCCACCACCTGCCTCATAAGTGCAAGGTCCCTAGTTAGATCCCTGTTACAAATAAAATAAAATAAAATAAAGTAAAATGTATAGTCCTCTGTTCATAAAATAAACTAATAAGTGATATTTTAAATTTCAAGTATAAAAATGCATTTATATTGTTTTTAGAAATAATTTTGTTTTCCTTTTAAAGTATAAAAGCAAAAAGAAAAACTATAGGAGCATATCCTGACTTTATAAACGTTTGAAATTCTGTATTAAAAGTGAGATGAGGGCTGGGTATTTAGCTCAGCGGTGCTGCCACCTGCCTTGCAAGCACAAGGACCTGAGTTCAATCCCTGGTACAAAGGGGGGGGGCATAAGATGATAAAGAAAACATAACATGGGGAGAAAAGTTACACATGCCACATTTGAAGGAATTTTCACCGAGTATTTTTTAAAATAGAAAAAGAACAGTGCTCCAAGAGCAAAACTGCTATGAACATGGACAGGGAATTTATGAGAGGAAAAATGGAAATGTCTCATGAATTCTTTAAAAACAACAAAAATTCCTCATTCCCAATAATAAATAAAACTATAAAAATAACAAGGATGAGGTTATAGAAAACTGGCCATCTGATTTAAAATCAGGGTGCCAAATTTTATCTAAGATTCAAAACATGAGAACGATATTAGTCTTTCATTTTTAAGAATAATAAATAATAAGGATAATTTGAAAAAACACACAGAAAATACCCATACTTTTGTTTCTCAGTTTTACCTCTTCCATTTACCAAAAAAAGCTATTTAAATTTCACTATTTGTATTACATGACAGTCTGTGTACTAAAATAATTAGCGCAATACTGCTTACTCTGTCAAAACCACCTTATGCATCTTATAACAGAGAACTGATAAGAAATTATACTCCATGTATATGATGGGCTGATATGTAGCCATTACAAAAATCCTATGTTAAAAATTATAACCTTTGTATTTAAAAAATGCCACCATAAAGGGCAGTGAGCACAATATTTATTTAGAACACAATTCCAAATTTAGAACAATGAAATGTATGCTTTTATAACTATTACACATAGGTTACGTTTTTAAAATTTCTGCTTATACACAACTCTATCTTAGAATGTTCTAGAAAGCATTAATTGTTTCTTCATAAGAGAAAAGGTCTAATTATTAATTTAACTACATCATTAAACAATTCCAAAATATCTTGTATCTTCTGCACATACATTTTATATAAAATTTAGCAATGTCTAATTAATTATATGAAGAGTTTAGTATTTTAATCCCTCTTTTAAAAATATTAAATGGTTCCCAAAAGTTTAAGATAAAGTATCAGCCCAACAATAATAATTTCCATTATTTATTTCCTCGTTTCAACAACTCTCATTCGCATGGAGTACTATTCTACCATAAACAAGGATAAACATGACTCATTTGTGGGAAAATGAATGTATACAGTAATGTTAAGTGAAATAAATCAGACAGGCTAAAATACTGTATGATTCTCTTATATGAGAAAATCAATAAATAAGTAAAGTGCAAAATAAAAGACAATAGAGAAAAAAGTTGCAGTCATCTAGCATGGGCAATGTACCTAAAACTTTATTTTGATTTATTATAATTGTCAGGTGTTTTACGTGTTTTTGGCCTGTTAGCTTGGCTGTGAATGTGTACATATGATAATTATCTTCATACGAAATTCGAAATAAATGAATTTGATGATGGCAAAAATTGAGGGGTGGAATGATGGCAAAAAAGGAATTGAGATGTGTTACACACGTGTACCAATTTCCCGCAATGAATGTGATCGTTATGTATTGTAAAAAGGTACTAATAAAAATTAAATGTGAAAAAAAGAAAAGGAAATTATTCTTAGGACCAAGTACTGCTTTCCTTTTTCCCCACTGGTTTTCAGCCTGTCATGCTGACACTGGACAGAAGCTACATTCTAGAAATTAAACAAAGACTCAGGGCAGAGTTGTAGAAGCTCAGATGAAAGACTAAGAAAGTTGTGGTAAAAATATAGTTCCTGAAGTGATAGCAAGGTTAGAAACTGATACATGAAATCCACATCTTTGAAAGAACCTGGGGTGTCAGGCAGGATAGGGCCAAAAGAATTATATCTTGTGTAGGAAGGAAGAGGGAGAAGGCACACTTCCGTAAGGAATCATGAACGGTCTGCATAGCTGCAAGTAGTCAGGGGAGAAGCAATTTGAAAGAACACTCTGTCATCTAGTCTGCCCTCCTGCCTGGGTATCTTGCCCACATAGCTGGCCCAGGAATATTCAGTTCATTCAGCAATGAGTAATGTAAAAGGAAGGGGTGCAAGCCCCTACATGGAAAACTGTTAGAAAATAGTACAACGTACCCACAGATAGAAATCGTGCACCAGGACAGGGATGATAGAAAGCTGATGGAAAATATAAAGCAAGTACATAAACAGTGAAAACAGTAGAAATTTAGTGATGTATTATACCATTGGAGGGAACAATGTCAAATAAAAATCTAGGAACAGAGGTAGAAGATACATAGATAGATAAATAGGTAGATAGTGATAGCTTGAAAATACAAGAGATGAAAATGAGCTTTCAGCAGGCAGGAAAAAATTAGAAAAGAAAAATAAAACGCTTAAAGAAAATAAAGAGATCTGTCAGGCTGAGGCAGGAGAATCATAAGTTTCAGCCTAGCCTGGGAAATTCAGTGACATAAGACCTTATCTCAAAATTTAAAAAAAAAAAGGAGAAGAAAAAAAGTGGAGTCCAGGAATGCAGTTCATTGTGAAGGCCCTAGGTCCAATCCATAATTTCCTGCACTTTACATGTGCACACAGAAACCACACACACACACACACACACACACACACACACACACACACATACACTGATCTGGACGGAGTGTGAGGAGATAGGATACTGGTGAAAAGACACAAAGGAACAATGGATACTTGTGAGAAAAAAATATAAAAAAGATGTAAAATAATTTAGTGAGACAATGGTAAATATAGTACCCAGGGAAGGAAGAATTGTCAAAAATAAAATGAGTTTCTAAAGAACAAAAGTTCAAAAATATTCAAGACAATTATGATTAAATTAAAAATACTTGAACCTATAGGTGATAGTTGACCCTAGCTAAAAAGCTAAGAAGTGATTGAAATTGCATATTGAAAAAAATGTAACATTTTCTATGTTGAGGGTTTTGGTCCTTTCATATTAAAATGGTTAGATTTTAAAGATAAAGAAAAATCAGAGTTAAGGCAGAAAAGACAGAATACAGAGAGAAATGTTAGATTTGCTTCAAATTGATCACATATAATTATTCAATGACATGAGTATAGAAATATATTTGTAATACTTAAAGAAGGCAAACATGAGACATAAATATTATTTGTGTCCACCAAACCACCTAAAGTTCACTGGTTTGGGTCAAGCAAATGTCTAGCTAATATTTTCTCATGAATTCTTCATGAAAATTTTACCTATGGGTAAATTTAAGCAAGAGAGAACTAGATAAACTATGGCAAAAAGCATATAATGATACTGCATCGATTTCATTATAGGCTTGAGATTAAATAAATGTGAAGATTAAGATGACAAAACATAATAAAAGAATATGGTAGAAGAATTATAAAAATGCTCAACTTATGATAAAGAGAACTTTTGTAGTAACAAAACCTACATAATGTCACCATGTAGAATGGCTTCTTCTGTCACTAACAGGAGTCTGCTTTGCTGAGTTCCGCATTAACAGACACCAGAGGCATTAACCTCTGAATGATGCATTTGGTCTTATCCTGAGATAATAGGGCACATCAAGACCCTGAGCGGTGAGCTTCTGTAAACCACATGATTGTAAAAGTGTCAAGATGAAAAGAACCATCGTTAGGATTTGCTTTCCCGACCCTGAACATGCTGCTTCCTATTGGCTAGGATAGATCGCTAGGCGGATCTTAAAGGTAAACTCCCCTAACTACAAATAATTGCTACATCTGGGTTGAAAGTTAACTGTCTTGTGACTATGATTTGTATATCAGTAATGTGAACTGAGAGAATGAAATGTAACCACCTGAATGAAATCAAGGCTGTAAAACCCTGCAAAAGAAGGAGTTGTAATCCAGTGCATTGTAATCCAGGGCACTGCTTTTAGGTGCAATTGATCTTTGTCGACGACATAAACTTTTTTATTATTTTACTTCAATTCTGTTTCTCCGTATGTGTCACGTACCAATTCCTTCCATAACACTTATCCACAGCAGCTAATATCAATTGTCAAACTTCATATATCAAATAAAATAAGCATAATATGACTAAGTAATATAAAACAAACACCAAAATGTTGAAGTTATTGATTTAATCATTTGAGTTTTGGGAATTAAGAGAGAGGAGCAGGAAACCTGCCAAATATATCTATTTTTCAAATAAAGAAAGTAATACGACAAAAGAAGAAATAAATTTTTAAATTAAACTTTCTTAAATATTGTAAAAACTACTTATTCAAATAATAAAAAAAAAACTCATCTTGAAAGGTTCTTTAGAAAGCTCTAGAAACAAAATATGACATTAGGTGACACTAAATTAAGAGCAGATATGTCTGTCAAAGCAATAAATGTTAATGGATTTAATTAATACATTGAAAGAGAAGGCTATCAGATAATACCACAAAGCAAAGACAAATTAAATAAATGATTCAGAAAGAAACTAAAGAAAGAGTGAAAAAGCACATGGAAAGTGAAAAATGAAACAAGGTCCAATTGTCGTATTCCAAAAAACGAGGAATTCTGGCTTAAAGAATTAAATAATAAATATATTTCATAATGTTAATGATAAATCCCAATAAAGATAAAAACCATTATAAATTTTGTGGCAGCAATATTCACAAAACGATTATTTAAAAAGCTATATATAGAGAATAAACATACTGTTTTAGAAGTTTTGTTAATGTTTCTAAATCCATGACACATTAAATGGCCAATTATATCAATTAGGAAGATAAATTTGATAAATGTTTAATGTTGCACTGAAATATCATAGCTCTAAGTCATGTTCAGAATATGATTATAACTCCTCAAATAATTAATATAGTATTATATATATTTGCAGACTATGTTTTTCTGACAAAGATCCAGTAACACGAGCAATTAATAAGAATCTCAGAAAATAAAAACACCTAATTAACCAAAAAAATTGAAAGAAAAGTAATCCCAAAGTACATGTAAAGAGGAACATTTAGAATTGACAACTTTTTAAAAAAATAATTATGAAACAGTACTTTTAAATTTCAGATTAGTAAAGAAAATTTTTGGTAAAAACCAATAAATAAAAATGAGTCTGAAATTTTTATGAAAGACAAAAAAACTGAAAGAAAGCAACACTGTGCAACAAATTAACAAAAGTTAAAATTAATAGTTAAGAAATATAAAATAATGTTTACATTGGTATACAAATCAAAGAATTGTGATAGAGGGTCCCAGTACCTGAAGAAAATGTATATGCCAAATAAAGGATATGTGAAGTAATAATCACAAAATAAAGAAAAATAAGAGCATTATCAAGGAGAGATTGCTTAACTTCATTTGAAAAATCTAAATACAATTATAAGAAAATTTCTAAGATTTTTCCAACCTAATTCCAGAAGAGTAATAAAATCTAAAGCAACAGATTTTTTTTTTCCCTCATTGAGTTTATTGGTACATTTTACGTACACAGTACAGTTACATTCATCATTGGGCTCTTGTACCTTTACACCACAGGTCTTGGTTCTCATTTTTTCCCCCTTACCCCTGCCCTCCCTTCACCCCCTCCTCCTTCCCTATTTTAAGGCAACAGAAAAAAATTAAAAATGCTACATATCATTAAAAAAACTGATTTTGTAAGGAAATCCTGCCAATATTTTCCATTAGATATTTATCTCCAGTACCATTTAAAGTGTTCTGGGCATAGAAAACAAAAAGCAAATCAAAAGAGGAGTAAGAGAGAATTTACTATATTTGTGATACTAATATATTATTCATATTAAACTTGCACATATAAAAAACAAGCTAATCTTATTTAAGTATATTAAAACAAAAATCAGAAAGTCATATTTAGATTTCACAGTGGATTTCACAGCGAAACACCAAAGGCAATTTCATTAAAACCAAGATTTTACAGATGTAAGTATTGGAAAGAGGAAGCAAATTATCACTACTATTAAATTATACAATTGTGGAGTAGGAATGAGTAAAAAAATAGATGTGTATAGCAGTCTAGTACAAAACTAATATAAAAGTGCATTCTAAAAATTAACAGATGTATTACAAAGAAGTGATTGAGACCTACATCCCAAACAATCACCCAAACTTATGCAATAGCCAACATCAAGAGAAAAGCCAATTCACCACAAATTGATGTGTTAATTTCTTTTGACTCAAGAACAAATACAGGTATGTCTTCATTTGATTTTATTTGTAAACAGACAAGCTGATTTTAATGTCAAATGGAAAAGTAATAAAAGTTACTTAAAAATATCTATAAAAATAGAGCAAGGAATTAGAATATTCCTAAAAGATATTATTGTATTATAAAGATTCTAATGAAAACAACACGGTACTGTACCAAAAAAATTAATAACATATAATTTATTAATACAGTTAAAGAGAAACTCAGGATCATTTCTACAGATCAATGAATCAGAAAAAGAAAGTTTTAGTAAGCAACAATG
>NW_022900941.1:24595749-24660282 GCF_012274545.1 Fukomys damarensis | reverse complement strand
ACAGTGTCATTTGGGACAACATGGTAGATACTGGAAACTATTATATTAAATGAAATAAGCAAAGTACAGAGAGACAAGTACTGCATGATTGCACTCATTTGTGGAATATATGTATTAAAAAAAAGTGTTCTCAGGGAAAAAAGAGTAAAATAGTGGTCATCAGAGACGGGGAGAGGATTTAGAAGGGAGAGATGAAGAAATGTTGAAGGGTTACTGGGTTCAAGTCTGACAGTAGTTAAGTTCTAACGAACTATGGAACAGTAGGTTGTTAAGTGATGATTGTCTACTGCATAGCTCACAAAGGTAGGATAACATTTTTAAAATTTTGCCATTAAAAATTAATAAATGTTTGAGGAGATAGCTATATTTAACCTGACAACACTGTGCCTAGATACATACATGAAAACATCTCGTAGAAGCTCATTCATATTTCTAATTTTTGTTTTTATGTATCAGTTAAATGCAATTTAATTAAAAACACATAGAGATGAACAAGGCAAAAATAATCAAATAAGAATAGCCATAGAATATAAATATGTCCTTTATTTTAAAAAGTGGGAGAAGAAAAAATATGAAAAAAGGAAAAAGATGAAACAAAGTCTTTGTACATAGGAAAGGGTGAAGAGGTGAAGGGAGAGCAGGGCTATGGGGAAAAATAGGAACCAAGAAATATCATGTAAAGGTACGGGGCCCCATGACAAATGTGACTGCATTGTTTGCTGTAGATGCACCAATAAGCCTAATGGGAAAAATACAAATAAATTAAAAAGTGTGTATTAAGGGCCAGGGATTTAGCTCAGTAGTTACGCCGCCTGACTTGCAAGTGCAAGGCCCTGAGTTCGACCTCAATACCAAACAAAAAACAACAATAACAACAACAACAACAAAAAATGTGTTTTAATAGTTGTAAAGAAAATCTCTACACTTACTAATTATAAAAGTGCAAACTAAAACTATCATCAGATATCATTGCTCCCCGCTCAAAGCGACAAAAACTCAGTTTGATTATGAATTCTATTGGTATGACTGTGAAGTAAAGGATAATTCTTAAGAATTATTGTGGGAGTACAATTTGATGTTCTCTTAAATTGAACCAATGAGTAGTTTTGTGATTTATATCCAGGAATTTATCCTGGAGCCATACTTATTGAAGTATGAAACAAATTATGTATAGGTGTAGGCATTGTATCTTTTTAGCAAGAATCCACTATTTAAAAAAGCATATTCTTTACTAGGAGGATGACTTTGTAAGTTATGGTAAATCTAATGAGTCAAATACTACATAATGTTAAATTAGACACAAAATGAGTTGTATGTATGGGTAGGAAATGATTACAACAGACATGACACTGAGAAACATGTATAGTAGAAGTCATTAGATTGTTTAGTGCATACAGATTACTGCCTATGTACTTTTCTTTTTCTACTCCAGTTGTAGTGTGAGTTTATGAGGCTTGGGAGCCTGTCTCTTAATGTCTGTAGAAAAGAGTAATATGGGTGGTGTGATATGTGATAACAGATGACATTGAAGCAAAATATGGGACAACTGAGCCAGCTGACAATGGTCAGGAAAAGTCCCTTGAAGAGGCTAAGCAAAAATGTGTATATCTTAAGAAAAGAGGAAGAAGAGTTTCAGACAGTCAGAGTAGCCTGTGCTAAGGCCAGAGCTGAAAGTATACAAAGTTCTTTCAAAGAGTGATGTTCCCAAGGCGACTAATACATACTGTATGATTGACGATTATGTCAACCATTTGAAGGGCAGTTGATACGTACTGGAGAGGCATTATCTGGAATTTATTCAACATTTTTTAAAAAATGCTTTTCATTTAACTTTTTAAATATATAATTTAAACTGGAAGCAAACTGTAAAGTTATAATTGATATTTTTATTTTCTTTCTTTTTTGCATTGTTAGAATACAAGACAAAACATTCTCGAGTATAACGTATAAAGAGTTCATAGAATTATATCAGCTATGTAAAGAGAAAAAATATGACACAAACGTTATAAGATGATCAAGTTTACCTTAATATATATTTGAGAATAATTAAGAACTGATTTAAAAGATAGACATAATAAAGAACCTAAGAATTTTCTGGTAATTATTTATAAAATCCATGTTCATTCAGAAATTAAGTTGTATTGTATACACCAAAGTAAGAGTTTCCTTTTTTCTTTCTTTCTTTTTTTTGTTTTTTGTTTGTTTTTGAGAAAGGGTCTCACTATGAAGTTGAGACTGACCTGGAACTCACTATGTAGCCTAGGCTAGTCTCGAACTCACAGTGATCCTACTGCCTCAGCCTCCCAAGTGCTGGGATTTCAGGAGTGTGCCACCACGCCTGGCAAAGAAATAATTTTATAACCCAACTATGAAGTAACCTAATTGTCTTCTACTTCTGTGTTTGTGTAACATATTGCAAGATAAAATTTATGAGAAAAATAATTTAAATACAGGTGAATTCAAGGTCTTACCTCAGCTCTGAAGAATGTACATCATTCTGATTGAAATAATCAGTAACCCTACAAGTGAGAGCAACCAATTTACTACTTTATATGGATGTTCACTTTTGTGTTCCTGTTTCAAAGCACGTTTTATTTTAAATGTTAATTGGCTAAAATATTTCAACAGAATGAGGTTTGAGGGAAAAGTATATTTTGTAATTAACTGTTCTTTAGATTAATAGCCCGAACGACAAATTTTTAGGTATTTTAAGAAAAAAGTAAAAGAGATGAAATACGTTTAGTTGGGAGGAAATGTTCAATTTTGAGTGCAAACATTGAATCTGGCATTACTTCTATGTTTTATCTTTTGAAAAAGAAGGATATCAAAATTTAACAGAATTTTTTCTTCTATAGTTATGTAACAAAATTCGTATGATCCCTTGCTTCCGTGGAAAGTGATTCAAAATTTACCTCTTGTATTTTTTTTTTAATCCAAGGCAAACAGGGGTCATGAGACAGAGTGATACAATACACATCACAACTTATTTTTCCATTCATTTTCATTCAGATATTAGGAGTACAATTTCAATCTTTTCTTATTTAGCAAACTTTTCCTTCATTTTATGTTTAGTAAAGAACTGTGTATTTGTCATTTGTTTATAGAGTGATATTAAAAATTCAAGGATGTACTCCTAAGTGAAATAAATAAGTCACACATATGTAAATTCCAAATAGTTTCCCTGGTGTGAATAATCTTCAGTAAAACATAAGATCCTAATAAGATTACTGTCATTTAGAAATGAGAAGAAAGGAGCTAAAGGTGTAGGGAAGGTGGGATGGGTAGGGGAAGGGTAATAAGGGAAAAGAAAAAAATGTGAGATAATGAAAAGATGGAAATAAAGTGTTTGTAGATGGGGAGGGGAGGAGGGGGTGAAGGGAGGGCAGAGGTAAGGGGAAAAAATGAGAATCAAGCCTTGTCAAGATCTCAACAATGAATGTTACTGTACTGTATCCCTGAAATGTACCAATAAACTCAATTAAAGCTGGAAAAACAATTCAAGGATGTGTGTTATGATAGTTACTTGTTATATCTAATAGAAGCATCAAAGACAGTGCTCCAACATAATAATACAGGAGCAAAAAATAACTTGTTCTTGAAAATGCATGATGACATGTTCATAATCCATATGCGAAAGAAACAATCACAGGAAAGGAAAAGTGTGTTCAAAGAGACAAATCTCAGAACTGGTTTCTTAATTTAGGTCCAGATATTAACTTTTACACTTTATTTACTTGTTTTTAAGAGCAATTCCTATGTTTCTAAAAGCATAAACACAATAAATTCCATATAGAAGAAGAATTTCAAAGTTGCCTTCTACATTGTTCGATGATGCTATGCCTCTGCTGAATTGATTTACTAAAGATAATATATTTGTCTCTCTAATGACTTCAGACATGAAGAAAGCACTTGAATCCTGGGCCAGCTCCACCGAACGTTCTAATTGTTTACTATCCACCACTTTGCTCACACCCACAACATGTGTGTCTATTATGTGTGGTTGGAAATCATGCAGTCCCGTGGAGCATTTAGGAAAGGTATAGCTAATTAAATTGGGGGTTCTCAAACCAATACGAAATCTTGTTCAAAAGCGTGATGGAGTAAAGGTCACACAGCAAAAAGGAAAAAAGAACAAAAATTGAAGACAGGTCTGCTGGAAAATGGGCACAAGCGTTTCATGTATTCTCAAGTAACCTTCGCACATTGACAATTCAAAGCAGGTATCTTTCCCACAATTGCAGAATTAAGAAAAGTGAAGGCATAAAGAATTTGAGTGACACAGCCAATAAAGCGTTGTGCTCAATAAATAAACAGGAACACTGGCCCCAAACAAGAGCTGTGGAGCAGAGTTCATACACTGAGGGAAGCTGAAGGAGGGGCTTCAAATGAGCAACTGAACAAGCCTGAGAGCAAGTAGAAGTCAGATTCTCAGTCACTACAGGCTGAGCAGAAGAGCAGAAACCCACAATGGATTTTTGGTTAAGCAAAATAGTTTAATAATGTTAAAGTTATAGAGGGTTGGTACTTGTTATGCAGGGCTCTATCTTTATGGTTTATATTCCTAATGAAATGACTCATCTCTTTTGAGAATTATCATGCTATTTCTGTTTCTCTAGTTATTTTCCCAATAAATAGTTAAAAAGACACTTTGCTATACGTGAGAGATAGAACTGCCAGGGCAAGCTAAACCAAACACTGTCTCTGAGCATGGAGTTCACTCTATTGTGTATTAATGTGGCTGGTGGTAGTGGCTAATTATGCAGAAAAAACTCAACAAAAGTGTGGTGGGAAGATTCTTAATTGCCCCATCTATGCTTGGTGCTTTTCATACCTTTTTTTAATATCCTCCTTCTTGACTGTGGGCCACACCTGTGACTCAATCCAAGAAACAAGGGGACTTAAGGGGTGGACAGAATTAAGAGAAGCCAAACAGATTTGAAGCTAATGTGTGATATTTCATAATACCTAAACAAAAGGGTTGCTGACATAAACATCAGGAATGGAACATAATTGAAATGCTGAAAGAAATGGAACCACCGACACAAGATGAGATGAGATTTCGGTTTTATCTTCATGAGTATTGATTTATTAAAAGAAGATTCTGGAGTAACACAAACAGAAGAAAGAACTTCACAGCTCCATACAGAGGCCATTTATATTACAAGTTATTCTCTAGTAATTAGTAGTAAACAGAATGTGAATATTCCAGATCTGGAAGATAATAAATTTTTGTATGTTATATGCCACAAATGTTAATAATTAAATATGACAGCAATGTCACTGAATTCAGTAGTCAAGGCAATAATTTATATTCTAGAACCATTGGTGATGAATAGTTTTTGCCCCACTCATTTTTGTATGATGTTTTTCTTCCCTGTGTCTTTATTCTAATGTATTATTAGGAACACCTCATTATTTTAATCATTTGTAGTATCTGTCTTCAATCTTAATGAAAATTTGAATGTTATTCTGAAAAAAATGTAGCTTTCTGAGATTAATTGCTGTACAGTTCACTTGATAAAAAGAAATTTAATCATTTAAGTAGGGTATTAAAACCAGAAGATGACATTTTATCTTATTAAAATGTATTTTTTTCCTCAGAATCTACTGTGAAATAAAGAATTCTTGGGGTTTCTTTTAAGTTTAGGTTTATTGGCACTCAATATTTTCATTAACAATAACAATGATATATTTTTTTGCATAAGAGCCAAGGATAGCTAAAAGTTTTGTAAAACGTTAAACAAGAAAAGAAAGGAGAATAGTATCTCATAAAATAAAATGTTGAAGAGATAAAATCCAACTCCCAAATCACCTTCCTATTGACAGAGAGCAAACAGCTTGAACCTTGGTAAATTATAACTTCTCAAATATGTAGCTAAGCTTTTATGAAAATAGTCAAATAGGCTTAATGTGGAATATCTTACAGAATGTGTTTCTTTTTTCTTGATTTCATTTTTATAGAGATTTTAATAATTTGGGGACTAGAAAAACAAATAGCAATTGAGCTTTCGTTATGAAACAGATTGTTTTAAGCAGTCATTTTTTTAAAAAAATAATCTTCTGAAATATTATGCACATTATGCAGAGGAGGATATTGAGCTCCTAGTGCCTTGGTAAAATAGTCTTTTTCTATATCTTTTAATTGTTGAAGCACACATGTTGGTAGTAACCATATGGATAAAGATATTCCCAAGAAATACAAAAGGTCAGGTTTTTAAAAATGTGGATCGATAGCTCTATAAAAGTCATATTTCCCAGGTTACTTAAATAATGTATTTAGAATTTTGAACTGAAAGAACTATGTGAACTGCTAAACTGTGTGAGAGAAAACAATGATAAAACTGCCAAATTCTTTCAGTTAGGGACAGTACATCCTCTACCTAAAGACAACAGCATCAGCAACAACATGTCTGTTCCTTTAACCGTTTCCTCTTCTTTAGGATTTTAGTATAGGCAATTATCTTTCTTCAAAATGGATAAACCTAGACCTGTCATTTACTAAAGATGAATAAGCATCATTGATTCTGTATTATACTTGGAAAGTTTTGCAAATGGGGACTGTTAAAATCTTTTAAAAAACATATGAATGTTTCAAAAACAGTCAAGCTTAAAATTTTGTCACATAGAACCTAGGAGAAAGTTAAATTCATCTAAATGGCATATCACTTAGAATATAGGAAAGGTAAAATCAAAACAGAAGAGAAATTTAATCTAAATGAAATCTTGGCATGGTTTCTAAAAGATATTATGAGACTAATGAAGTAAAATTAAAAACATTAAATCAGTTCATAAATAGCTATTATTACCTGGTCATAAATCAGTTGTAATATTGAATTTGAACAAGAACTATTAAGAAAACATTTCATTCTACTAGAAATTCTAATCTTTTCCCATCAAAAGTTAAAAATCAAGGGGAGAGCTGATTTCCTTAGGACAGTGATATTAACAGAATCTTGAGAGAAGCAACATATTGGAAGAGAGCCAATGAATAATAAGAAGTGAAGATCTTAACATCCCCGTGTTCTTTGAACATCCTAAATTACCTAAAAGGAGTTTTGAATAAATGTTATCAAATGGAAAATGTGACTGTTATAAAAGCATCTTTGAAGCATAATCAGTTTCAGTAAGAGAAAGCCACAAGGGATAGACTGAATATAATTTTGGATGCTAGGAGTTACGGAATGAAATATCCAAAGTCTCATTGATCTCTTTAACAAGACTATTGGCAGAGACTTCAGTATGAATCTTTAAATATTTTATGCACTGATTAAATTTAACTAATCCTTCAAACTGCTTCCTTTTCCTCACCCCAAACCTCACTAAAACTAATTGAAACAATCATCCTGATTTTTTTTATCATAAGTTAAAATAAATCTCCAATATCCAGTTCATCTTTGGAGGAGTAAAACCCAAAATATAATAAAATCATTTCTCAATTTTGTTTAAGAACATATATTTTCATGAAAGACTGTTTATAATTTTCTTCAATTTGACATCTTACAGCCTCACACTTAGCAACTTAAGTCTGTAACTAGGAATGTGAACATAGCAACGAATTTCTTTCTTTCTTTCTTTCTTCCTTTCTTTCTTTCTTTCTTTCTTTCTTTCTTTCTTTCTTTCTTTCTTTCTTTCTTTCTTTCTTTCTTTCTCTCTCTCTTCTCTCTCTCTCTCTCTCTCTTTCTTTCTTTTTTCTCCCTCTCTTTCCTTTCTCTCCCTTCCTTCCTTCCTTTTTGCTCTGTACCCCCTTCACTCTCTTAAAGTAAAATCTTACAATTAAACTTAATTATCTTAATTTTTATGGCTTTAAAAAAATGTGTTTAAGGGGCCGGGGATTTAGCTCAGCGGTTTGGTGGCCTACCTTGCAAGCGTAAGTACCCGAGTTCAATCCCCGGTACCAATAAATAAATAAATAAAATAAAAGTGTTTAATCAGACAAATTATTACATCATTACAAAAGCACAGAACATGTAGGGTATAATATAATTGTTTAGTCTTAAAATAAACTCTGTAAAAGCAGTTGGGGATAAGTTAAAATATCTGTCATCCCAGAATCCTCGGTAGTTAAACCTCAAATACATTGCTTATTTTGCTCATCAAATAATCATGTTTTATGGAGCCAAAAGTTCTGCAAAGATTGTTTTGTACAGAGAGGAATTTAAAATTCAGTTGTTTAGTAAATTGAATATATTCTTAATTTTTGTTGTCAAAACGTTGGCAACTTGATTTTTGAAAATGTATACATATGAAGAGATTCCTTTGCTCCCACAGTTATTGTGTTACAATTTTTAATAGCCAAGATATGAAACCAACTAAAATGGCCATCAATGGATGAATGGAAGAGAGTGGTACAGATACACAGAAATATCATTCAGCTTAAAGCAAACAATATGTATGGAAATTATAGTACATCATGAAAAATTAAATGAACAAGACACAGACAACCTTTTGGAGACACTAAAAATGTTGACTTCCTAGAAGAGAGTAGAATACTGATGACTAAGAGTCTAGGAAAGCGAAGTGATGGGAGTTATAGGGAGATAACGAGGATCCAAAAGAGTTAGATAAGAGGAACAGATTCGAGCACTGTACAAAACAGTAGCATGGGTATAATCAATATAAATGTATCATATATTTTATTTTTATTTTTATTCATTTTTTAATTTTTTTTGATTTTTTTGAGACAGGGTCTCACTATGTAGTTGAGACTGACCTGGAACTCACTGTGTAGCTCAGGCTGGTCTCGAACTCACAGCGATCCTCCTGCCTCAGCCTCCCGAGTGCTGGGATTACAGGGGTGTGCCACCACACCCGGCTTTATTATATATTTTACAATATCTAAGAGGGAATTTTGAATGTGTCACCACAAAGAAGCAATACAATTTTAAGGTGAAGGTGATACTAGTTTCCATAATTTCTCTGTATTCGTGCATCAAATAATCACATTGCACCCCATAAATATGTATAAGTATCATATCAATTTAAAAAAATACAACCACATAAAAGAAATATATAGAAAGCACTTTTCTGAATATGGGAAAAGCCAACATCTGAGAGTTATAGTGAAGTTTGGTACAGAGTTATATGAACTTACTGTGATTTATTGCATCACCTACTATAAAAATGGGGAACAGGTACAGGCAGTGACATACAAATTTGCATTAAGTCTGTTTTAGTTTATGAGTATTAACTGGCAATAGTTCACCTTAATCTGATGCTTCATTTTAACCCCTTTGGCATTAGAGTTTAAGAGCTAGAAGAAGCATTCCAGAGATCCCTTACTGTTTACTTTTCTAACAAGCCAGCAATGCAAGAACTACAGAGATGAAGAGGCCTGAATTTATAACCTTGTCCACATGAATACTCTTCTGTTCCCCTGTTCCTCTGACTATGATTAAACCAACACGTATTTCTTGGAATATAAGGACCTCAGTAATCTGTTTGTGCCTGATAGAAAAGAATTTTGAGTGAGAATTTGTCTGTAATGTTTAGTACACATATCAATATTTTCATGGAAATCTATAGGTTAGTTCTTCATTTATGATTACTTTAAACCAGTGATGGTGAAACTTTTAGAGACAAGTGCCCAAACTGCAATCCCAAACCAACTTATTTATCACAAAATGCCAACACTGCAATTAAACCTGAACACTGAAGTTTTAGTTTAGGGAAAAAAATATGCATTCATTAATGTTTTGTTTTGTTTTTTCCTTAAAAACAAATACACATGATGTAGGTTCACCAACACTGTTCAAAAAGTGTTCCAGTTCTACTGACAGTCATTTATAGCCAATCAATCCAATGCAAATGACCAAATCAAGAAACTATAGATTTGAGTTTATTAAAATTCTACTCCTGGGAAGTAAGGTCAGTACGGTAGGATTCAGGCATGGCTGTAATAGGTCCATAACACTCCAGATCAAGTTGTTGGATATGTTTGCATAACAAGTTATTAATATTGGCAAACTACCGAAAGGAATGAGAAGGGGTCTGGGATAGATTTCAGATGCAGCTCAAGAAAGCGCTGGGGTTCAGAAATAACAGTTCGGAAACACATAGAGAAGGTAGAACCAGTGTATACAGGAGTAACGATCAGAGAAAGGAGTGAGATAAACTAAAATAGTAGGCCAAAAATAACAAAATAAGAAAGAGAAATGAGAGAAAGAGCAACAAATGACTAAATTTGAGCAGTTTTTAATCAGCACATCAGTAGGAAAAGTAAAAAAAAAAATCATTAGGTGACAAAAGCGGATACATAGATCTCACTAACACAGAAAAACTAACTTACACACTGACAAAATAATTTATTTTAATCAATGTTGATCCCTTGACACCAGCAAGTGGCCCTAGAGCGTGCCTAACACAAGGCTTGATAAGACATGGCAATAAGTTAGTAGAGTATTTAATGTCAACCCACTTTTAGTAATGAAAATATCTATTAATTTCTTCTTTATAAAAATAGTCATCTAGTCATAATTGTTACTCTTTCTTCTAAGTCAGGCGATCTAATTCTACTCTAGAAAGTAGTTTGAGAAGGTGGAATGAAGTTCACGCAGCTTCCTTCTCATCTGTAAATGTGAGTGGAACACTTGTCTCTGGGAACCCATTGCTTCTTCAGATCTCACTCTGCGGGACACTTCTTCAAATATGTCCAGTGAGCTATCAGCATGATTAGCATAGTCATAGAAAAGCCCTTCCTGGAATCATAAATTTTAGTTAAGGAAAATTATTTTCTGAAGTTTTACAATAATATTTTAGTCTCATAATAATTAAGTAAAGATTTTGATGTGAAAATATTGACAAAAAATCTTCATAAATTTCCTGAATATATTTTCTTGAAGTAGTTTATTATCCTAAAATACTAGTTTATAATATTGATGTTCCAAGCACAAGAACAGAATGACGTCTCTATCTGGGGCTTTAGAAAGAGCTACTTGACTTTTGTTCATCAATATTTATTAAAAACTCATGAAGAATTTAAATTGTGTGTAGCAAATTTTCATATATATATTTGGTCTTCATAGAAACATATGGAAATGCATATTTAATTTGTCAGTATTTTGCAAATCACACTCCCTTCAGAATAATTTGCAAAGTAAAACTATTTCCATATGCTATAATATGGTTTGTCTCTTATGCTGAGAGTAAAGAATCATTTATTCAGCACAAAAGTTTTTAAAATTTTTTTTCAGCAATGGATTATCAAAGAAACATTAATAGGATAATGTCCCTGCACTCACTGAAGTTAGAAACAAGATTTTAATTTATATACAGTTTTTCATTAATATTGGATACGCTAAGATCAGGTCTTAGTAGTATCACAGGCCCACCTAATTTAAGGAGAATTCCATATTTTCTTTTTCTGCCCACAATACCATGGCCAATACCAAGTCTTGTGAAAATCTGACTAAAGTTGATGGGAGCAGGATATGATATGGGTACTAAAGTCAGGCCATAGGCCAACGGTGGGAATGAGAGACCAAAGGATAATTCATTCCTTGTCAATGTCCCTCCTTTGGAAGAGTTAAAATAGGTAAACATTCCCCATGCTTCTCAGACAACCAGCGTATGTATCCTATCACTGCAATGCACTTTCACCCCGGCCCGTTTGACAATGCTAAAGAATCAGATAAACACATGTATTTTTTACATACTAAAACATGCAAAAATAAGAATATATAAAGATTTAGTATTAGCTCCCCATAGTTAACTGTAAAAAAAAAAAAAAAAAAAAAAAAAAAAACAGAAAACTCTATAGATTTCAAAGCTCCGTGTTGGGACAAAATAAAGTAATTAAAATAAGAGCTGAAGCTGTTTGACAAGCTTTACTTTTCATGTCTGAAAGGTTATTGACTTCATATATCTTTAGAAACAATAGACCGCAGTTTTAGAACAGAAAATAAATTTGGAGGTTTCAAAGGACTTTGGTGTTTCCAAATTAATGATTTTGTCATTATTATCTGAGAGTGGTTATTTGTGGAAAAGAATGGCGTTATCTTTTAATACAGATAATTACTATTTTGGCTTTAAGAGTTCAGATAATTTTCAGAGTTGAAAAAAATATTATTTGTTAAATTTATTTTTAACTGTGATCACACCTCAAAACTAATAAGGTGCTTTTATGACCATGGTTTAAATTCACTACATGGGAAAATTATCAGGGGAATATCACATAGAAAGAATTGTTAAGCCAAGAAAATCAGGAACTCTTTAACAATTATTTATCTAAAATAGTTTCCAAATGATAATATGTGTGGATTATATTTTGTAGATCCATAGATAAGTTTTTTTCAAGTGATTTGTCTACTTTTAGCTCTCTTGGATGGACACTGAGAGGGCTAACTCTGAGGAAGATAGGTTTAACTCTCCTTACAAGGGTGGCTCTGTAATGGAGAACTCGAAGCAATCCTGGTTTTACCACTGTTTATGGTTTCTAAAATATGGTAGAATAGGGATAAAGGGCAATTTTATGATAATGAGGTAGGCTTTAAAATGTTAAGTCAATAACTCAGGTTCCATAAAAATTCTAGTGAAGAGAATAAAAAAGAAAAGATCACTTGACACATACCTTTAAAAGAAAGGCCATTTAAGTAATTCTTTCTTTTTTTACACCTTCTTAAATTCATGAAATTTATGAAGTGAATCTCTCTTATAGGCAGCAACTTCCACATTCAAAGTAACAGAGAGTAAATTCATTCACTTGGTTAACACTGCGTTCTATTTTACAGAAGATCTGTATCTTTGTTTCCTTCTGCCTAGTTTAAGCTGTTCCTAGGCAGCTCTGAGTTATTCACTTATGCCTCCACAGTTCCCCTGGGAAAATTATTTTGAGAATTTGCTCAATCACTAATTATTATTTTCTTAAATTGAGTTTATTGGTACATTTTAGGGATATTGTACAGTTACATTCATTGTCGGGATCTTGTACCTCTACATGACAGGTCTTGGTTCTCATTTTTTCCCCTTGTCCCTGCCCTCCCTTCACCCCTCCTCCCTCCCCATTTACAATCACTTTATTTCCATCTTTTCATTTTCTCACATTTTTTCTTTTCCCTTATTCCCTTTCCCCTACCCATCCCACCTTCCCTACACCTTTAGACCTTTTCTTCCCATTTCACAATGTCAGTCATCTCATTAGGATCTTATATGCTGTTACAGTTTGTTTACACCAGAGAAACTATTCAGTATTTACATATGTGTGACTTATTTATTTCACTTAGGAGTATGTCCTCAATATGTATCCATTTTCCTATGAATGAGTCTAATTTCTCATTCTTCATGGCTGAATAGTATTCTACTTTATAGAAAAACCACATTTTCTTTATTCACTCTCCATCTGATGGGCAAATGGGCTGTTTCCAAGCTTTAGCTATTACAAACTATACCGCTGTAAACATGGGTGCGCATATATCACTGTGATACGATTCTTTTCATTCTTTTGGAAAGATACCGCACAGAGGGATGGCTGGGTCAAATGGAACCTCTAGTCCCAGCTCTCTGAGGTAACTCCATATTTATTTCCATAGTGGTTGCACCAGTCTGAACTCCCACCAACAATGGAGAAGGGTTCCTTTCTCCCCACAACCCCACCAACATTTGTTATTGTGTGATTTCTTGATAGCAGCCATTCTTTGTGGGGTGAGGCGGAATCTCAGTGTTGTTTTCATCTGCGTCTCTCAAACGATCAGTGATGTGGAACATTTTTTTCATATATTTACTTGCTGTTTTTATTTCTGTGTTTTAGAAGTGTCTGTTCATTTCAGATGCCCATTTTTGAATCAGGTCTTTATATTTCAGGGGGCTGTTTTGAGTTCTTTATATATTCTAGATAATAGTCCTTTTTCTGAGTAGCAGCTGGTAAAATTATTTTTTCCCACATCATAGGTTGTCTCTTAGTTCTGTTGATGGTTTATTTTGCAGTACAGAAGCTTTTTAATAAGATGAGATCCCAGTCGTTGATTCTTTCTGCTAGTTCCCGTGCTACTGAGGATTTGTTCATAAAATCTTTTCCTATGACAATGTCTTCCAGAGTTCTGCCTAATTTATCTTCCAGTAAGTTTAGTGTTTCTGTTTTAATATTTAGCTCTTTAATCCACTTGGATTTTAATTTAGTGCATGGTGAAAGATAAGGGTCCAACTAATTAAAGTTTGCCCTAGGACACATCTCCTAATTTTGCACTTTCTGTCATTTATATCACCTTTTTGTACATTTAAATGATATTTCTCTAAATATTTCTTTCATGTTAATTTCCATCAGGACAGCTTCATGTTTACAGAAAAGTTTCTGCACAAAAATGCTTGCAGATAATATTTTTTTTGTCTTTCCTATCAATTCAGGATCATCCCTTGTTCATGATAAAGCAGCAAGCTATTTAGAAAGATACATGTGTCTGAGTAAAATGAAATGTGGGTTTTATTGTACTTAATTTTTGAGATACAAATACAAACACATGTACACACTTATGTATGTAACAGACATATTCGAAGTCCTCATTATGTGATGACAAATGCAATATATTGGAAACGTTCTCTTAAAATAAATCAAGTTTGAAAGTGAAAGAGGGAAAAACTACAACAAGGAATTTCAAAATATAAAATTTACTTATTTTATTGCATAATTTGATAAAATTTAGATTAAATTGTGATATCCTGATTCTTAAAAACAATACATTTTCCTATATGTGATCCAAGTCTTTCTTTATGACATAGTAATACTCCATGGCATATAAATAACACATTTTATTTATCCATTCATTCATTGATGGATGCATGCATTGCTTTCATGATCTAGTTATTATGAAAAGTGCACCTACAAACACAGGTATGAGTGTATGTCTGTGATATGATGCTGTTAACACTTTCCACGTGATACCTACGAGGGGATAGCTGAGTCATGGAATGTCTACTTTTAGTTTGTTGAGGAACTGTCCATACCAGTTTTCACAGTGGTTGTACTAGCTTACATTTCCAAACACAGTGCAGAAAATTTCCTTTTTCCCCAAGGCTCTCCTGTTTTGTGTTATCTGTAGGAAAATAGACGTACCTTGAGACCATAATATTAAGTAAAATAGATCAGAAACATAAGCTTAAATATTATGCCATTTCTCTTATATGAGAAACCCAGAGTAAAAATAAGGAGCAAAATAAAAGATGAATAATAGAAGTAGGGAGACAGATCATTCTTAAATGGGAGCGGATCAAGAGACAGAGGGAGGAGGAAGAGAGGAAAGAGATAAGGGACATAAAAAGGATTAGCATGTGTAAGTACAGCTACCAACTCCATACAAGTAATGTAAACATTAGATTTGAAACACATGCAATTAATTTGTAAGTCCAGTGTTCACTTGTGGCATGCATTTTGATTAAATATCAGAATAAAATATGATCTCTTTCATAGTCCATTTTACTTTTTTATTATGACCTTCAAGATAATAATTTTAGAAAGATTTTTGAGTCATTCATCATTTCCCTCAAATCATTGATATTCAAGTCATTTGCTTCTCAAGTACCTTTTCAAATTTCCTTTACTTCACCTGCTAATAGCTCTATTCTCACTGTCCATAATTTTGTGATTCAGCAGTTTTCCAACTTCACTTATATTGTGAAAACCTGTCTTGAAAAATTTTTACTGTACAAAACAGTTTTCATTGTATTATATGATATTTACACTATTCTGGAATCAGGAAAAAACTAAGACTAGAGAAATTCATGGTACTAACTGGGAAAGGGTGGTTAGATAAGAACTAATTTTATAAAGGGTAGTTCATTAGTGAATTTTTCTAACTAAGACAATCTTCTTCTACATTACTCTTTTTATTTAGAGAATGGAATAATGTTTGGATGATGAGAAACCCTTGAAATTTACAATTAGACATAAATAAAAACTATAAATTGAACAAGTTAATAAAGTTCAAAATAGAGATTAGTGTCTTATACAAGTGTATATTGTGGCTAAAATATTCTGGGTCAAGAGGAACAAGGCCTAAGGCTTTGAGAGAAGTAATGGAAAGGTGAAAGAGGAAATCTTGTAAAATACAGAAGAGTAATTACCACCAATGGAGCAGAAGAAAGAGAACACAATATCACAGAAGCTCAGAGAGTAGGAGGCTCATGGTAAAGACAAAGAGGACAGTCTCAGTTGGAACTGAGACGTCATCTGTGTTAGGACTGAACATGCAACTCCTAAATCAGGCGAAATTAGTAGATCAGATGCTTCTGGAAGCCTGCTTATACTGGAAGCTTAGCCATAGACTAATTGAGTATTCTGCAAAAATGCTCAGTAAGAAATGGAGTTCATATTAGTCTATCCTACGTGAAAGCATCGGGAATCTTGTCAAGCAATGGGCCACTCACTGCCTCCTTTATCCCTTGTTCCCTTAGACTTTACACAAGGAAGCCTTATCGTGATACTAAACAAAAATGTATAAATAGTCAGAAGAGATAACTAAACATCTAAAGAAATATTAAATTATTGATAAATTTTGGGCAGGAGATTTCCCAAAAAACTAAAAGTAGAAATTCCATTTGAACCAGTTATTACTCTACTACATAACTTCCCCAAAGAGATAAAGACATCAATTACATGATGCATACCCATGTTTATAGCAGTACAACTCACAATATCTAAATTATAGAAGCAACCTATATAACTATCAAAAATTATTGGATAAAGAAATGTGTTACTTATGCAAAATGAAGTACTACTCTGCTATAAATAAGGGTAATTTGAGTCATTTGCAAGAAAATAGAAAAAATCTGGAAACCACAATGATAGGCAAAATAAATGAGACACATGAGCTCATATATGATATGGTTTCTCTTATATGACAAACTCAAGGTATAAATAAAGAGGAAAAAAAGTAGATAAAAGGAAATGGGAAAACAGATTTTTGCAGATGGGAAGGAGACCAAGAGATGCAGGGAGGGAAATAAAAGAATTAACACTGGTCATCTATATGTACAAATATCCACAATGAAAACAGTTATCAGGCATCACAAATATGTTATAATATAAAAATTAAAAATATATGGCATCCATGAAAATGGAAACACATGGAGCTGAAATGTACCAACTCAGAGTACTCTCCAGAACATAATAGCATGAAATGATCTCCCCAGATAACTTTAAAGCACAATTAGGCTTAAGCTTATAATTTTTAAACTTTTCATCCAAAGATTCTTTTTTATCCAAAGATTCTTGATATATATTTTATTCTTTTATTTTCCTGAGAATTGTTTAATCTGTATGTTTTTAGTTACCAAATAGGAGCCTGCATTTCTGAGTTCAGAAATTTGCCTTAACCCTGCACTGAAGTCAGCAAGCCTCTTCAGCTGATTCCTTTAGCCTGTAATTACTGGTAACAATAAAGATGACTCATGCCCTTGATAAAGCCTGAAAAATGCTTCTTTTCTATTTAAAATTTCCAATCAAACAACTCTTGCTGAGTGTGAATGTGTGTTGGCATGCCTTAAAATTAGAGCATTTTCATCAAAATTTTCATTAGGTCTCTTTGTTGGCCACTCAAAAAAACTCAAAGAACACCAAAGAAAAAAAATGAGTATTTCAGGAAACCTAATATAGCATGGGATTTGGAGGTTTGTTATTCTAGTATTGAAAGTGAAGAATAGCAGTTTTCTAGTGTGTATGATTTTAATGAGTAAAGTAAATAATCTTTACAGCTTATATGACCTACTTGTGTTTCCATAGCAGAGTCTCTATGTTAAAAAGGAGGAAAAACAAAACAACAACAGAAGGATAAAGGCAGTACTGTATACCAAATCGCAGCCTATGTGAACTTGGAAAAGAAGCTTTTAACTGGATATAGATACTTTGAATCCTTTAAAATATCGCACTCAAAATACAGAAAAGAAAGGTCAGCATTTGTGAAGTTAAAACAAATTCTAGTTCATTAAAGCACTTCTCTTAAATATGTGTTTCTGACTGTCAAATTTGTAGAATTAAAAGTAATTTCCTTTGAACGCCGTGGCCATAATTAACGCTGTGGACTGAGCTGAAGTCTTCCCTGAAGTGGTGCAGAACTTCTGAGAAGTCATTTATTCATAACCAGTTCTCATTTCCCACAATTTTTAACTACAAACTAGGTTTATAGCATGACATTTCAATGAGAGAAGGTGATGATGGACTAGAAAAAGGTTAAATTGGAGTTGAAAACAGAAGCTTGAGTCCTGATGTTTAAAGCGGCAGATTGACTCTGGCCTGTAATTTTTCTTATTCTCTTTATGGGCAGGGCTCTTGGAAAAAATCTTAGGTCATCAGTTTGAACAATAGCCAATGTGCCTATTTAAAGAGAAAAGGGAGGTGTGAAATTTCTTGTTACAAATGTAATTCATCACTTGCTAATGGAATCACCATCAAAAACTATTTCAAAATTATATAGTTGATATTAAACTTCAAGCCTGGGACCTACTGTGCACTAAGTAGGCCACCCAGTCCCACAGGGTCTCTCCTGCCCCAGCCCTGAGGAGCCTCTGAGTTTTCTCTATGACCAATACCTGGATTTTTGTCACCTTCAGTCCCAACTTTATACTATTCTCCCTTCTCCTGAAAGTCTTTAACTGCAATATTACTGCGCTATAAATATGTAGTAAAATGATCACAAATAAAAGTAAATTTGAGTTAATATAGTTTAAAATATTTGTTAAAGTTTATATGATTCAGAAAAGAAATTATTTGTATGATATTCATTTCAAAGATGGTTAGCCACTAGATGTCACCCTGCTTTAAATAATCAAGAAGCGTCCCTAAGTACTCGATCAGCAGTTACATTTATTCCCTTATCTTTGATATTCTCCTTATAGTTCTAAACTACAACACTGAACAGTTTAACAAAAAGTCTTCCCTATACATACTGAATAGTTTAACAAAAAGTCCACTCCACTATTCTAAGAAAGTTTCAAAGTGTTTAAAGGGTGATGGAAAATTGACTACATGCTTAACCAGCTGATCTGAGAGACCTAGTAGCTGAAATAAAAGTTTATATTTGTCAAAAGTATTCATGCTGGAACATTTGAAGTTAAATTATATATGATCTCCACATTGCAAAAATTATTCACCAGAAAAATTTCTTCCCCTTATATTCAAAGTAATTTTATTCATGGAATATTATTATAATATGTATAAAGTTAGCTTTATTCAATGTAGTATTTTTGCTGTTTAAGCTGTTTTTTTTTGCTAATGATAATACTCTTCCTGAAAGTGATGCTTGATTTATAGATCTAGAAAAAAGTAAAACCATTTTGAAGTACATGTAAAGTTTGGAGAAAGGATTTATTTTTCTATCTGTGACAATATGCATATTGTGTGAAAATAGCTTATCTTTACCTCATACAAATCTGGTACATATCATTCCTAGGGAAGGATCTCCAAAATTATCCAACACAAGTTAAATTCAATACAGGAGACCTGGCACTGAAGAGGTAACACAATATACAAAGTGACAGCAGTGGAACTGTTCAGTCCAGCACGACATCAAAACCAGCCTTAAGAATATGAGAAAACAAATGCATGCAAATGAAACACCCCAGGGTTCCTGTACAGCAGCCTTCATCGGTCAATAATGATTTCTAAAGCTGAGTAGTGAAAATGCAATGGACAATAACATATATATTTTCAAAGAATTTTAAAAGTAAGGCTCTCATGCAAAGACATAATGAACATACAAGAAAGATCTTAGGAAACTCACTGATTAATTGAAGCCAGTAAAGAGTAAGGCCAGAAGAAGAGAAAATTCAAGGAATGGCGATTTATACTATTAGTTGGTCAAAGGTCTAATGAAATAAACTTGGTTATAAACAAAAACTGTCCCATAAGGTCAGCATAACCTTGGAATTATTCTTCCTTCTTGACAGAAATGATCTCTATTAGGTGAATGTCTAAATGTTAACATGCAAATTCACAGTGAGTCAACAAAATACTTAGGTCTAAATATTAAATAATTATCAAACAATACTTATTAAAGAATACTTCAATACATTTTACAAAAGAAACCCATCATTTTCATTTATTTATTAAACTTTTACAATTTATATATGTATGTATGTATTTTTGTATGCATATTAGGTCCTAGGTATTGAATCCAAAGCAATCTCAGACCTTTTTTTATCTGCTCAGGGTGGCTTTGAACTTGTGATCCTCCTGCCTTTGTCTCTCAGAGTGATGGAATTACAGGGTTGCACCACCATGTTGGCATTGGTTATGTATTTCTGCAGCTTCCCATGTATTGATCACGAAGTACTTAAGTGGACATAGGCATAATCTCATTCTATTATCAAAAATTTGTTTTGTTATAGATGTTGATATTCTTTCTATAAAAGGATAGAATATTAAGAGATAGGAAATATTCTTGAGATTTCAAACCAGCACGAGACCATGCTGGAACATGAACATGGTCTGCCTAGATCTTTCTTCCCTTTTTTTCATTAAGTTTATTGGTATATTTTAGGTTTAAAATCTTTCTTAATATATATTAAACATTGGCTAGATTTGGGGATTCCACAACATGAAGCTCACGCACACTCCAGCTGTCTTACGTCTCCTTTTCCTCTTCCATGGGGAGAAAAATCTTAAGTGCAATGCACCTGCTGTAACTTCAAAACTTATCTCCCAAAATCACCCTTCTCTAGAATCTGTAGCATTCACGCCAACATCACTAGCTAGCCCTTGGAGTTGACTCAATACATTAGATCCTCTATCGCATTTTAAATAAATGAAGAATAATGTTATCAAATACATTGGTTAAAAATAAAAAAAGCATACTTTCAACATATGCATAGTATTCTCATAATACCGGCTTTATATGCTTCTCAGAATAATTGGCACATAGAGTGAAATCTAACGTCCTAACTACAGTATATTCAAGGGAGATGTTAGCCTGACCAAGGACCTAAGGAAAATGTGCTCTTTTATATTAAAATCTTGAAGAAAATTTAGATATGATTAAATCAACTCTACAAATCACTCCAGTTCCTAGGATTTATGTCAGAACCTCAAAAATGTGAGGTGCTCCAAGATTTATTATTAGTACAGCTTCAATTCCTGTGGAGATTATACCACTCAGTCAGTGACGGAGAGGACACAGAAAACTAATCAACATTATTATAGTATCTATTGGAAGTCTACACAGTCACATCATCACACACATTGCAATACAACTATAAAAGTTTTTTTTTTCTAGAATATGATTTCTTTTTCTCCACACCAGATGAAAATGAAAGGAACATTGGTGAGTTTACCGGCAAAGTAAAAATGTACAAATGTGTTGATCTATTACATTTGCATTTGTACTTGCTCTCAAAGTGGAAGAAAGTTATCTAAAATAGAAAAGTGTTACTTTTTATGTAGTCAGTCTGTTATTCAGTGTTCAGCTTCTTCAGGTTTCATGGATTATAAAGTCTTTTAGGGCAGAAGGTATTTCCTACAAGCAATCATGTAATATTTATAGCTGTAAATGTAGGTGTAATTTTAATAATAGCATGCCACATTTAAGGCTCTATTAGGCACAGCTCTGGTTGTCTTTGATTTATCCATCAGGCAAGGAATCTCAAATCTTCTGAAGTCTAATTTTTGAAAAAAAATCAAGTGGCCTTTTGCATTAAACCATTTGCTACACATGATTGCAGTGGCTCATTTTTACCATTGAAGCTTCCATTTTTTGATTGAATTTCTTGTTCAACCATTTGAACTCTTCAGAAAGCAATTATTTCTTATAAAGCATATCATTCTTAATAGAGGAGTAGAAGAATTATAATCCAATCCAGAGCCTATTGGATAACACTTTAAGAAACTTGTGTAAATTTAACATATTTTGCATGCATATTGATTTGTTCATCACCAAAGAAGAATCTGAAAATGGTACTCACGCAGGCTTAACTGTATAGGCATGTTTTTCATGTACAAAGGCACCACCAAGACCTCCTGCCCCTGAATTTAAGTACTGAATTGAAAGTAAATTAAATTAAATGAGTTTATCTGAACATATGACAAAAATAATAATTATTTGACTTTTTAAAATTAAAACAACTAATTATCAGTTCAAAACATGTAACTATTTAAATTTGTTTAATAAAACAGGATCATCCATCATTTTCTTTAAAAAGAAGTGAAAAAATGGGAACCAAGACCTGTCATGTAAAGGTACAAGATCCCAATAATGAATGTAATTGTACTGTAATCCTAAAATGTACCAATAAACTCAATAAAATAAAAAAAAAGAAGTGAAAAGTAGTATTACTAGGCTGACAAATCCAAGGTTATAATTGTTTTGGTCAAATTTTGCCCCATCTAGTAAGTAGCAGTTTCACTGAGGTCTAATTAAATTCAAAATTCATAAATTTAAATTATTTGTCATAAAAATTAGAAATAATTTTAAATGCATGTTAAAACATATACATTATTACTGGGTTTACTTTCACGATGCTTATCAATTAAATTGTCTTCAAACACCAATACCAATTTAGTTTCCTAAGAACTGTGGTTACACATTTCAGAATCTACCGACCAACAGCCTGAGGATCTTTATCAATGTGAATTAAGTTCTAAGCATGAGACATTTTTTCCAGAACCTTCTAAATTTTTCATAACAGCCTAGAACTGAAGAAAGAACTTCTCCATCACAATATAAATACTGTAATTCATTTATCATATTATACTCTCTACGATTTTACTGTTAACTAAAAATTTAAATAATACAATAATGGCTGAAATAGAGTCACTCAAATCCTTAAAATTGGCCCGCAGATCCATTATTTCCATCAGATTAGTGCCAATGTGAAATAAAAGGAAGTAAATATATTAGCTCATTCTTACCTTGTAGGAACACCAGCAGGCAAAATCAACTCCCCAGTCATGTAAGTGAAGTTCAACATTTCCGACTGCATGTGCTAGATCAAAGCCAACGAAACATCCCTAGGGAAGAGCATAACAAGTTTTGAATTCACTTAGTGATTAGAAGTAGTAAGTACAAATATCTTTAAAAGTTCCTTGCCAAACTTCTGTACTATAAAGTTACAATACATGACCCCTAATTCCCAAATCTTTTTAAAAGCCTGGCAGATGGAGTAATTTTGTAATAAGAAGACATCGTTCCCATTCTTCATTAGGTTGACATTTGTACTGATAGTGCAAAAGCAGGAATTGGTAAAATTGCTGGCAGCTTTGTAGGAAACTAATCTGTGACCCTAAACTGCATTAGGAGTCATTGCTTTTTCCCCAAGACAGTCAGGGGTGGGCAGTGTTCACTTGTGAATCTCCTTGTTAAAGTTTTGAAAAGGATCAATAATTTTTAGTAAAGAAAATCATCTTATTTCTCATATTTTAACATTTCATGTGGGAAACACATGTCATACATTTGACCACTTTCTGAAATAAAGTAGACCCAAATTAAAACACCTGTGTTTCAAACTGAACTAGCCACTTTAAGCTTGTGGAGAACTAGTAAAGAGAAACTGATAAACAGCTGAAATTCATACTTAGGTTTTTGACAGATATTCTTCTAAAAACAGACAAAGTATTATTTCAAGGAAATCAACTGGTAGTACTTGTCCTCAATAATTAAAAATTAGTTTCCAAAACAAATAGAAATTTTTGAAAACTTGTATCTACTTCTATGATTGGGTCTGTTTTCCATTAAAGGAGATATCGCTCATGAGCATTAGTAGTAATAACTAATTTAAAATACTTTATATTCAAATATGTTGATTTTTGGAAAATGTACATAATTCTATGAACCAAAGGGTTCCAAATGACAAATGCTTGATATTACATATCATGCACTGATAAAAGATCTGTTTGAAATGTGTTTGAACTGCAAGATCAATCAATGAATTTTAATTTAATAGAGAAATTTTAGTGATTTAATTTTAAATTCCATATCACAACTCTTAAGAAATGCTCACTCATCAAATGATGGTGCAATACCCAAATATATCCACAATTAACTGGAAAGACTATTAAAATTATTCTGACTTTTTCAAGCATATATTTGCATGAACTCTTTTCATTTTCATATGGTTTCCAAATGGGGAAAAAAAAGACTGCAAAGGCAGGTATAAAAATCCAGATGTCTTTGAGAGTATATTGAAGTTAATTTAGAATACATAATATTCTCCCTACATCTTCACTTCAGGCACTCCCTATATATTCTTAGGGTCTGACACTATTGTTAGAGATTTACTTGTTGTACACTTTCAAGTGTTTTGTGTGTCTTCCTAGTAAAATTCATTCTCTCTTAGAAAATAAAACGGCCTCTGTTTTCATTAAATTCCAAAGCGGAAAACTGAAATAATGAATATATTATTATCCAAATTGTACTCAGGTTGGAACTTTGTAATTTAATTGCTTAGGGTCAAAACCACTTAAGCTTCACAAAGCATTAAACTCTTACCTAGTGATTCCTCCTGCAAAGGACTGTAATATTGGTTATGCCCAAAGAAGGCTGGGCAAGTGGCTACTGGAACCTAACTGCAGGGGTCCCTGGCACCTTCCACATGAAGACAAATGTTTACGTGAATATGAATTTAAAAATAAATAGCACTGATCTTTACATAGGACTGAGAACTTTGCCAATTTTTTAAACCTCTGGCCTATCGACTGCATATATAATAACTACATATATATATATATACATATAGAATACAATATAATAACTACATGTCCCAAACTTTAGAGCTCCTGCAATATCGGAGGAACACATGTGTTGACTGAAGTAGTGTTTTTGATGTAAATAATTTTAGCAGTGCCAAATTTAGAATTTTCTAACATGTCTTAATAATAAATCGCTCAACTCTTCTATTACAGGTATTTTCCCTAGAGCAGAGAGGTTCAAATTATGACCTGATTGCATAAATAAAGTTATATTGTGACACGACCAGTAGCAGTGTCATTTGTTTAAATATGATCCACAGCAGTTTTTGTATCAAGACAGCAGAACTAAGAAGTTACCACAAGAATATGTGATCAACAGAACCTAAATTATTTACTGCATGGTCCATAACAGAAAATATATACACACTCCAGCTCTATAGCCTTAGTTTCCATAAAAAACTTAATATTTGGAAATTATACTTAATTAAAAACAGTACTCATTATAAGATACACTTATATTATAAGATACACTTATAAGGATTCCATTTGGGAAAATATTGGAGTTCTTCCTAATTTGAAATAATCTTTCTTAACATATTGAGGAAATACTCTTACGTGAAATAAATAAGTCACACATGTGTAAATACCGAATAGTTTCTCTGGTGTGAAAAACTATAATAGTACACAAGATCCTAATAGGATAATTAATAGTGTGAAATAGGAAGAAAAGGGCTAAAGGTGTAGGGAAAGTGGGAAGGGTAGGGGAAAGGAAATAAGGGAAAAGAAAAAATATGAGAAAATATAAAATGGAAATAAAGTGTTGGTAGATGGGGAGGAGAGGAGGGGTGAAGGGAGGGCAGGGACAAGGGGAAAACATGAGAACCAAGACCTGTCATGTGAAGGTACAGGATCCCAGTAATGAATGTAACTGTATTTTAGACCTAGACTGTACCAATAAACTCACTAAAAAAAAAAAAAAATGAAATCATCTTTCTCTTCATAAATATTTCTAACTAGACGAGATGAATTTTCAAAGTCAACTTTTCATAGTACTTTTAATATATACTACTCTTCTTAGAAAACAAAGGGCATAGAAAAGGCTATATTTTTATTTTACCATCCATTATTTATAAAGAATGGCACTTTGAAGAATGCACAGACTTCACGTACTGGATCCTGTTATTAAAAACCCTGTGGCCACAGCAGTGACTTCACATCGAAACATCACTTGTGGCTCCTACAATGTGTTTTAATGCACGTGCAGTTCTTCCCATATGGATTGCAGAAAAACATCCATTATTCACATGGGACAGTTTTGAGGAATAGGCTGGAAGATGCAAATTTGAGGCATTCAGGATGTGCTACTCCAAAAGTGTCACTAGATGGCAGCATCTTAAAAATAAAGAAGAAAATCTGTAACCATCTTTGGGTATTTTCATTACTTGTAAGAATGACATGATGTGAATAGGAAAAAAGAAGAAACTGCACTTGAGTGTCTGCTTTAATACATTTTTGTAAAAATCGAAATAGTTTTCAACACATTTTTATTCCAAATTACCCACAGATGCTCTCTTTATACTCACTGACAGGACCACACGGGAAGGTGTCAGTGCTCAACCAACACATGGCCTCACTTTCTTGTCAGTTCCCAAACCATTGCCTTTATCTTAACCAACCTGAATATTTCCAGCTGTCTCTTCTCCAGTGAATTTTCTACACTACACCTTTGAATATGAGAGACACCCTGTTTCCCTCCAAGGGAAAAACCATTAAGTTCATAATGTAACCCATAATCCTTGGCGTGGCTCATAAAAACTTGATGACCTGGCTCCTTCTACCTCTTCTTAGAGTCCTCAGACTTTCCTCCCTGTATCTGCAAAAACTTTTCTCTTTCTTTGGGACTTTTTTTTTCTCTTCAATGTGGCCCCCAAAGCTTCATATATAGGAAAATAAATCCTCAAATTCATATTTAATAGTATTTTGACTGAAGCCTTCTAGCAGTGTTAAGGATTAGAAGGCATGTTGGTGGAGCCCTCATAAAGACATTGATGACTTTATCCAGCAAGGAAGAAACACCAGAACTGGCACAATTACTTGGGCTTTTTGTGTGATGGCTTCCACTGTGCTATGATACAGAAGAAAGGTCCTCCTCAGATGTCAGCGGCATGCTTCTGGCTTCTCAGCCTTCAGAATCATGAGCTGTACAAACATCTATGCCTTATAAACTATCCAGTATATGGTGCTCAGTTATAGCAACATAAAATGGACTAGGACACTGGGCTAATTCAGTTTTCTTTTACCAACTTTCTCACACTCTAGCCCCATTTGAATATTTCCTGTCCACAAGTGCCAGCCTCTGAATGTCCACTGCTTGGTGCTGCCCAGACTCAAGTGGACGAGTTTGTTCCCTTGCCAGTGGCACCAGCTGGATGGCAGATGAGTTCCAGGTTTCCTTTGGTCCCCTCAAGGCTCCTATGACACTTCTTGTGACTGTGAGAACTACAGCTTCTACACTACAGCAATGAGGTCTAAAGTGCTCTGAATATTACTCCATGGTTGATACCTAAGTAGTAGAAAACAAACCAAGAACTACAATATAGAAATTTGGACACTATCACCTTAAGAAGAAAAAAGTGTTATGGGAAATTTGAAAAAAATATAGCATTACTGGGAAATACAAATGCATGTGGTTGTGTGATTATGTGGTGCTGGATAATTCTGTAAAGACAGCATAGACAAGAGGTCCATTAATAGTATCATATTAGTTATTTAATTCTAATTTTAGGATTTCTCCAAGGAGTTATAATTAAAGAGATACTATACAGTCGCAGAAAGAGGTAGAAATGGAGAAGTAGAAGACTACATCTGTTAAGGCTACTTGCCATTGTACTGGAGCATTTAACCTTCTCAAATCCATCCAAATGTTGCAACTCAAAAACATCTCCAGATGCTAAGCTACAAATAGTAGCAACAGTGAAGATTTGCAGGACAGGCTCTACTACCTCTTTAAAAATCTAATTTAAGGGTGAATATGTTAAAAAGTCCTTCCTTTCAATTCAGAGATATCATTCCTCTCGATTTTCCTTCCACCCACACTACATTTATTTATTTTTTATTTTTTTAGTTTTTGTGGTACCAGGGATCGAACTCAGGACCTTGTGCTTGTGAGGCAGGTGTGGTGCCACGGAGCTAAATCCCCAGGCCCCACCCACATTATATTTAACATGCACCAAAAATAGAGGGGAGGGAATCCCAGGGTGAGAGGAGAGGGAAGGGAAAAGGAAAGCGGAGGAGAAACGGAATTACGAGTGTCAGTACCGATTTTCCATGGGGAATATAAACATTATGTACTACACACATGTACTAATGCACTAAAATAAAACTTCACCATGATCTTTAAGGCTTTGTCTTAGGCCGGGGATTTAGCTCAGCGGTTCTGCCGCCTGCCTTGTAAGCACAATGACCCTAGTTAGATCCCTGGTGCCCCCCCCAAAAAAAAGACTTGGTCTCACTCTTTTGCTTTGTATCTTTTTTTTTTTTTTCCAACTCTCTGCTTTAGAGCAAGGGTTAAGCATTAGTTTGTTGATTACGCTACTTCTGAATTCAATGTCAATAAGTCATACGGGTCACAGTTTATTTCCAAAAATTACTTTAGAAATAGGAAATACAGTTATTTGCTAGTTTTTAGACTAGCATGTTAAGTTTTCATCTATTTACAGCAATGAGAGTAATAGCATTTCACTATTAAAACAGAAAACAACACAAAATGAGAACAAATACCCAAATGAAAATGGACAAGACACAATTTTCCATGTGGAGCTTCAGGAAAGTATTTCAGAAACCAAGTAACATGGCAATCAGAATCAGAGCTTAAATTTTCCGTACAGCAACAGCTCTAATGATATTGCAAGTTTTATTAGTCCTAAGACCCTTATAGGTAATATGTGAGAGAGAAAAAAAAAGGAAAGATAGAAGGGGGTGGAGGGAGAAAGGAAGAAAGGAAAAGAAATCTGCACATGATTTATAGAAAAAGAAATCTATACAATATCCAGGAAACTAACTGACCACCCAATACTCGAAATTTTTATGTTGAATTTCAATACCAAAACACAGCAGAAAAAAGGAAAATGGCATGTTTATCTAGTTATTCTGTGGGAAGAAAGATTAAAACTAAAAGACTCTAACACAAGGATTATTTCCCCTAATTATAACGATGGATGCTAACGAGAAATAACAACTTCTGAAGTCAGTGAGAATGTGACTCCTGAACTCTCTGCATGTTCTCCTTGGGTCAATCTGCATAGTGCTTCTTCTGGCCCAATTTTAAAGGCCAACTGAATTGGAACATAGTTTTGGTGTTTTGACTGTGCTGCTTTTTCCATGGTGGATCTGTTCTTTCCAATTGTCAAGCACTTGAAAAACAACTGTCTGTTCATATGCCTGTATCTCCCACTTGATTCTGAGCTCTTTAAACCCAGGCATGGTCGGGGTTTTTTCTTAATCCTTACTCTCTCTTTTTAAACCCACAATCTGACATGAAGAAAGAGGTTAACATTCCAATGGGAAAGTGAAGTTTCTTGAGAGTTCTGTGCACCTCAGCTATCACTGAACACAGATATTTTCTGCTAGAATTCTGTCCCATCGTGATTTATTTTTCTGGTCATGTGGAGACTTGCAAACACTTTTATATTGTTCTCCTTGGTACTGGGGAACAAGTATTGAGCCTTAACTATATTTAAAGTCCTAAGTATGTATGTATGTATGTATGTATGTATGTATGTATGTATGTGTCGCTCTATCATTATATCTATCTATCTATCTATCTATCATCTATTTATCATTTATTTTGAGATAGGGATCTCTAAGTTACTGTGGCGGCCTCAGACTTGTAATTCTTCTACCTCAGCCTCTCCGGTAGCTGGAATTACAGGTGTATGCCATGACACAGGGATTGCAAGCTCTTTCAAATGAAGAGGGACACCTGGAAAATACTCCAATGTTACAGAAAGATGCTCATGAGAGTGATGTTGAGGTCATCATTGTTAGGAGCGTTGGACAATTGAGCATGTGCTGGAGACCCCCAGAGTGAAGACAGCACCAGTGTCTTGGCATCTCTAGAAGAGAGTGGTTGGGAGGAGTGGTCCTGTGGTGATGAGAATGGATTCTGCTGAATGCTGGCCTTGATTAGAATCTTATTTGGAAAGACTTTTATTTCCTATCTTTGAAATCCTAGAGTGAAAAAAAACATGCATTTTCAATATTTTCAAAAGAGACAATTACATCAACTATTGAGGGAGAGGTCTTAGTGTATCAAGAAAAGAAATGACAAGAATAGAAAATTATACATTTCTTTGACCTCTGGAAATGCTGAGAACTCTCTGCCATTACATGATTAGGTTACATGTTAAAGGGACAGAGTGGAAAGAGAGCTTTGGTATCAGCTACAAGTGGACTCTAATTCCAGCCCTTACTGGCTTGTTAAACTGGACGTGCTTAATGCTTATCTTCTCTCACACTTTGTTTTCTCAATTAAGTCAAATTAAAGCTTATTATTAACTATTAGGGTTGTTATGAAAATTGGGTGTACACTACTACATGTCAAATGCCCGAATCATAGTAGGTCATCAACATTAATATTATGACTATTTGTACAAATCATAATTTCAGAATTCCTTATTACTAAAGGCATGATTTTAGAAAGCAGATATTCAAGGTGAGGTTGTAGCTTGGTAGTAGAGGGCTTGCTTAACACGAATGAGGCCATAGGTTCAAAACCCAGCACTAATAAAATAAAAAGTAAACATCAATGAGATGAGACTAGCAAATCCAGAAACAATAAATGAAAGGAGGGGAGAAGAGGATCATTTTCCTAATGAAATTGAATGTGTCAATGTGAAAGAAATGAGACAGAGCTAATAGCCATGTGGAGAGCAAGAGTGAAGGATTTGGCACACAGGAAAAAGAAGACAAAAAAGTCTCGAAACTCTAAAGCATTGTGTGATTTGCAGGTGAAAACCTCTTGCTGTGCAGTAAAGGGCATGTTTTAAAGAGCAAATTTGTTACTTTTTTCTTTTAGCTGGGACAATGCTTATTTTTCTTAGATGTAACTATTAAAGCAGGAAAATTAAGCAAATACATTAGTACTGTTCTAGAATCTCTGGGCGGCAATTACCTCACATGAAATTGTTTGATTTCAACAACCCAAGATCGAAAAAGTAGTTTAAAGTAATGATTGAAGCTTGAGTTCATTTAATTTTTGATGACTTAATGGAGAAGTCTGCATGTCCTAAGTGTGTCAAAGAATAGAAAAAGAATTCAAAAAGAATTCAAAATTTATTTTAAAAATCTTGAGTTTTTAGATTAATGATTATAACAAATTCTTCAGAATTTCTGATTATATTTATATGATATCTGCTTTTCATGCAATTATATGATTGATATGATTAGCCTGGCAAATACTTACACATCCATTTGCTGACCTAACAAGAACATATTTGAAGACAGATCAGGATAGTGAAAACACTCTCAGGAGTCTGTGAGGTGTGCACCATCTATACTTAGTGGATTAACAGTCTACTGACATAAGCCTACTAACTTTGAGAGTTAAATAGACACAGTGATAATTATAAAGCAATTCAAAATCAGGCCAGTGATACATTTTCCATCATTCTATGAAAGTCCAATGGGAAGATAAATTTATTCCTGACACAGAGAGGCAAGAAAAATGTATGGATGGAGGTGAAGAATCACTCAAGTAATATATGAGGTGGGGCTATAAGAACTACTTCACTTTACTCCTTGTTGCAAGAACACCCATCATACAACATAAGCAAGACTCAGCTTCAGAGCCCAAGACGAGATGTGGAGATGGACATGTTGAACAGTTTATGTCTCATCAGAGGGGCAGAGCTGCTACAAGAATAATGGTCTAGCGTTGCCAAACATCTAGATTTTCTGACGAATTTGAAAGTAGGAGTTTTATATAAAATTCCATAATTTCTAACTGTTTTATTGTGCTTCAACTTCTAGAACACACCATGTTTCTTACAAGAATGAAAGCTACACAAAGATTTTATAACCTGTGAACTTACAGTGCTTGAGGTGAGCTGGGTTGAAAAACAGAAAGTCTTTACTTGTGAGGGTAATAGATGCAGAGAAGGTTAGGAACAAAGACAGGCTTAAAGTGTGCTATCCAGACAGGGGATGCATGCAATGTTTGGTGTAGGTACTGCATTAGTCATGTAAAGGAGAGCAGAGAAAAATATGATTTTGATAAGTTAGATATATGCACATCACAAGTTGATTTTGACTCTACTCCACAAAGAGTGAAAGAGTGTTTGGTCATCCCGTGGGGAAAATGTGGTACAGGAGATTCATGCATGAGACACACTGACCTGATTACAATGCTCCCCACCAAACAGCGGACGTTTCCAATGCAGTGTGCTTTTAACCTTCCCTTATCAATGTATCTAGCTGTCATGTTAGAAGGTGTCTTTAAAGTGAGTGCCCATTTAATTTATCCATCACGTGGTAATGCTAATTATATCTGAAAACCTCTCCAATTTAGATATGAGACCCCACTTTCCCATATTTTTCTAATGATTATGGTGTCGATTTCAAAGATCACTTTCTCAAAAGTTTTTTTTTTTCAAATATTCAATTACAGTCTAAATTTGATGAAATTGCATAAATGTCTACAGGATAATTCTTGAAGACTTCTCCTCTGAATTTGTCTCCTTAGGCTACTGTTTTATGACATCATGATAGTTATCTTTTTGCTCATTACCCTCTTTAGTACAGATTATCTGTGATGAAAATGGGCATTTTCTCTTCAATTCAACTAAATTTTTGGTACTTATATTCCTAACTTTGCTTGTATAAGTAATTTTGCTGCTAAAAGAACTGAACAGTTAAGAATAACATGGGAGAGCTCTCACATTTAACAAGTATTTTTGTTGTTGTTGTTGTTTTTCTGACCAAAGCCTTTTTGGTGTTCAAGCTTGATTGCCATAAGACCCATCCTTCTCCTTTTATTCTTAGTAAGGTCAGTATTATATGAGAATGGAGGTAGATATTTTGTGTTGGAACACTTTCACTTTTCAGCTTAATCATGTCATTCTTCCTTGGTTTGTCAAGAGGCATGAAAAATAAAATGTCAGAGAAAATACTCTGGATTTTAGACAACTGTTTTTTAAAGTACATCATCAACAAAAAACTTTATGTGTAACGTCTCCTTGGGATGTCCCAGAGTTAACTGTTTGGTCAATGAATGAGGATTAATCAGGAGAAATAGTTATTCCTGGTGGCTTTTAAATAAGGGTTGAAAAATCACATATCCTGATTGACAACCAAGAGGTTTGTTTTTCCCAGATCTGTAATCCTAAAACAACATCTGGAGTCCAGGCTCTTCTGCCATTGGGAATTAATCACTCATGATGAGCTGGCCCGTTTCATCAAATGTTAAATTAAATAAATCACTTTAGTGAAGACTTAAGAACAATTCAAAAGTTTTATATCCTTGGGCAGTTTATCATCAACATTTTTGACTTACTGATGGGCTTCAGACTATACATATTTCACTATATATCTTCACAGAACAGTCATCCACTATTTTCAAAGACTTAAGTCCAGTATATTAATGGGGCATCCTTTAAATATTTTAAATTCTCATTTTTAAAGCAGAGATACAAGTTTTTCCCCTTGTCCCTGCCCTCCCTTCACCCCCTCCTCACCTCCACGTTTACAAACACTTTATTTCCATTTTTTCATTTTCTCATATTTTTTTCTTTTCCCTTATTACCTTTCCCCTACCCTTCCCGCTTTCCCTACACCTTTAGCCCTTTTCTTCCTATTTCACATTGTCAATTATACCGTACAGTTTTTCACACCAGAGAAACTATTTGGTATTTACACATGTGTGACTTATTTATTTCACTTAGGAGTATATCCTCAAAATGTATCCATTTTCCTGTGAATGAATCTAATTTCTCATTCTTTTTGGCTGAGTACTCAGCCATTAAGTTTAAGTGCAGCTGTAGTAGAACTTTTATTCTTCTCTCACCAAGAGGAGGTATGTCTCAAGAATGTTTAAACATTACTGCACATGCAAGCCCCCCCCACACCTACCTAAGCCTGCTCACACAGTTCACCCACAACAGGCAAGCTCTCCACCATGAAACCTAATCCACATCCCTTTTCAGACTTTTGTTTTGAGTCAAAGTCTCACTGAGTTGCATAACTGGTCTCTAACTCTGTTTTCCTGCCTCAACCTCCAGAGTACCTGGATTAACAGACATGTACCACTGCATTCAGTTCAGAATTAATTCCTTTTTAATGAAAATGTGATCATTAAAATTATGATTATTATTTAATAATAATGTAAACATGTTATGGTTGGTTCTATCACGTTTGCACTCAAAGTCAAAACTGCTACAGAACTAGGGAGAAACTGATCAAAGCAGAGTTGTGCAGAATTTGGTCTTCCTTTCAATCGCCATCTGCATTTCAATTGGTTAAATGCAAACAAACATGCCGCCAACATCTCTCTCTCTCTTTAGTATATATATAGATATATATATAGATATATCTATATATATACTAAAATTTGTGAAAGGGATGAAAAATTAAGACATTCACTCATTCTACAAATATTTATTTTTCCACTTACTGTCTTCCAGAAATAAAATAAGTTTTAGTGTAATGAAAGGCATTTTATAAGGAGCTGAGCAGAGAAAGAGAGTATGAGCAGTTTACACTGATTTTTTTAAGGATAGTACTAATAATATTTCTAATAGTCAATCACCTAACTTTTCACAAATTTTAGTCTAGTTTCTTGAGTCAAAAGCAAATTGCTTAGGCCATTCTATTTTCTTTTATATTCTCTTGTGCATTTGTTTAGCAAAATATCTTTGGTTAAAATTTTGATATTTTACATTCTATCTAAAATATACCATTTATTTTTTTATTTTTCTAATGAGGTTGGATATTCCAATATAAATTTTTAATATGTCAAAAATTGCAAACATTCTGTGGTTATTATGTGCCAAGTCCTATGCATAAAAATGGTATCTCTCATAACTCTTAGAAAAAGCATATGGATTAGGAATTATCTTCCCTCATTTGTTAAGAAGACTAAGTCACATTGATAAGTCTAATTAGGCCAAAATATAATTTCATAATGCAGAATTACATACAACATGTACTATATAAAAATACCTGTTTTAATCTGTATTAATCATATATGAATCCCACTCTAGGGAAATAAATACTGTGCTAATATATAGTGTATGACATATATTATATTATATTATATTATATTATATTATATTATATTATATAATTAATAAAAGTTGTATGCATGAAAGTGCTACACTGCTTCTCCAGAGGAGTCTAGCTGGAGCCTGACGAGCAGCTGTGTTTCAGTTCACAGTTCTACTTCATTCCACACACCGGGCCACACACTGTTAGTTCACAGAACCTAAGGAAAAGTAAAATTTGCCTTTTTTGTTTTGTTTTGTTTTTGAGACAGGGTGTCACTATGTAGTTGAGACTAACCCGGAGCTCACTATGTAGCTCAGGCTGATCTCGAACTCAGACCCATCCTCCTGACTCAGCCTCCTGCGTGCTGGGATTACAGGCATGCGCCACCTGGCTCAGTTTAATTTTGCCATTTTTAAGGCTGTTTAAAAAGTAATTGTGCCCTTCACATCCTTTTACCCCATTCCTTTTCCTGAATCCAGAGAGGAGCTCTAGAATATGAAAGTCAAAGGGTAAAGCCCTGAAATATCAGGAATCTGAACTGCTACAGGGACAGAAAGTTGATCCCTGGCTCTTGCATGAGAAAGAAATAGAGATGTAGCACTGTACAGGTAAGCATAACCTGGGATGCTCACTCTGAGATGCTGGATAGGAGGACTATAATTCCAGCCCAGCCTGGGCAACTCAGCAACTTACTGTGACTCTGTATCATAAAATAAAAATTTTAAATGAAAAAAAGGCTGAAGATGTAAGTCAGTGTGAAGGCCCTGGGTTCAATCTCCAGGGTCACAGTCAAACAAACAATCAATAAAATAAAAGACACTATTCTTAGTAACTAAGAGCTACTCTATATAATACACCAAAAATTTTCGACTACAAATATTTTTATTATTTATTATGCATTTCTTCTCATAATTCTAATGGACATATTATAATTTGTGGAAGCATCTACTCATTTCAATATGACACAGAGACGGCCTCTCTATTCCTCTCTTTATAATTCATTACGTCACTTTATCATGTCATCCGATTCCCATGAACTCTTTTGAAATAATTTGGAAATGATGCGAAAAAATGAGAGAAACAAACAAGAGTGAAAGAGGGAACTGAGACAGAGAAACAAGACAGGCAAGGAGGGGAGGAAAGTAACAGAGCAGAAACTAGGAAACTGTGCCGTATCCCTGAAATGTACCAATGAACTCAATCAAAAAAGAAAGAAAAAAAAAAAAAAGAAACTAGGAGATCCTATGGTAGGAGTGGAATAGTTGGGACGTAATGAGTGTTAGCAAACCTAAACCCTATTTCCAACTCCTTCTTTCTCTACTGTACGTTTCTACACATAAACTCTTTTCTTATTCGTGCTCTTTTTTTTTTTAACTGCCACTTCAGAAAGTCATGAATTATGTACAGGAATCTGTAGTTTGTGTTTGTTTTGTATGTTTTGCTTTTGTTTTGTTTTGTCTTTTCAGATGAAGCTGCACTGGTACTTCTCCCTTCTTCCTTCTGTCTCCCTTAAATATAAATGTGACATCTAGAGTTGGGACAACCACCTTAGAACTGCAATGGGAAAAGTCTGAGAAAACTGTTATGAGAACCCTAGAGATAGCACTCGTACTGAATTGAGTTTCTGGATGCAGCACAGCAGCCATGATTCTAAAGTCTTGTCTGATTAGAAAATGAAATCCTTGTTTTTCACCTGATTTTAACTGAGGATGGCTTTAAATCTTCAGAAATATCTTTGCTTAAAATTTTGACATTTCACTTTCTATCTAAAATATACTCATTGATTTATTTTTTATTTTTCTAAAGAGGCTGGATATTCCAATATAAATTCAGATTCAGAAATATACTGGAAAAAACCAGTCCCTGGAGGGGGTAGAATTACAAAATAATTGGTTTAAAAGATCAAGAACAGGAAACCCGTGATGAGTCTCAATGTCCAACAGGATGGTGACATGAAGCAAAAGAAATACCTTGGGAGAAGACAAATCTGCTTGGAGCATTTTGAGTAGAATACTCAGTGCACTGCAGCGTTCTCAAGGTACACACAGGACATCCAAGTGCAGCACACAAATGATGCTTTTCGTCTATAGAAGTAGCTGGCACTTGACCAGGATGGTGTGGGGGGGTGGGGAGCAGAACTCATGGAGACAGTGCAGCATAGGACACTGGGTGACATCTGTATTTGATTGAAATAGAAAGGGAAGTTTTACAGAATAGGAAAATACAGATATATGGAAGCACAGCAGGGTTCCAAAGAGATGGGTTAGCCGATATTACAAACCACACACACGGCTTCAAATATAAACAGTGAAAGTATCTTCAAACCGATAGCTTTTGCCACATGCTAGCCTTCTCTTGTGATTTAGTTCTCTGAACTGACCCTGTTTCATTTTCCTCACACTCTGCACCTTAAATGTGTTATGGGAATGGTTCATACTGTCAATTTCTTTTTTATTAATTAATTTATTTTCCTCTTTGGCGACTATAGGAAATCAAGTGTATCCTTTTCTTCAACGTCAGTTTCTTTACTATGTACAACTGAATCGGAAAACGATTGATAACCAAATAGAAAAATGGACAGGACAATTATTGAATGAAAGAAACTAGCCAGAAAGCCAATAAACATTTTAAAGATTTTCAGCTTCATCAATAATCAGGGAAGCAGAAATTAAATGCATGTTTTCCTACAACCTAATCAGAATGGCTAAAATTTGAAACACTACAACAGTAACTATTGGTGATGACGTAGAAAAATGGAAGCTGCTGTTTGTATTGGAGAAAGAGAGAGAGGAGGGGAAAGGGAGAGAAGGAGGGAGGGAGGGAAAGAGTTTATGTCAAATTGATACAAACCCTTTGATGACTATCATTACTGATTAATAATGGATATATACATGGCTTATGATCCAAGAATACTATTTCCGGGTATAAATTTAACAGAATTTTATGTGAATGCTTACCCTCCCAAATTACAAGAATACTAAGAGCAGCATGTGTTGTACTAGCCTACAAGCTGAGAAAAAACAAACTATCCTGCTTAGAATAAAAAATAAATAAATTGTGGTCTATTTCACACAGCATAACGATCCAATGAAATGAAAAGTTGAGCAAAGAAAACAAACCTCTAATGTTAAATACACATTAGGCATGCACAGTTAAACACATAATAACAGCAAATAAGCCAAACAGTTTACATATGCACTTAAATAAAGTTAAGTGGATGACCTTAGGTATTTATATAATGACCAAAAATCAACAAAGTTAAAGTCAGCAGAATGGGAAGATCAGAAGGGAGGTATTATGATCTCATTGTTAGCATTCCTCAAAAATTCACAAGTCCTTACTTTGGGAGGTGATGGTGTCCTGAGAGCCCTACCCTCATGGAAGGAATTTTGTCCTTAATAAAGAGGCTCCAGTGGCTTCTTGCTCTGTTCTGGCCTGTGACAACACAGCATCAGGGTGCTAACTGTGTAGCGAAAAAAAAAACATCACCGCACACCGAATCTGCTGGTACCTTGATTTTGATTTTACAGCCTGCAGAACTGTAAACTACATAATTCTTTGTTTTTAAAGTATTTTATAACTTCTGCAGGGACCAACACAGGCTTTAATAGGATTTGGAAGATGGCAGAACTGAGGATTCAGAGGATTGGAAATGTTCTGTGCTTGTGTTAGTTAGGATGATGGTTACAGTATTCAAAGAAATTTATGAAGCCATTTACTGATAGTCCTGTCCTTGGTATAAATGCCTCTGCTTAAATTATTTTTCAAACTCCTACCCCAAATCCTCTCTCACTCACTCGATTTCAAATATTTTACTTGAATATTATATTTTTATTTCAAAATCTACTCATTGTTTCTCTTTACCAACCCACCATTTCTTCAAGTTGCAGCCATTCTTAATTTCTGGAAACTTTCCTCTTTTATCCTACTTAGCCAATCTTAGCACAGACTATTAGAACTCTTTTTTTTTTTTTTTTTTTTTTTTTGCCTAAAATTGTCTTATCTCTTTTTTGATTGACACTTTTAATTTCCTTTCTGCCTCTCTGGCTTTATCTTCATAGCCCACCCAAGGGGGTTATATAAGTGTAATTTTAAGTTAGCCTAATTCCTCAACCTCAATTAAAAATGGGAGGAATTGTCTAGCAAGAGGATAAATAATTGCTAGAATAATTTTGATAATGGGTAAATCTGAGTCTGTTGCAGCCTAAGTTCATTCCCATGGTACCCATCACTTCTTTGCAGCTAAATTTAGAATTAACTTCTCATCCCTACCCTCGTGGATTGGACTGAGAGTTCCATGAGAGTTTGACTTGGTAGGCATTTCATTTTCGTAAGTGGAAGTAAGTCTAAAAAACACTTGTAGACTGGTTTTAGCAACAAAGTATTTAAGAATGAGAATTACATATATAAAACCTAAGTGAACAAGTTTATCTTGCTTTTAATGGGAAATAAAATGATATCTGAATCACTTCTTAAAGATAGCAAGAGAGAGGGAGGAAGCATTACTTAAAGAATGTGTGCCCATCCAAGAGGTACTCTACGTTTTCACACTGAATTAGTGAGGTTGGTGCTATTACGCCAAACTAAAATTTTAGAAAGAGAGACCCAGAAAAACCAAGTAACTTGTACAAGTTCATATACCAGTTAAGGGGCCCAAACCAAGATTTGAACCTTAGATTGTTTGATTCCACTGTTTAGATACCGTGGCCTTCTCTGTCTTCCTGTCTCACATCTATGAAATTTAATGACACACGCACGTATACTAGCAGGGCAGAGGCTACTGATGACTTGCATAACATTTTAAAATAGATTTTTATAAGTCCCCCTTTATTTTGGTGCCCACCATTTAATATCTAAATTAAGAAGAGATTATGTTGATATCATTTTTAATGCACCAGTTTGGAAGTTATCCATCACACCAGTTGGAAGTCATGGCTGGGAAATCTTAGTCTGCTGATAATAGTGCTAAATTTCTTTTCATTAGTTCCATTCATTAGCTTCAATAACTGCATATATTAACCAGACCTCACATATATATTAACCCATAACTTATTAATGTTCAGAGTAAAATTTGATTGCCACCTTTTCAAGTACACGACTTGATTGTGAATCAAATAGAACCGCTACCTAAGATTTTAAATACAAATTGTGACTAATAAACTTTGCTCCCTTGATTTCTTCCTTTTAGCCAAATAAAAACTAAAAGCATTTTTTAATACTCATACACAAAGACACACATTTTCCAAGTGGTAAAATTTAAGTGTGATTTAGCAGTGCATCGGAAAAATTTCTTGTGATAGGCAGTATAAATTTCTTAAATTTCTTAGAAAAATAAAATGTCTCCTTAAAGTAACTTGGGTAAAACTTGATCTACTGGTAAAATCGGCTGGATCTACTGATGAAATCTGTATTTCTCCACCTTTAGACATGGACAGCTCAGTGAAAGCTGGTCATTGTAGCACTAGTGATAGTATGACAAAGTACCAGAGTTTTAGCAGTCCTCACATATAGTTACCATCTTCGGTTATTTTGTCTTCTTCCTGCTGTCTGAGGAGCTGAGTGGAGGTGACATCGCCTGTGTAAAGCTTGCCTGTCCTGCTGACTGAGGCAAACACAGAGAGAGCATCTGCTTGTAAGGAGGTGAGTACACAAAAATGGTGAAAAGAAATAGAAAGATTTAAATAGAGACGCCTGATGCAAAAGAGAATACAGATTTTTTTAAAAGTAAGAGTTGTTCTTAAAAAGCATTCTTATGATCATTTGACACAGCACAGGTGAAGGCATTTCTCAGAAGTGAGCTGAACTGCTCTTCAGCAGACTATGTCTGGGGCGCGATGGGAGGAGGCGGGGTGGGAGTACCTTTGCTTGGCCAGCGTGAGTAATAGCAGGAATGTTAAAGAGCTGTCCAGTGTAAAAATGCAGCCCGCTGAACAGGATCACTGCAACTGAGTCTCCTTCCTTCTCAATTACTTCAAGAATATCTTCCATTCTTAAGATTTCTTCCCCCTAAGTCAAATTAGGCATATGTTAGGCAGTAATTACAACAATAATTTGTCACTTCATATTTATCAACCTAAGCGTCACAATATCTTTCTCATCATAGGAAAAAGTGAAGGTAGATTTGAATTTCCACACTCATGCTCTTTAAAAACTGACTGGCAGAAGAGCAGTATTTCAACATATATATCTATAATTAGGAAATGACAACAAAATAGTAAAATGGAGTTTTTCTCAGTCTTTGCAACAACATACTCACTTGACTTACCTCTAGTTTTATTACTTTTACTATTTGTATACCCATGAACTGCGCTTTCATTAAACACAAATTGCGACTGTGAAACATTCAAAATGCAATAAATCCAGGAAAAATCTTATAACAAGATAAATTTGTTGAAAATAAATTTATTGCATTTATTTATAAGTTCATGCATTTATTAATGTAATATAATTGTTTCAAAAATCACTTACATGTCTTTGTTCTGAATATTAACTTATATCTATTAGCTTAATTGTAAAACCTTCTCCAAGCTAATAATCAAGATCTAATCCTGAAAAGTAAAATAAAACTTTTTCACTAGCATTCAGTATATTTTCTCATGTGTCACCCACCATAACTCATGATTGAAAATATATTTAGATTTGTTCTCACAAACAATTTGAGGTGAAAGAAACTGATTAAATAAAAACATCTACTTGTATTTGAACAATTTTGATCAACTTACCAAGTGTTTATGAACTTTCTCCAGTGTTAAATTTGACATGATTTTGAAGTTCATACATCATTAATTGGATTAATGTTGGAGGAAAACTTCCTTTAACTTATTTTTAAGTTATAATTCTTATTACATTTCAGACACTCTGACCCATGCTGTATGCTAGTTGTGGTTTGTCTGTGTGTTGGGGCGGTGGGGAGTCTGTGACGATAAGTGTGTATGTGTGTATTTAAAAAGTCTGGAATTTGTTTACAGAATAAGAATAGTGTTGATATTGAAACCTCTAAAATGCTAAATGAAATATACTTTATATGCATGAAGAGAAAATTTTAATATGCAAAGGGAATAAATCACAAGGAAATTTCTAAGTAAAATTTAAATCTTAGCAATTTGAAATTTTTATTCATAAAATAATTTAATAGTTTCCTACCACAATTAAAAATAAAGCATTATAAAAACTGATAAGTAGTTTATTTTTCTGAAGAATCAGCATTAAGAAAGTAAGAAATCTACTTGATGGGTGCAAAAGTAAAATCCTCTTTTGCAACCCCAAACTCATTGCTCAATGTGAGCTTTGAACCTTATAAGAAGGAGTATTACAGTGGTGTGAGCCTGTGGTGCTGGGACTCCTGCAGCTGAGGAAAGAGGAACAAAGCCTGGATTATACAGTGTGACTCTGCCGCAGAAAACAGAGCAAAAACAAAAAAATTGCAACCTAACACAGATGAAAGTGATGGGAGGTGTTTTTTAAAAAAAAGAAAATAAGAACGATAGTTCACAAAAATAGGATAGGGACCTCAGTCATGTGGACTTATTTTGATGTAGCATTAATAAACACTGGCCCTGAAATCATGATTAACTCATGGGGGATTACAATTCTGATCACTTATTTCTAAAATTAAAACTTGGGATCGTTACTGGCCATATTCATTTATGCTAGAAATCAGTAATTTATATAGTATTTGTGCAGTAGGCATGCTCTCACAGGTGTGAGAATGTTTTATTCCATGAATTTCCCGAATATTGGCAAATAGAAGTGAATAGAGCAGGTCTTTAATGTTTTTAGAAAAATTCTGGATGGAAGGAAGAAATTGTTCAAAACATTGGCTTAATATGCTGGAATTTTCATATGTGAAAACTAAAATTTATTCTAAATGATTCTCTTGAAAAATTACACAAGACGCGGTGCTTGTATGTCAAAATATGTACAACACCCTCACACCTCTATTAGAGTAAAGAACATAGTATTTTAGATCTCCAAAGTATGATCAGGTTGTATTTGATATATTCTTTGTTGTTTAAATACAATGAAGTCCCAGACAGATAAAGTAACTTTACTAAAGTCGTATATCCCATACACTGGAGGGTCTGGAGTTCCATTTTATGTATTAGTCATGCTGTAAAGCCCAAATTTTCTCTACTATCCCTTATCTCTTTTTCCACTCCAAGCACAAAGGAATGTATCTGATACACAGATTAGGAAGGAACACCAAAGCTAATCATTTCATTTCAGCAGGTCGCACTGGTAGCTAGCTGATTTTAATGGCACCCCCGGGCAATGACAGATAGATAGACAGTTTGTCACTCTCTTCACATCTTCTTGAAGACTATGGAAGATTTTAGAGGTATATTTAGAAAAACCGTTTGCTTTCCACATGGCTAGCCCTTGAAAAATGAAAACAAATTCACTTTGGAGTTATTTTCTACTTTAAATAATATGATCTAATAGAAACAGAAGTCTTTTTTTATACTTTCATGAAAGTTCCATTAAAGTAATGAAGATAATAAACTTTTGAGGAAATGGAGGAAGAAATCAATACTAAATAGAAGCATGATGAATATTTATTTCTTTGTCATATACCTCTCTTGGCTTTATCATCCGCATACTTTTCTCAACATCAAGTCCATGCAGTTGAAGCTGTGACTCAATAGCATACTGGAAGAGAAGGATCATTTATTTATTGACTCATACTGAATGCACAGAAGTGCACTGAGATAACAACTCTGAAAACAAACAATAAAATATCAATAAAACTTGTTGTATTAAACCAAAGGTCAAGCCTAAAAGTGACTAAAGCATACATCAAAGAAAAGCTACTTAAAATGAGTTAAGCAGGAATCTGAACATTCTTTAAAATAGTACTAATTAGAGATGATTAGAAATATAAGGGTCATTTGAACTTTAGGAGTTACAAGCGATTTTTATATTAGAAGTCTACTACTCCAAGTCAAAACCTGAATTTCCAAAATAACTAATGAGTAATACGAACTTTTTATGCTTCCATCAGAATATAAAAATGGTTTGATCTAGAAAGAGTAGAAATGAAAGGACATTAATGAGTCTACTTCACTAACAATATAATATGCATGGTAACAATAATTACAAGGGCTTGGTTTTTAATAGATATTTGGAATTTGCCCCTTTTTAGTAAGATAACAGCTATTAATTGCAGCATAATTACACACCATAGAACTACAAAATATGGGCTAGTATAGTTAACATAAATACAGAAATCAAGTTTCTTTAGTACTAACACTGATGTATGCCATGGACGTGTTGTGTGTGTGTGTGTGTGTGTGTGTGTGTGTGTGTGTGTGTGTGTGTGTGTGTGTTTATTTGTATGTGTTTCTGGAACAAACAAATTTCTTACCAACTGAATTGCTGATATGGTAGTACCCTTTTGTGATCCACAAATAAGATTTTTAAACTTTAATAAATAGATCTTTTGATAATAAAGCATCAATAATGATACTAGCATGCTATGAAAACAAAGGGATAAATAACATTTCAATTTTAAATAGCTAAAAGTTTAAGCACTGGGGTTTGTATTGATTTGATTTCATAAAATAAAACAAGAAGAAATAATAAAACTTTCATAACCATACTTCATTTAATCCAACAGTTTACTCAATGTCTTTTAAAAGACTCATAAATCAATGTTCCTATCCAAGCCTTTCCTCCCTTAACACGTTTTAGTTGAACAACAGAAATAAATCTACAATCTATAAAAACTGCTTAAATCAAAAGCATCTGACAGATGTTTTTATAGTAAAGTTGCTTTCAAAAAATTAATGAATACACATTAAAGTCAGGAAAATGATACCTCCCTCTAAGAAGAGAAGAAATAAAATAAATATAATTTGAGGAAATCCTTACATGATCAGAAGAGAAGGCTTTGGCTTCTAGAAGAATTTTATACCGTTTTGGTGTGGGCTTAAAAAATGATAACTGCAAGGAAATGGATTTATTGAGAAAGCATTAATGCACAATTTACATGTTTGTTCACTTAATGCCATACTTTCATTTTATATCTCCAAAGTTTTAGAGGTATTAATTTATTAAACATTTAAGATATCTGCCCAGGGGTACATTATCAATTAAACTTGTTTAGAGTGAATTACAGAGAAGAAGAAGATATTGGCTCATTATATTTTTCAATGGAAAAATAAACTTGGGAAAATGTATATCGGATAAAATAATTTCTCACATTTTATTTAAATGTTAATTGAAAAATTTCCTCCAAAGGATGCAATGGTAATTTCTCTAGGATGAAACTGTAATATTTTGTTTTATGTATATCTTATTTATAATGACTTACCATCACTACTATTTTGGTTTTCATTACATAACTTTCCACTGTTGTCTTTATGTCTTTTTATTTCACATCTAACTAATATACCAATAAATATATCAACGAGAAGTAGCCCATTTGTTCAATGATACACTTTCATTTTTCCACAATTTTGGGAGAAATAGATTGAGAATAACTATGAGGATAATAATGTTATCCTCAATGTCAATATTATTGAGAATAACCGTATTAACTAGGTGGTGACTACTGGCCAGGGTGTAATGAGCAATTTAGCAATGTAGCTCATTGCAAGTAATGAGATCACTTTTCTCTAATTTAATCTTATATTTTATGTTTTTTTAACATGTTTAAAAATTAATCCATAATAGAACACTAATTGAGCATCCCACCCATTTGAAGTCCAGCATATTGGAAATTATCTTTCTAATAAGTTCAATGCTCTGATAGCCACTAAGTAGCAGTGTACTGTGACCTTTTTCCCTTATGTACATGACCCTTTTCCCTGATGTTCAACCTGCAAGAGTCAACGATCCTTGTTTGTGAAGAAATCACTATACCGTGGTTCAAGATTTTCTGGTAAAAATGAAAATAACTTCACATCTTATTTTTAAATAAGTAAAACCTCAGATGCTCATGAATTAAAGATAGAAAAACATAATATTTCATAAATGAGTTTATTCTAAACACTGGTGGGAAAGGAAACTTACCAGTAGGAGATGTAAATTGACAGTCAAAGCATTCATTAAGGCGATTTCTTTCTCGCTGGCTCCTGTAAAATAATCGCACCATAATTTATAGGGTTTATTTAAAGTTATTTGAAAAACAAGGTAAGGAAACTTCACTCAGTCATTCTAATGTTTTTAGAGATAAGGTCACATTTGATGTGTCATCATAAAGAAAGAGAAGTTTCCCCACTTGACACATTTCATCAAATGGTAACTGGACTTGCATGCACACGGCCAGCTAAAAAAAAAAAAAAATTTCTTTTTGAGGTTATAAATAACAAAACAAAATAATGAAATCTTTTCTTTTGCCTGTAAACTAAAAATGATTCATCCTATTTTCAACTAGTTTGCAAAATACCCAAAGAGAACATTTTTTTGTAGTAAACGTATTTTCAAAAGAAATCTCAACAGACATCAAGCCCAATCACATTTTTAAAATTGGCTATTTCAAACATCACATTTTAAATGCACCTTTAGTATAAGAAGACTACTTTGCCAAACACATTTCACTATTATTACTATGAGATATATAACAGTTAACAAGACAAAAGAGCCACAAAGCAAAAGATATTAGCCTAAATAACTTTAGGGTTTATTAATAAACACTTAGAAAAAAGATACTAAAGATGTATCTTGCCCAATCAAAATTAAAATACTTCCAAAAATAATAGTATTCTGACATGATTCCTATTAGAAAAAGTTTCGTTAGTTTCAGATCCAGAGAATAAATTGCTTGCTTAAGAATACAGGGTATAAAAACATTGTTTTCAGTGTTTATGCTGTCTTTTAAAGGCAATTAGCCTCGTGTAATAAGAATGATGTCTTTACCAACAGTAGAAACATATGCTATGTACCTTAATGTTTGGAAGGCTGTACTAGGTGTTAGAGAACATGTATAATACAAGCCCTACATTTTGTATTCAAAGAGATACTACTGATAGAGTTCCATTTTGAAATAGGCAATAAATAGAAGATTAAGTCTAATAGATACCAAAATAAGTTCATATGAGGGGAAGTCCCTGAAACCAAGTGTTTAAATTTAAAATATTCATACAAGGAAGGGCTAAAATTTTATTTATGCAATAAAAAGTTCTTGCATTTGCTACATGAACTTCACCACTTGATATATAGAGCTGGTGAACAAGTGATGGATGTCGAAAGTTGTGTCCTGGTCAACGTAAGATGACTAGAGTCAAGGGGAAAGAAGAGAATCTCCACACACGTGTAAATACTGAATAGTTTCTCTGGTGTGAATAAACTATAATAGTACATGAGATCCTAATGAGATGACTGACAATGTGAAATAGGAAGAAAAGGGCTAAACGTGTAGGGAAAGTGGGAAAAGTAGGTGAAAGGTAATAAGGGGGAAAAATAGGAGAAAATGAAAAAAATGGAAATAAAATGTTTGAGAATGGGGAGGGGAGGAAGGGATGAAGGGGGGCAGGAACAAGGGGAAAAATGAGAACCAAGACCTGTCATGTAAGGGTACAAGGTCCCAATAATGAATGTAACTGTCCTGTATACCTAAAATGTACCAATAAACTCAATGAGGAAAAAAAAAAAAAAAAGAAACAAGAGAATCTCATTCTATATTCCTACTACTAGATGAAACGCTCCTATAAATGCTAAACAGATGTGATAAGCTCTTGTTGTATATGGTGGCATAACTTTCCTGCAATAAGAAGATCTCTCTGAAATATAGGTAAAAGACAGAACAGTTCCAGCTTTAGTTATTGCTGCTTCTCTATATTATGTTGGAATTTTTATTGTTATTTCTAAACAAAATCTTACCTAAAGTATCTGGCCTCATCACACCTTGACTCCCTGTTAGTAATTTTCACACAGCTTTTGTTAATAACTTAGTACTAAATGTTATCAGGGAGAGTGAAAGGAGGAAAGGAAGACAAAGTGGTGGGGGGAAAGAGGTAGGGAGGGAGGGAGAAATTCAGTAGGAAAAAAAGTGCTTAAAATACACTGAGAAGAAAATATGGTAATTTTATCACGAATGAAAGCAAAGAAATGGAAGAGGCAGGAAGTGATGGGTTGAAGGCTTTCTGTAGAAACTTAGGCATTCTATTTGCTTCAATATTATATTCCAGTTAAAAATATGTATTCTGAGAAATTTTAACCCTCCGAGTAGTACAGTATCATTTTAGATCACCTCATATTTTTCTAAGAATTTCATGGCCACGTGATGAAGCTACATATATGTTCCCCTACATAGATATTGGGCTAAATTTACTTAAACTCACACTTGTCAGTCCTCACTGCAGTATGAAAACATTAACAGAAGTGTTTATTGCAAATATTGCCTAAATGCACAAAAGAGACAGGCATTTTTAGTATCAAAGCAGCTCCAATATAACTGATTTTCAGTTTAGTTTAAAAAAATTTTGCCTAAGTGATCTATTTCTTTGGGTTCACATTGTATTTCTGAAAACAGCATTGTTCTAAGTTATTTCAGTATTATTGGCGTTCCTTTAGAAAGTAAGCCTTCCTTACCCCCACTTTGTAAACACAAATTCTTTCAACTTATTTTTTGTTGTTCTTTTTCTTATTCCTGAGAGGCTCCTTTAAATTAACATTAAAACAAAAACTACAGTTATTTTAGGGACAAACATTTTAACAGTATCTAGAAAGTTTAACGGGATTTAAAATGATGTTTCTTTTAAAAATCACCAAGGATTCACTGTAATAAATGCCCACGATTGAATCACTTCGTCTGAGATGGGGATGGGCCATGGCTCTCGGTCAAAAAGTACTTGTACGCTGCTTACTTAGTCAGCATCACAACTTGCTTTTTTCAGAAGGTGAAGCTTAGGCAAATGTGAACACTCTCTTTCGTTCTTTAAGTCTGGCAAGCTAACAATGGCGGAGCCATCATCATGTGGCACCACTTGTATACTTAATAAGTACCAATAAACTCAATGGAAAAAATATTAAGCCATGACTTGCATTATCTCATAAGGTCTTCACAGAAACACAGCAAAGTCTCCACTGATTTCCCTTACTGTGTCCATGAGGAAATGGACATCAGACGAGATGAACTAACTGACTCAAAAAACGTTAGGAAAAACATAATGATTATCTTTGCTCACATTTATGTTTGAAAGCACTATTTACAATATACTCATTTTACAGTACATACAGAGATCCAGGCTCAAAATCACTTTCTCTCTGTCTTTATTATAATTTCCAATCTTTCACAACATGAAGATGACAAAGGCCACAAGACGCTTGCCACTATTTCATGACAAATGTTATCAGAGTCTTGTAACTGCCACACCATGTTCTGCAAATGTTATTAAGTAGATGCAAATATTACTGTGGCTTTGGTTATTAGGTCTACAATTAGGCTAAGTGCGAGAGTTTTACCTCTGTTTCTCAAGTAGCAGATTTCTGTGGCCTCTAGAGGTGGCTGGTATGTTGCAGAGGGCCTGTGATTGTTGGGGTAGAGCTGCCTGAGATTATTGCTTTTTCAAGGCCCACCAAAAATTTCATAAAGCAAATTTATGTTCATATTATAACATTTTTGTAAGCTCAAAAGGATGTATCTAGTCCTTTGTGATTTCTATGTATCCAGGGAGAAGGAGACATAATAATAATGCTAATACTATTCTGAAGCAAATCTATTTCTAGCATCTTGATAATATGACATTAATTATAAGGGAAAAGTACTCCATGTTTTTTGGAATGGTTGGCTCTGCTTTATTAACAGTTTTTTTTTCCACATCTAAAATTGAAATTTTCCTGTCTGTAAATGAATATGTACACTGCCTTTTTCTTTTTTCTATCCACTATCAATTTATACATACAATAATTTTTATTATCCTCTTGTTATTTATTTTTGAGAAATTTTATAGTAAAATAAGCCTGTGGTTTTAAGAACATAGAAGATTCCATCTTTACCAAAATTATACAAAGATCTGCTTGCTCTTGACACATTTACATAAGCCTAGTAGGAAAAAATAAATTTAACCTTTACTACACTTTTACGTACCACACAATTATTATAATTATTATATAATCTTAAGTCACATCTACTTTCAGAGTTTGCAGTTTCTTATATTAAAATTTCAGAAAGGGGCCGGGGATTTAGCTCAGTGGTTTGGTGGCTTGCCTTGCAAGCGCAAGGACCCGAGTTCAATCCCCGGTACCAAAAAAAAAAAAAAAAAAAAATTCAGAAAGAATGATACAAGATCATGATGTGGCTAGGGATGTAGCTCGGTGGAAAAGTACTTATCTAGCAAGTATAGGTCAGTGGTGGAGTTCTTGCCTAGCAGGTAAGAAGGCCTAGGTTTGATTCACAGCACCAAAAACAAACAAATAAAAATTAAATATAACAACAACAATAACAACAAAACGAAAGAAAAGAAAACATACAGATGCGAAACAATCAAGTTATTAAATATTTCTGTTAATTCAGTATCAATCCAATTTTTTTCAGAACTTCTTAGTAAACAAGACAAAAAAGAACACCTGCATATGCTTTACAGTAAAAAAATGAACACACCATTAAATAAAAATTACAGGAAGCCATTGTTTTGGACAAAGCTCCTAGTAGTTCTCAACATCCCTGACTAAACACCAAAATGGAGTTGCCTAGCTCAAATTCTAGGTCACCAACCTGAAACTGAGCTGCTTATCTGACCTGAGAAGTCAAGGTTAGAGAGATAACTAAATTTCTCAAACTGGATAGTTTCAATTGGTAAGACAATCAACTTCCCTTTTACTTAATCCTTCCTCTGGAAAAAAAAAAGTAACCTAAAGTAACCAGATGTAACCTATTCTCTCTTTCTTGTTTCTGCTTTTTAAGCTCTTTTTATGTCTGTAACACTAATCTTTTCCTCATAGCTCACTAGAACACTTATTCCATTTTATGGAAGAGTTATCCAATTCTAGAATAAAGACTAAGGCTAATTAAGATCATTAAATTATTATAATTTGTTCTTTAGAACTCACCCACACCACATATATAAAAACTTTCTGAATCTTGTCCCATTAAAGCAAGCAGTAAATTGATTTATAAATTTGAGTTAAAAATATTTTCCTAATACATATAGTTTTCCCAGTAGAGAAATTGGAGAGATGATAATTATTAAAATAAAAAATAAATGACACAGGAGTCTATAATGCCTATAATTCATACTACTCAAGGAGACCAGAGGCTAGACTGGGCAGCTCAGTAAAGCCCTATATCAAAATAAAATTTGTACAAGGGCTGTGGATATAGCTCAATGATAGAGTGCTGTACTCAAAGTCCTGGATTCAATCCCAGCATACTGTCCCCCCCATAAAAAAAAGAGGAAGAAGGAAAGAAAAGTACACATGTGAGTGTCTGTGTGTGTATTTCTTTGGGCATGTGTGTATTTCAAGCTTTTAAAATATCGTTTATAGGGAATGGGGATTTAGCTCGGTGCATGCCTGCCTCAGAAGCATAACGTCCTGATTTTGATCCCCAGTACCTAAGTAAGTAAATAAGTAAATAAATAAATAAAATATTGCTTATAATTCACTTTTGCAGACATAGGCAATTCATATTCTGTAGGTCAATAAAAATATAGTAGGAACATTTTCTCTGATAAATTATGAATTGTAGAAAAAATGCCATGTACACAACAAAATAATTATCAAACTAAAGATCACTTTTGTTCACTGAAAATATTACAGACGAAAGGTAAGCGTTCACTTGCCACATGAGTTTTGAGACTTTCAGCTAGTATGCATATTTTATTGAATTTCATGTCTAAAAAAACAGACTTTGTCTATTTTTAAAAATCAATTTTCTTCTATAGCTCATATTTTTGGAACAAACCTTGTATAATTTAATTACCTCATTCAAAGAGAAAGATAAATAGAACTAAAAGAAGTTTATCCCAAGAATGGAACTGGTTTCTAGCTCCTGGTAGAGAGGTCCTAAAACCTGCCGATTGTCTTTCATATTTCTCATAAACCCGCTTAGATAATATGCAAGTTTGTGTTATCCTTGATAGTCATGGGGTGGGATTGCTAAGTAGAAAGATAGCAATTACAAGTTTGGAAATGTCTGCCTCACTCACCACCTTCTGAGCTGGAGCAGGGAGGAAATTTGAGCTCTGTCAACCAAAACAAATACTGGCAGGGTTGTGGGGAAAAAGGAACACTTCTCCACTGTTGGTGAGAGTGTAGATTGGTGTAAGCACTTTGGAAATCAGTATGGAGATGCCTCCAAAAACTAGGATTAGAAATCCCATTTGACCCAGCTATTTCCCTGCTTAGTCTCTTCCCCCAAAGTAATTAAAAGAATCATACTACAGTGATATATGTGCACCCATGTTTATAGTGGCACAGTTTGTAATAGCTAAAACTTGGAAATAGCCTAGTTGTCCATCATTTGGTGACTGGATAAAGAACATACGGTTCTCTCTCTCTTTTTTTTTAATAAATTGGAGTGCTACTCAGCCATAAAGAAAGAGAAAGTAGAGACATTTATAGCTAAATGGAAACACATTGAGGTCTCTCTCAAGTGAAATAAATAGGACACGTGTGTATAAATACTGACTAGTTTCTCTGGTGTGAGAAATTGAAAGTGCAAATGAGAATCAAAATGTAAATCAGATAATGTGAAATAGGAAGAAAAGGTCCAAATGGGAAGGAGAAGGGGAAATGGGATGTATAGAGGAAAGGAAAGAGGGAAAAGGAAAAATATGAAAAAGGGAAAAAACAGAAACAGTCTTTGCACATAGGGAAGGGTGGAGGAGTTGAAGGGAGGGCCGGAGAATAGGGAAAATATAAGAACCCAGATTTATCATGTAAATGTGCAAGTTCCCAATGATGAACATCATCATATTGTAAATAAAATGTACCAATAAACTTAATGAATAAAAGGAAGAAGTCTTAAATAATGAGATGCAGAGAACCTTCTGAGATGCAAAATAGATCTATACACTGAGGGGTGGCATGCTCAAAGAGGACGTGGAAGGACACTCCATGCTTGTCACCCCGTCCCACATGCCTTGCTATCTGTCTGTCTTCTATTGGCCATTGCTGTATTGTATCCTTTAGAATACAGTGATCAGTGTAAGTGATGTGTTTCTTTTAGTTCTGTAAGATGCTATAGGAAATTATCAAACTGAAGGAAATGATCGCAGAAATCCCTAAACATACAGATGGTCACTCAAAAGCACGAGTGATTCCTGGACCCTGTGATGGGTGTGGTACAGAGGAGCTGTGCAGAGGAGCTGATCCCTTAACGGCAGGTGGTGAATGATGCTGGGCAGTTAGTGTCAGATCTGAATCGTAGGACATTCTGTTCTGGTGTTCAGAATTGTCTGCTGGTTTTGGGGAACATTCCAGTACATATATTATATGACTTTTCATGAATTTTAAAATAAAACAAAAACTCCTAGAGGTGAGGTTCATATGTTTTCTTTCCATATTAAGGATGTACATTCCTTTTATTTTTCTCAACAAACTGAATATTTACAGTCGTTTTTACTTTTTTCTTTGTAGCTGGTGATAATAAAAGGTGACTGTTTTGAAATTAGTATGATCTCTATGTCACATACATACATTTATTGGGTGGAAAACCACTTGCACATTTAATAAGTTCCAATAGAGTTATAACCTTTAAATGGTCAAAGGAAATCTTTCTTCTGAGTTTACTGGCTTCATAAATAAATTTCACTAAATAATATCACCTTCGTTTTCTGGCCTGTGTCAAAACATCCTAAATCCTCTACAGAGGATCAGAAATATTAACTACAAAATAACAGGATTAGAATGCAGTTTATGTTCTAAAAGCAAACCTTGTAAACATGAAAAAATTCTAGAGCTAAGGAAAATATATATCCTGAGGTCAAGTTAATGAAATATGATTTTCAGTTTTTTCATTTGTTTACAATTTAGGTTAGGTTGCATGAATAAAATTGGTTTTCAAAAACTTAACACAAATGACAGACAGTTTCTATGAAAAATCCACTTATACACTTTTAAGTGCAATCTAGTGTTTGTTATTCAAATGGGAGTTCCCCTACCAGAACATACACTCAAGGTAATTCTGACATCAAGATCAAATGCTCTGAAAAACAATATTTATGGCAGGGGATGCTCCCTTTTACTGGGCCAAAGATTCTCTCCCTGGATTCCAGATCCAGGAATCTGGAGCTTCACAGATTTATTTTGGGACTTCATGTGGAAGTCCCTGACTCCGCTCCTACACAACAACTTTACCCCAAACATGCTAGATTACCAAACTTTTTTATTTATTAAGTTTATCGGTACATTTTAGGTATGAATTCTGATCACCTTCATCATTGAGAATTTGTATCTGTACATGATGTATCCTTGTTCTTATTTTTTCCCATTCCCCGTCCTTCCCTTTAACTCCTCCATCCCTCCCTTATTTACAAAGCTTTGTTCCCATGCTTTCCTTCTTTTTGCATTTTTTTCTTTCCCTTCTTTCATGTCCTCTACTCAGTTTCTTCAATAATGGCACTAATTCTGAAATATGGAGATTTATATTTAATTGTTCAATGTTTGCTATTTTTCAACAATAACTAATAGGAAATAACTGGTTTTGGCTTGCAAAATATTTTTGAATTAGTAAAATATTTTTGTGATTTATAAATATGCATGCATAATATGTATGGATGCATTACAAAGAGACATTTTATTTGTGCGGAGAGTGGGGATCGCTGTAAGGAGGTCCCATTGGGCTTCTGGGCAGCGACCCCTCCCTGCCTGCCCTGGCCCTGCTGAGGTCAGATTTGCCTACATAGCATAAAGACTTGTGCTGTCTTCTGTGTGAGTTCTGCTAACTAAATTCCAGCCTATTTATTTGACCTTTTTTTTCCTATTGTAGTATATGTTATGGCCTGAGTCGTGGCTCTCCAGATTTATAAGTTGATGTCCTAGCTCCCTAGTGAATATATTTGGAGATATCATCTATAAATGCGTATTGTGGTTAAATGAGTTTATGATAGTGAGGCCTTCATCCAGTATGACTTGTTTTCTTCTAAGACAAGGGAAGGAAATCAGAGGTCTCTTTTTCCCCTTCCATATACAAAAGAAAGGCCAGGTGAGGAAATAATAAGATGGCCACGTACAAGCCAAGAAGATAGCCCTCTTCAGAAACTAATTGGATGGCACCTTAGCCACAGATTTCTAGCCTCCATAGCTGTGAGAAAATGGACATTTCTAATTTAAGCCACCCGGTCCATGTGTCATATTATGTTATCCAATCTAGCATTTTATCTATATTTTATACAGACTTTCCACAAAGATACCTGATTTTATTTCTATATCTGCCCTCAATTTTAGAGGAGTTTAATTTGAGCAATACCCAAGGTTTTAAGGATCTTCAAGGTAAAGCAGGTAACTTTTTATTTTTTGCTATTGGGTGATTATGATTTAATTTACTTTTTATTTATTTAATTTTTAAAAAGCAATTACCATTTGATGGCCTGCTATTCAATTCACACAATGTAATGGATGTTACCTTTTCTGCCTTTCTATATTGTTCTTTGTAAATTTATACTTTTTAAATCTCCTTTAAAAATGGGATTTTAGCAAAACAGAGTAATTAAAAATGTGTTCTGTTCTTAACTGGAAAAATGTCTCTTGTAGCATGGATAATTCTTACATTTTTAAAATCATTTCCTTGATTATACACATCTATTAATTTTATGTATCCTTGTGTCCTCTTTTACTAGGAGTCTCATGAGGAAAAGGATAGTGAGTTTTCTTATTCACTTTGTCTTCAGTGACTGTCATAAGTCCTTGCACTATGCAGGGGCACAATAATTATCTTTTGAATGAACAAAGTATTCCCCAGATGTGATGATTTGCCATAATTCTTTCTGCGTAGAAGTTCTACTTTTCCCACTCTACTTCCATTTTTCTTCTAAGTCAATTTGGTTTTCTGATTACTGGCCAGGTTGCAAACATGATAAAGCAGTGAAGATATACTTGCTTATGAGTTTCATGTAAATAAGTGTTTTTAAAGTTGGAGTTTCCTCAAAATATTTCCAAATAAGACTTGTCCAACTGCTAAAGCATCATGAATTTTTAGTATTTTAGTATTTTAAATCTCAAATAATGTTTCACGCAATTCTCTGATAATATTTCAAGCAATTCCTGGGATGGTGGTTCATACTTTTAATCCCAGAAGTCTGTAGACTGAGGCAAATGGATTTTAAGTTTCACCCCAAAGTGTACAACTTAGTGACTTGAAAACCAATCTCAACATTAAAAAAAAATTAAGAGGGTTCAACCCTTAGTGCCCTCCCCTTCCCCCAGAAAAAAGAAAAAAAAATATTTCAGGCAAAGATGAATATTTACCCAAAGAAATAAGCAACTTTTTCAAAAATGCTACAATTTTCCGTCTGAGCTTACCACCTAAAACTATCTTTACATACTATTATACAATTGTGTACCCTTTCTGCCTTGGAGCCAGCAAACTAGGGGCTGAATACTCTAAAAATAAGCCAAAATAAACCTGTCCTACTTTAAGTCATGAATGTCATAAATTTTGTCCCGGTGATGACAAAGTAACTAAAACATATTGGTCCCAGAGAAGCAGGGTTGTTGCTATGACTACACCTGACCACATGGTTTCAAAGCCTTTGGAACTGGTTTATGAGAAGAATTTGGAAAGATTTGGAGTTGTTAACTAGAGAAGCCCTAGAATATTATAAGCCAAGCTTGATGGGAGTTTCTGCTCAGAGTTCAGAAGACCAGAATGCTGATAGAAATGCATTCAGTAAAATCCAAACTGAGGGAATTTCAGCCAGGAACAAGTATAACATTGGTAGTTGGACTCAAAGCCACATGTGTTATACTCTGGCAAAAATTTGTCTAAATTTTCCCATGCCTTGAGTCTTTGCAGGAGACAAAAATGAAGGGCAATAGATTTGTTAATCTGGAGAAAATTTCAAGGCTGACTAATATTCAGACTGTGGTATTGTTATTGCCAATAGCTTTTAGACTGCTTTATAGTGAAAATCAGAAGCAAAGGATAGAGCTAAGTAATTTGAAAAGTTTGCAGTTTCAACAGAAAAGAAGTCCTTGAAAAGTTGGGGTCAAGAGAGTTTGTTGCTAAATAGATTAGCATTAAAAAGAATCCAATTATTTTGCATTGGAACAATATTAAAGATGCCTTGAGGGCATTTCAGGAATGGGCAAGAACATACTCTTCACTGGCTCATGGATTTAAAGGGTCAAGGTAAACCTGTTTTAAAAATTGTGTCTCTGGGCATACTTCTCTGGTACAGCCTCTGAGGGAATTGATACCCCTGTATTCATTCCATAGTGTTCCCCTATTCAAGGACTTAGAGGCCTCTGCAGTCTTGGTCCAAAGGGGTCTGACTACTGTTTGAAATGGTAGCAGACTGCAGTGTCATCCACATGATGCTGGTTTTATGAGCATGCATAATTTAAGAATCTTTTTATTTTGGAGGCTTCTACTCACATTTTAGAAGTCCTTGGAGCCTTGTGAGTGTGCCCCTGAGAGGGTAGTGTGTGAAGCTGTGTCAGGGTTTGGATCTAGAATGTCCCCCCAAAGCCTCATGTGTTTAGAAATAGGGCACGTAGAAGGTAATTGGATCACAGAGGCACTGTACTCATCAGTGGATTCATCCATTGGTGCTATTAGGAGGTAGAATTTAGTGACTGGGAGTGTGACCTGGAAGGATACATTTCCCTCCCTAGCTTCTCCTTTCTCTTTCTGATTCCTGGCTACCAAATTGTGAGCAAATCCTTCCATCATGTCCAGTCTACCTTGGATTCAATCAACTATGCAATGAATCCTACAGAAACCATGAACAAAATGAACCTTTTCTCCTTTAAATTGTGGATTTCAAGTATTTTGTCCTAGTGACAAAAATGACAGAAATGCTGTTTCATACTTCTACATGTAGAGTTATGGTTGATCAAGTAGTGCTATTATAGAAAATTCATGTACATTGATTTTGTGAAATTTATTTGTAAATTAATAAAATGCACATGCTTTCCACAGGGGGGCTAAATATTATTTTTAAATTATTCCAAAAAAAGATATATTTTCTTTTTATGCCAAACAACCTAGTTATGTCAATTCTGTGTCTTTTATCTAGATATCTAACCAAAGCCTCCTGTGTTCATAGATAGGGCTTTGTGGAAGTGGCTCGATCTATGGTGTGTGATTATGGATTAATGGTGTATGATAACTAAAGTGGTTTAGAATAGTAGACAAAGAAGCCCATCCTGGGTGAGAGTGGCACCAATCACACTGGATATGGCCTGGATGGGATGAAAGGGAAAGGGCAGCTCATTGCTTTCTGCTTTGTTGCTTCATTCTACCTCTGCCATGGATGGTTTCTTCTCTACCATGCCCTTCTGCCATACCTCCCTCCCTTGGAGCTAGCTGAAATCTCCATGAATTATGAATTAAAATAAACCTTTCCTCCTTTAAATAGTGGTTGTCAAGTAGTTTGTCCCAGCAATGAGAAAAGAGACTAAGGTAGTCCATGATAGCAACGTTTTTGGGTTTTTTTTTTTTTTTTTGGTACTGAGGATTGAACTCCGGTCCTTGCGCTTGCAAGGCAGGCCACCAAACCACTGAGCTAAATCCCTGGCCCCATGATAGCAACTTTTAAGTGAAAAACATCTAAGTTAAAAATATGGATTAAAATAGAAAAGCAGGATATCATTCAATGAAATTTTTCCATTATTTCTTATGCTGGTGACTATATAGTAAATCTTTACAATTGTAATGCAGGAAAAAAATTAGTGCATTTTGTACTTACCTACAATATCCTTCATAAGGCCTACAATACTTTCATCTCCTATAATCCAAGGACGTTTTCCTACGTCATGACCATAGGCTCCTCTGAAATTGAAAAAGAATATAAGCATTTTTAAACTCTGTGTGTGTGTTTCTGTATGCACATGTGACTCTGTGTATGTGTGTTCAAATATTAGCTTTGGCAAGTAGCCATTTCTATGTGGGCCTTTGTATATGTTTAACTGTGTACAGATTACTACTTTAAAAACAAGTAATTCTCAGAGAGCCCAATTTATAACTTGACTTTTTGTTTCTTTTTTGTTGGAGGATGGATGAGATTGCTCATCCTATTTTGTTATTTTTGCCAGATTTTAAAGTCTAAGATGTTATTATTGTCCTTCATTATTTTCCATTTTATTTGGAAAATTTGAAGAATATTTGACACTTTTATACATGTAACATACTTTTATACTTTGTATCTAAGCAAAAAAAGTTACATACTACTTTTTTAGGCAAGAGACCAAAATGACTATAAATTAAAATTTAAAAGGTTTCTACATTGTCTACATCAAGTAGAAGTGTATAAAATGTGACTCTACTCATGATGATATCTTAAAGAAAATAATAAGCTTCGTTATAGTTAAAACCAACACAATGCTCTGATCTGATTGCTAACAATTCATCTCTCATGCTCCATTTATATTTATTATGCTAGCAACTATTCTTGTGGACATATGGAAAAACACAAAATGTATAAGAATGCTTTAAGTCTCATGGAGTTTCCATTAAGTGAGAAAGAAAAATGCATTTGACAAACAGGGAAGTAACTGAAACAAAGAGAAAGGGAAGTGAAAGTGCCTTGCGTACTGTTCCTCATTTGTATCTCATCCATCTCTGAATCAGACTCTCCTCAAGCCAGAGCGCTGTAGGTTGAGAGGAATGCACTTACTTCTTTTCTAATGCAAGCCTGTTTTTGAATATACTGAAAGTGAGTAAGCCAGCAGTAATGGGCTCGCAGGGCTACTTCAAAACGGGAGGGGAGAGTGGAGTATTAGAAAGAGGATTTCTTGCTACCAACAAAATTCTGAATAGCTGAACGACTGGCTTTCACCACTCAGTATGAGCAAGTTGCCCGTCTCTGCTGGTATGAGACCACACTTATTAGATGCTAATAGGGCTTAACCTTCCACATTTGCAAAAGCAAATGAGTGACGGTATGTACCTTAAAGGGTCACCATAAAAAATAAACGAAGTAACATAGAAAAGGGATGGCACATATCCCTTTGCTGTGACTTCTTTCCTAATGAAAATCTAATACTAAAATTCCCTTCATCAGCATGTGGTGCATGACAATTTTTAAACTAATATTTCCATTACCATATAAACTAAGATGAAGGAAGAACATTTTCATGCAGAATAAACATGGACTGCTAAGAAGGAAGGGAGAAGGGCGATTATTGGTTATTATTATTCATATTATTATTAAATAGCCTGTAGCTTGCCTCTTCCTTGACTTCCAATATAAATGCTAAAGACAAAAATCATTATCATTAAATGGTAGTTAAAGGCAGATACTTGGACTCTTTTTTATTTTAATCACATAGAGCTCCATGGCCTTTGCTGATAGCACAATACATCTTATTACACTGAGGTAGTAAAATTCTATGTTCTGCCTCAGAGAATTTATATCTCAGAATATGATGCCACCTACTCCCTACTTTAGTAGACACGTAGTAATAATCTTTAAAGATTCGTTTCTCCTTGTACAATTTTGGCATCTCCCTCCCTTTAAAAATACCACATATCAAGTCTGCTTCCTCATTTTGTCAGGCTGCTAGCCTGCAGTAGTGAATTTAGAAAGTAGTACATTTAGAAAGTGTTATCCAAATAAACTCAAAGTAAAGTGGCCTGTCATTAAGAAGAGTTGATGTAGATTAAAGCGCAGTTCTAAACTTATGTATTAGAGTTAAGAAAAATGTTATATCACTCCTATTCAAAGCTGTTTAAAGTGGTTGTAGCATAGTTAAAATTTCTTTTACAAGTGCTGGAAAGGAAAATAGAGCATGAGAGAGTTAATTCATTACTACAGCATAAATTATTGCCACGCGTGGGGTGTTGTCTAAGAAGTGTATGAGCAATATTTGCTCATGAAATTAGATTGCAGGATATAAAAGTTAATTATGAAGTTAATAGAAACTTGGATGCTCCTTATAATAAAGCCATGTTTTAACCATTCTTTTAAATGAGAAGCTGCCCTACCTTTAGAAAACTTTCCATTCATGAGAAAATAAATTTTCACAGCGTTTCTTAATGATATCACAATTTTTCCCATTTCCCATTTATGATTAAGCAAGATAGGTGTTGGAAAGCCTTTGTAACATGTCATACCATATACTTTATTATACTTTCTTTCCACGTACATGTTTAAAAAAGAAATGCTTATGTTGAGTTAGACCAGTGCAGGGATATTGAGGAAAATTATTCCATGCTTTCTCAGTGTTATATCCACACAATAACCATGAAAAGTAAGTCACTGTCTGTTACCCAGTTCATCTGCATCTGATGCAGAACTCAGTGGGCTATTTTCCTCCCTCAACAGCCCTACTTAAACTGTCATTCTTCTTTTAAAATTCCTATGGAGACAAAGCAGCAGCAAGTGTTTCTCTTATGAAAAAAAGAGAACATCATTTATCTAGCAGATTTAACAATTCAGGTGACTTAAAATATTGTCATTCCATCTCAGAGCCATAATATCTATTTCTCAAATTATAATGGGCCTTTTAGGACTGATCATTGTGATTGCTAAGCCATGCTATTCTCTTTTAAATAATATAGGCCACTAGTAAATAATTAATATATAATATTCTTCACAAATTATTTAATCTTATAGCACACTGATTTTAGCAGACCCACAGGAGTAAAGTACATTGTTGCTTTTTGTTATTACCATACCATTTTGGTAATAATTATTATAAATCAAACAGATACAATCATTTTAAATGTTTTCTATTTCAGAAAGGAAAATTTCTAAATGTTTTTATTTCACAAAACATACATTGTCCACAGCAAAGTATTCATCAGCTTTAGAAATCTCATGTTTAAACTGAAGTTGTAGAATAGTAATAAGCATTGTAAAACAAGCACAGGGATAAGTGTACCTAAGGAAACTGAACTTTCAATTTTTCCTCATCAAATGGAATTTTAGAAGAAATCATTTGCATCCTGCAATTGTCTGGATATGTCTATTCAAAATTCATAAGTTAAAACTTAATCAACAATGTGAAGTCGTTAAGAGCAGAGAGCTTTGGAAAGTTACTTAAGGGCTATTCCCTCATTAATAAGAATACCATCCTTGAAAAGAGGTGGCACGAATGTGTTTTCTCCTATGCTATGGGAAAACATAGCAAGAAATTCCATCTTGGAAGCAGAAAGTTGCCTTCACCAGACATCAAACGAATATACTGAACTCTTGGTCTTGCAGAATAGTGACAAACAATAGTAATAAATTTCTGACTTATAAATTACTCAGTCAGGTATTTTGTTATAGCAGAAAGAACAGACTAAATCAAGTATATATGTATAACTTTCTCAATGTACTTTTACACTTGACTTTCCTTTAATGCAAATAATCAGGATGAATAGGAATCACATGGACAAGCTGCCTTATGACCAAATATAAACTGTTAGTAAGTCTAATAAACATAATAGGCCACAAATATGAAAATGGCAACTATGACCAATGGCATTTCCTATTTTATAGGCCCTGGATGACCAAAGTCTTGATATCCCTGAGTGATATCTTATTTTGTCAAAGCACACTATCTTTTAATGTTATTATTAGGATTATATAATTTTTACTTTGTTTTCCAATGCAACAACTAACTTTAAAATGCATTAGACTGCTTAATAAATACGTAGCTGTGATTGACTCATCATTTTCCACTGGCCAGGAGAGGAAAGTCCTGGTATGACTGAGAATCGGCCAGAGTATGACAGAGGCAGGGCTGAAGGAGCCCAAGAAGAATGGGTGATGAATCACAACTTACCACAGGCCCCTGGACTTAGAGGCAAACTGAATCCATGTGGGGATGTTTAGTACAAAAACCAAAACACTAGTCAGAAAAGGAAATGAAAAGACCAACAGTCCACCAAAGTGCCATGAAGAGTATGCTAAACTGAAAACACCTGGGCAAAAAGCAGCTGCAGAAAGAAACAACCTGAACTTGAGCGGAGACCCTGAAACTATACCTGCTGTCGACTCACTCTGAGGGAAGATGAGCCCATAGAGGAAGAAATTCATCTGGAGTTAATCTCCTTCCTGGGGAATTTCCACCAGGTGTAACATCACCCAATAACATAAGCATCAGTGTGAAAAAGTCCAGTAGAAACTTTCATAGTTCTCATGGAAATTCTAAAACTATTTTCTTAATCTGGTATGTAAATCCTGTCTCTGGCTATTTGGGGAGTCACTTCTTGTTGAGTTCTACCTGCCTGTGAAATGAACTTTCTTTGTTGGTTGAGGGAAAGAATTCTTCCAAACAGATACTTAGGTGGAAAGACCAGCAGTGCGATTTTAAACTAAATATTTTGGAATAAAATACCATACAAGACATGGAATTTCTGGACCAAAGGTAGAGGTGAGGCAAAAGAGAATAGTAATAAAATGATGTACTGCAAACACTGTTGATATTTAAAAGCAGGCTGACTGATGATAGTGATTAGATTACTGCACCTTTACGCAAGAAGCCAAAGTAAAACAAAACAATTTTGATTTTGATCTTTTGTTCAGAAAAAAAATCTTGAATTGTTTACATTGTCTGAAGCATGAAAATGCACCTCCTTCCTGAAGCATTTATCTGATGAAAACTTGCTAGGAAGATTTAATTAAAACTAAGCAGTGTCTCTTTTCATAAGATAGAATATGAAAACAAGGTAGAATATAAGAACAAGAGATGACATGACAGAGAAGCACTTTCTTGAGCTACAATGTTAGTGTCTCAAAAATAATCAACCACTTCCTTACTAATACATAATCACGAGGATATGAATAGAATATTAGGGCAGCGTCTTCTTTAAATGTCTCAAGAATAAAAATGCACAGGCTTGCTGAATATCCAAGAGGCAAGGACACTCTAAAGTTCAAATTCATTCAATCGAATTCTCTGCTCTCTCTTACATTAAGGCCAAAAATGAATATCAACCATTTTTATTAACTATGACCCTCATTTATTAAATACTAAAATCTGTTAGTGCAAAATACTTCCAAATGGGGTGATATGTATTTTGCAATTTATGCAGAAAAGTTATGCAGATAAAGTTATAACAGTCTCAATAAATTATATGAATTTCTGTCAACTCTTGCAATAATTTGGGAGATTTCATTCTTAGCCATGGATATTAAGAATTCTACAATGTTATCTAATAGTCAGGGTAGTAATCATTAGCCAATAAGTATAAACTATAATGAAAAGAGTTTGTTATGAAGACGGACCACAAGCATGGAGAATGAGGAAAGACTGAGGAATTATTATGAGTTTCTATGAGAGCCAGATATTTTGCTTCCAGAATTTTAATTTGATTTGGCTTCATGTTTCTGAAATTTTGTTTCCTGACCTTCAGGTTTGACTAAGTTCCATATTAATTTTTCAATGTCAAATGACCAGAAAATACTTTCAAATATTTCTACTTATTTAAAACAGAAACATAATACAATTTAAATATTTAAAACATTTCTAGCCGGGTGTGGTGGCGCACACCTGTAATTCCAGCACTTGGCAGGCTGAGGCAGGAGGATTGCTGTGAGTTCGAGGCCAGCCTGGGCTACATAGTAAGTTCCAGGTCAGTCTCAACTACACAGTGAGACCCTGTCTCAAAAACCAAAAAAAAAAAAAAAAAATTTTTT
>NW_022900941.1:24575726-24595605 GCF_012274545.1 Fukomys damarensis | reverse complement strand
TAAAAAAACAAAAAAAAAAAAAAAAAATTTGTTTTTTCTAATTTCGACTTTATCAGTAACTACTGGGGAAAGGTAGAAAATACATAATATTAGTATTTTTTTTCGGGGATTTGTAATATAGTTAAGAATATGAAACTAAAACTGGCTCTCCAAGAAAGGATAGTAAAAGATTAGATAACCAGTACACAAATGCAGTGAGATAGAAGTAATAAGCAGCGTTCTGGAAGGGTGAGAAGGCCATCATTTATAATAACTGTTGTATATTTTATGAATCTCAAAGAGAGCCACTCAGAGGCTCAAACACAAACATAAAAAAGAGATAAAATACTAATCATTCTAAATTGATTTGCACATGCTATAGACATGTATTCAAATCCTACATAGGCCCCCAAATTATGTGCAATCATTATATATTAATAAAATACTTTAACATTTTTAAGGACATGAAACTGTTAAGGAACGAAGCTATGACATTTGGGAGGCACAATCAATGAAGCTGTGCCGGTGAGACTCAGCATGAGGGTTAAGGCAGAGAGGGAGCGTGCTGGGTTTCAGAGTTAGAAGAGTAAAAAGAAAGGAAAAGAGGTGGAGGGAAAATGGTCCTGATTCTACCCTGCCAAGCTGAAGTGGAGTGCCTTTCTCAGTTTATCATGATCTATGGGGAAAGAAGTACATCTGCCTCACCCAACCTCTTTCCTTCTTAACCTACCAGCTTTGTTTCTCACTTATAAAAATGAATAGAAAACAGAAATGAAATAAATTGTAACTGTTTGTACATGATTAGAGAAGAATGATCAGGATAAAATGAAAAGTCCAAATACTACCTCAGTATTATTCGTTAAAGAAATAAAATGAAATGACTATACATGATGCAGATATGTCAACACGGGAAAGATTCAGATGTTTAAACATTTTCTAAGTTTTTACTTCACCACTAACTTGCCAGATGTCCTAATTCTGATCCTCAATTGTTTCATCAAAAACTGTATTAAATGTTAAGATCGCTAAGGTTTCTTTCTGGTTTAAGGTCATAGAACTTCATTATATGTGTTTCAGAACATTAGCAACCCAGTATTATTTTTTGTTAATTCTTAGATGAGATGTTAAATCGTAGCATTTAAAATAATACTGCACTTACATTCTGGCCCACTTATCTAATTCTTCTTCAAGATATGTTTTAACCATTTTTGGTTGAAGGCCAAGAGAATGTCCCAAAAAGTAGATGGCATCATCATCCTTATTCACTAAGGATAAATCAACTGAAACAGAAGAAAATAAAAAAAAATCTTATTGAATTAATTAATACTTTCATTTGGTACTATTAATCCAGTACAGACAGCTAATATAATTAACTGCAAGAAGCCTAATAAATAACCTACAATTACTCTCCAATGAAACATCAGGCTCTCTGAAAAGTAATTAACCTTTTGTATTTACATATTAAAATACACTTTAATTCCATAGAGGTACTTGCAGGGATATTTCACATTTATTGAGCTACATGAAAAAAGATAAATTAATAATTTATTCAAAACATAAATAGCCAGAGGTAATAGAGTTAAAAACAGAAATTTATAGGAACTCTGTCAGCCAATCTAATTGTGTTAGAAGGCTACCAGAGTTTAGGCAAGTATTAATATTCGAAATTAAAAAGTGTTAAAATGGGAAATTTTAAAACTTGAATGATTACATATTTAAAGTACATATATTAGATTGATGCATTTTATAGTATATTTAAACATACATTAGTACTGATACACATATATGCAATGATATTTCTATATCTATTTCTTACTCAAATAAATGATTTGCTCATCATATAACTTTTGCTTGCAAAAACAAAGCAAAACAAAACAAATAAGCAAATAATTCACACACTTAAAATTTAGGATTTGTACAAGTTTACAATCTCAGTTGTAAACTAATGAGATTTCTCTTTTATGCAGAGAAAAACTAAACTTTTTACTGATATTTCACTGAACATTGTACTTATTTTCACATCAAGCTACTTAATTAAAACCTTAAAGACTTTTTCAAGGCATATCATCTCTTTCAACCTAAACATTTTACAAAGATGCTGTACCTATTATTCTTTGCATCTTTTAAACCTGATGCCATAAGAAGAGGTGTTGACATTCACATAGTCAAGCTAAATTCCTTTAGAGTCTTTGGCTGACTTACAGAGCACATGTGAAAGCATTTTATATGGAACTTAGAGCTCTAATTTGCGGTACCACGACTACATTCAATTTAGAATTCACTTAAGTACAGTGTGAAGGCTAAAGGTGTTCCGTTCATGGTAGTCCCATCTATGAGTTAGAATGAGGCAGCCATCCACTGGTGTGCTCTCTCTCTCTCTCTCTCTCTCTCTCTCTCTCTCTCTCTCTCTCTCAGCATTGCTAAAAAGACTTACTTTCCAAGAGAACAGAGAGCATTAGGTCAACAATTTAAGGAGAGTTAAGACTGGGTTTTGTAAGAACAACCTCTCATCTTCAGTTCCACCTACTGTATACAGTGTCTCAATAGTTAAATATGACAAACGTTATCTGTGGTATCTTTGGAGCATGTGTAGTCAAGAGACAGCAGTAAAGACCCCTTGCGGCTGTTCAGAATATACTTAGCAGCTGTGCAAAGAATATATCATGTTGCACATAATTTTGTTTGTTTGCTTGTTTTTTGAGAACAGGTCTCACTATGTAGTTGTGACTGACCTAGAACTCACTATGTAGCCCAGGCTGGTCTTGAACTCACAGCAATCCTCCTGCCTCAGCCTCCCGAGTGCTGGGATTACAGGAGTGTGCCACAACATAAATTCTTACAATTACGTAGATCAAAGTTGCTCTCCCTCTTTTTCCTCTTTTTTTGTATTTCTTGCTGTTTGCTGCAGCCAAGCTACTCTTTCCATATTCTCTACAAGGAAGGAAAGTAAACTGAACCTAGCATTCCCAAATTGGGATCAGACCTACATTTATCAGCTTCCAGATATTCTGGAGTGATAAGATCTTTTCTCTAGGTGTTCCCTGGTTGTTTAGGGGTTTTCTGCATTTGTATCAGGAGGATCCCCTTACTTAGGATATTTCCTATTTGCTGGACCATGGTTTACCCATGACTTACTGCTTTCCATCCTGAAGATTCTCATGTCAATTGTCATCAACTGTTACATTAATGTTACTGATGATATCGCCTGCTACTTCCCTATAGCTAGAGTCAAGTGGAGCCTCTTGTAGAACACATCCATGTCCTTCTTGTCTCCCATGTCTTCTATGAAGTGCCTTTGAGAATATGTGGGCTCTGCACGCAAGCATATTTCCAAGTTGTTCAGTACCAATGACTTGAACTTGCACAACTGGACATATTGCGGTACTGCTGCGTGACTTATTGTTTAATAGTCTAGTTTCATATACTAAAGAGAGTCCTTTACTGAAGTAGTTATTTTATTTATTCTTCCAAATCCAATTTGGGCTTGATGTTCATCAGAAATTCTTTTTCCTCAGGACATTTTTATGTCATCTGACAAGTTTTATTTATTTATTTTTTGGGCGGGGTACTGGGGTTTGAACTTGGGTCCTTGTGCTTGCAAGGCAGGCACGAGAACCACTGAGTGAAATCCCCAGCCAAAGTTTTATTTTTTATTATATAGAGAGCTTCATGTTCTCCCAAAATAATTGATATAGGAGAAAGCCAACTCTCAACCCCTTAGATATCAGATATGCTGCTTTCTTTTCCCCTGAAATCGAAGAATGAATTCAAAAGAGTATAGAAAGTTAAGAGTAGGAAAGATTTATTGAGAGATAGCTTCTGAAAGACAGGAGGGGTCCCAAATCCCTTTGTCAGGGGACATTTATACGGCAAAGTCACAGTGTGGATACAGTGTAGATCACACTGCAATCGATTTATAAGATTACAGGTATAGCCGGGGATTTAGCTCAGCGGTTTGGTGGCCTGCCTTGTAAGCACAAAGACCTGAGTTCAATCCCGATACCAAAAAAAACGAAACAAAACAAAACAAAACAAAATAAGATTACAGGTATAGCTGTTTAGCTAATATTGATTTAATAGATAAATGAGTCATGTAACAAGGAAAGAACAAAGACCAGATGCTCTTGTCTCCTACCTGGATACCTAGCTGGACTTCCTAGACCAGGTGGTGCTAATGACAAAACAATTCCTGGTTACTCTTTATGCCCCAGCAATGCTGGAGATAGTATGTAAATAAACATATTATTGAGTGATGTTTGGGGTAAACTGTTAAGTGGAAAGGAAGGAAAAGAAAGGAAAGAGAAAAAATGAAAAGAAAAGAAAAAAGTTCTCTGAAGATAAACAATGTTATTGCAGATTAACATGAAATTGTTGCTTATCGTATCATAATTAGTAATAGAAAGCATAGAGATCCCAGCTGTGTTTGTTTCATTTATGCTTTAATTATTTGAAGATCTGCTATTACCAAAAAGAGCACACAAATCTAACAAGAATTTGTTAGTAAGAACTAATTGTGAACTTTCCCCAATCTTAATGATTGTGGTACTAATGCGATTGCCTGTGGTTGTTGGTAATACTGAATCCCAGTTTAGCAATCTGGAGTAGCTCTTCACGAAGATTTATGTTTATGTCTACAAATCTGAGACCACAGTCCTCTGAGGAATTACAGTAGTTCAGGACTTATCAGAATGCTGGGCACAGCAATTCCCACCTATTTCCCCAGCTTCCTGGGAGGCTGAGGTAGGGGGTAACTTGAATCCAGTAGTTTGAGAACAACTTGAGTAACAAGAGACACCCTGCACCCCAACAAAACAGAAAACATAGCAAAATTTTATCACTAGGCAAATAAGCCCAGAAGCAAATCAATGCAGAAAGTTCTTATTTACTTTTGTTATGTAACACATTGCATCAAATGTCACAATTCTTTTTCTAGTCATCGGAATGAAAGACCAGTAAGCTAACATATTCTGCATTGAACAGATATTTTCAAATGAACACCCTTCTTTTTAATGTAGCCTAGATGTAATAGGCATTTTTTTCTTAAAGTACAGAAAATAATTTCTTGTCTTTTATGCTTCAGTGGAAGTCAGACCTAACTTGACAAGGTACGACACACTCTGCTCTGATATACTGAATGTAAGTGAAACATGTTGAAGGTTCTGAAAAATACAAACAGGTACAAACAGTCCCACACTTGTGGTGGTTCAACTTGGAGCTTTTAGACTTCACTTATTGTGTTTATATGCTTTTTCTTTAAAGGTTTTCAACTTTATGATGGTGCAAAAATATAAATTTTCATCAGAAAGCACACTTCAGACTTGGATCTTTTCCTGGTCTAGTGACATGCTCTTAAACAATTCAGGACCTAACCCGTGAGCCACCATCTTCTGTCAGCCATGCAACCAAAAGAGCTCTGTATTCTAAGACTGTACCACTGAGTAGGTTAGATGAATTAAATGCTTTTTTGACTTAGAATATTTTTTAGCTTTTGATGAGTTCTTTTATATAATACCATCGTTAAGTCAAAGGGCATCTATGTATTGGGGCCAAAAAAGCAGAACCTGAAATACCATTGAACTGGTATTGACTTTCATGTTTTCTTTTAATCTTTGGTAATGCAAAAGCAACCTAGTTTTGAAAGCTGTCAGATTCCAAACTACGAACTGCGTGTAGACTGTAAGAGTGCCCGAGACTTTTCACTATCCCTGCTTCTGGCCAGAAGCAGAATAGATCCCTAAAGTTGGCGGAAAGAGAATGAAAGAAATCTTATAGTGCTTTTCTTTTCTTTTACTTTTCTCTGTCCTCCCCCATTTTAGGCATCAGCCAGTCCTGCAGCAGTCGTGGTGTTACACCCGCCAAAGCCCACAGGCATCCTCTCTCTGAGGAAGAGAGGGGCATGGGATGATTTGCTCTCTTCCTATGTTCTTGCTTCTGGGTACCGGAGGCAGGCGTAGTGTCAGACATCAACGCATAAGGGAAACGCGTGAACGTGAATATGGGACCCCTGGGAGCAAGAGAATGTGAGTCCTGCTGCTGAGGAGAGGAGCTCAAGGACAAGAGCGTACGAAGTTGTACATGAGCCACTGAGCTCATGCCTGCACTGCGTTTGAATGGATCCGAACTGAACAGTGTAATAAATACAGAGAACTGAGCCTAGTTCTCAAACTGGTAACTAAGTATAATATACGCATAATAAATCCAAATGGAAGTGGAGAGTCTTTGAAAACTGAATGGATACAAGGCAGATTTTCAGGGAGCTGGCAAATTTCTGTTTCTTCTAGAATCTTGTTTCACAGATTTACTCATATTGGGAAATCCATAGCTATGCCTGCATATTCTTAGCCCTCAGGAGGCTGACGCAGGAGGATCCCATGTTTAAAGCCAGCCTGGGATACAGAATGAGACCTTGTCTTAAACAAGCAAAGAAACAGCAACAAAAATCTATAAACCTGCATATTTTGTACATTTTACTAAATTAAAAAGTCCGTATTTCCCCTTTGCTCTTTCAGAATGTAATTAGTGAAAAAATTTATTATCATGTGCATTAATATTAATATTGCGCTCCCCAGTAATACCTTATATGTTAATTATAGCTTAACAAAATTAAATTTTCTGGTGTTGTCCTGAGATAATACCAGATTTCTTTTTCTTTACAGGGATGCAAGTCTATGTTTCCAGAATGCTCGTGAGACTTTTGAATAGGAGGAAGATTGAGAAAACTACATTAACCCTACAGTCCACTCACATATGGACTTTATATAGTCTTGTCTGCTTTTGAGTCCATTAGTCCTGGCTAAACGTAAAAGGAAACATCTAAAGAAAGGCTACATTTTAAGGATTTCAAAAGAGATGTATCCACCTTCTAGAAAATAAAAGCTCTTTAGGAAAAAGAGTCACAGCTGTATGTAATACCAGATCTTGTCCCAGGTAAAAGGGACTTAACTGTTTTGACAAAAACCTTTCTGTTCCCAGTCCTCTCTTTCAAGACTGAGGTAGGCAGGGCAACATATGGCCAGAAGGGTGAAATGGCTTGGAGAGGCCTTGAAATTTCAATCTTAGTCATGTTAACATTGCTGTCGGGAACATTATATCTTGTAAGAGTTGGCAAAGGTTGTCTTCAGTAGTTTATGTTATCCTAGGGTCTTGGGGTATGTGAGAGCAAAACAGTGGGAAGAGACGACAGGTCCAGTTTTAGATCTTGATTAACTGAAAACAACCTCGCAATTCTCTCTCTCAATTAAGCCACTATGTTCCTTTACAATATGCAAGCATTTCTTTCTGTACTTTTATCATAGTTTTCTTTTTTTCTTCTTTTTTTAGTAAATGGCCTTAGAAAAGCATCCTAAAAATCCAGTTGCCAGTACTTCACTCCTTCAGTGACACAAGCATACACACACAAAATATGATTTCCTTCCTTGTCATTGCAATTATATCATTCAAATTTTGAGCATTTGATGATAATCTCTTTCGGCTGTAGATGGAGCACAATGGTAGAATACTTGCCTAATATATATGAGGCCCTGGGCTTGATCCTTAACATCACAAAACAACAACAACACACTTACAACTGCTATAATGCAAGCCTAGATAAAGAGCAATTACGATATTTGATACTGGTAGATTCTATTGTTTCTTTGAATGACTTTCTTACTTGATTTTAGAAGTCTACATTTTCCTTTTTCTATATGCGCTACTCTCTGTAGAGTCTGTCAGTCCTTCGAACTTTGTTTCCATCAATTTCTAACCCCAGGATTTTTGCATAAATAGCATCTTCCTTGCCCACAATTTCAGCTATTACCTACATCTTGATGATTCTCAAAGTCTTATCATTAATTGTACCCAACTTCCAAATGTGTCCTAGGTTCCATTTTAGTTTTCCTTTGGAGTGATAGCATCACTAGCCTCGTGCATGGCTGCCAAGAATCACATGACATTTTACCCTCTGTCTTCTTTGCAGGTTACTAGGGCTATGACCAAACATGGCCTGTGGGACATAGGTGAACACGTTAGGAAGCAATATCTGAACACTCCTTCAAAGCAGAATGTGAACACATTCTTGTTTTCTTCTTTGTGCCTGCCTGATTTCTAGTGTGTAAGACACAGCTGCTACCTTCTTAAACTCTGAAGTCAAGGCCACAGATTACAGAGCAACAACAAAAAGAAAATACCTGCTAGGTTCTCTTAGGTGAGCAGTTCCCCAAGACAAACTAATTTCCTCATTACTCACCTAAAACAGAAAGCTTAGATCATGCCCTTTGATGTTAATCCTTAACATCAAAGCAGGGTTATTTTATGAGAATCAAATTTTTTTATGTCTCTTCTCTTTACTTCACCTCAATTATAGTCACTTTTTCAGTCCTATTTGTAGTTATCCACAGCTACATATTTACTATTCATATCTTAGAAACATTTTAACAATAAAAGCAAATGCATTCCTTTTAGTAAAATTTCTTTTGGAAATAATGACAAGATATCAGAAAACCATAGGTTGGGCCTAGAGTCCTTCCTGAAAAACACAGAAAATCCAACACTGAGAGCCTTATTCCTTTCATTACTTCGATATTTTTTATGTTGTTTCTTATTGCTTTGAATTGCTAGGGAACATTTCTTTTGAGCGTTATGCTAGATTCTTAAAAATTTTGAGATGCCATATCATTGTTAGATCTTCTTGGAAAGTTTTAATAAGATAGGAAGCATTGAGGTTTTGTATGTGATGTATTTGTTTCTTGTCAGGGAAACTAAAAATCATTTCCTCCTGAGCTCAGTTTCTTTTTCTGCAGTACAAATTTGAGAAAGCACTGACTCAGCTTCACTTATGAACACACATGGCTCACACCTGCACTCTACTTAGACGCCACCTTATTCCACCTTATCGGTGTTTTCTTCTCTTTTTACCTTGGGCAAAGTAAGAACCTCCTCCTTACACCTTCCTAACACTTCCCAAGAAGTGTTGGAGATTTTGAGATATGTAGGGGGAAAGGAGATAAGACTGTGACAGATCCTCTCTGATGAGAACAGGAAAAGGGGTTACTTTTATCACTGGAATCTGAGGAAATCTGTGAAATATGATAAAATAAGGAATACCTGGGAAAGAAAACTTTTGAGGAGGAAAACGGAGTTCTCTCTAGAGCGTGTGAAATTTCAGGTAAGTATTGAACATCCAGGTAGCCAAAAATTGTTCTTACTTAGAGTAAGACCTGACAGTGAAGCAAAAAGTTATCTGAAACTCTAGCTACTTCGTGTCTTCTTACACTAGCTGTTAACTCTATTATGTTAGAACTTTCTTTTTGAGTTCACTGAGCTATGCCAAGTAAAATGTGTCAAATAGAGGAAATAATTAATACAAGTTTGTTAAATAGATGAATGGTTACAAAGAAGTAACTAGAGTGCGTGTGGGTACTAAGTGGAGATGAACTGTTACATCTCTGTATTTCTATCCTAACTGGTCTAGAACAGGTGAAAGGGTTTTACTTTCAGTCTTTGATTTAGTAATTCTGGGACAGAATTCAATAACTTTTGTTTCTATTAAGTTCCCTGTTGATGTGCATGGTGATGGCCAGGGGCACATAGTTTGTTTTAATGAAGTAAATTTTTATACCACTTGAAATTGCATTTTTCAAACAGTTGCTTAAAGTCTTTATTGAATCATTCATCTTATATCAATTTACTTCTCTTTAACAATTAGCAATGATTCATCCAAGGTATAATTATTTAGAATTACTTTATGTTAGACAGCTATTCAAAACAAATGTTCTATGTTTAATCAGGATAGTAGAGTCAATTCTTACATATAATGAAAGCAGCTATATACACAATGCTGTTTTTAAGGGAAACATTTTTTAATAAATACAACAATAATATGCTAAAACAGTCATGGCATAGAAAATACAGCCCTAATTAATTTTAATTGTACCGTTCTGAGGTAAGTGCACTATACAAACAGTCTCCACAATTACTACATTTTGCAAAGCTGAAGCCATGTACTCATTAAGTAATAACTTAATATTTCTCCTTTTCCCAACTCCTCTTGGGATCATCAGTCCACTTTCTGTTTATGTGAATTTGACTAATACCTCACATACATGCAGTCATGCAGTATCTGTCTTTTTTGCGACCAGCTTGTTTTACTTTTACACGATGTTCTCAAGAGGAATGCATGTTTCATCATGTGTTCTTTTAAAGGCTGAATTATATTTTATTGTATGTATATTCCCCATTTTTCTTCTGTATTCACCAGTTATTGGACCCTTGGAGTGCTCCTTTCTTTTGTATACTGAGAGTAATGTTGCTATGAACTTAGGAGCACACAGACCCTTTGGGGTGTCCACTTTTCATTCTCTAGAAAACAAACCCAGAAGTGGACCTTCTGGATTACCAATATTTAATTTTGAATTTTTTGTGAAGAAATTTCAAAGTGTGTTTAATAGTAGCTGCATCATTCCACACGTCCAACAACAGTGCACCAGAGTTCAAATTTCTCCACGTCCTAGCTGGTACTTCTTAGTTTCTGTATTTTTAATTTTTATTTATTTATATTTTTGGTACCGGGTATCAAACTTTGGACCTTACACTTACACGGCAGGCACAGTGCCACAGAGCTAAATTCCCGGCCCTACTTTCTGTATTTTTATACTAATCTTAAATGTAAGTACAAAGTGATATTTCATTCTGGTTTTGATTTCCTTCTCCCTAGTGGTCCGTGATGCACCATACAGATTTCAGACTGTTGTCATGCAGTACCAAGTCCTGTGGACTGAAGAGCACACTGAGGCAGAGGCACCAGCACAGGACCTGACTGGGCTCAGGTACATCCCGGTGAATCTTGACAGTTTTCACAGTGGGATATACACATCAGCAGGCACCTTTTCTTCTCTGTCTAAAGAATTCCCTTCCTCAGAACTCAACTCTCAGTAACTTTTTGTCCCTGAACATTAAAATCAAAATGTTCTTTCAACTCTTGAATTACATAAACACGTCTTTCTTTATGAAATGTAGTATCACTTCATCTTATAGTCTCATTTTATTTGCCTCTGTATAGCTATCATTTATGGTAGGGATTCTTCAATGGATATTAAGTAGCATTAAGTGGGATACTGGCCTTGATCACTTGTTTCTTTTTCTAGAATTATATATAGGCGTTGAGTATAATAGTGAAAAAGGAATAAATTCTGCAAGTGCATCATTTCAAGAGAGTGTGTCCCTGGGTATTTCGTATTATGCAAGCTAAATTAGTGGTTTTTTTTTTTTTTGGAACCAGGGATCAAACTTGGATCCTTGCACTCGCAAGTCAGGCAGCGGAACCTCTGAGCTAAATCCCCGGTCCCTAAATTAGTTATTTATATTAAGATCATGTTAGCTGAGGTTCTTTGATTCTGAATACTTACATTTTTAATCTGAAGAAGAATGAAAACTGGACTGTAACTAGGTACATGAAGGCAATTTGAGTGTAATAATTCCATTTAAACTTGTAGGCTTTTTCCTTCATGTAGAACACAGTAAAGCAAAGCTAAATATGACAAATAGTTTCATATTTTTATACTTGTACTACTTATGTTTAAGATTAAGATGACTTCCCTGAAAACAAAAAAGTTTCTTGCTCTATTATAATCAGAAAAGTAGCATATATTTCTCGGGTCACTCTGACATTTGTCTTCCTTATGTATAATATACAAAGATGGCTGTTCATGTCCTTACCACTACATCCAGATAACAAAGACAAAACTCACACTATCATCAAGTAGGTGCCACAAAATAAGAAATATTCTAATATTATATTGAAAAGAATTGCTTTGAGCGCTAAGTGCTTGTAGAAGATGTAAATGTCTCTGCTTGCAATTTTCAGTCGGTATCTCTATTGTTCACTAAAGTAGCAGATGATGGAATAAGCATCCTGTAAGTATTTTATTCAGGGAACATAAAGAATGTGAGTTCAAGTTATGTAGACAGGTTGATGTAGTAGCTCTAGGGACCTGCTGTTTCTCAGACACTATGACAATGGCTTTATTATTTGGATAGCAGGCGAAGCACATTCTGTAGAAAAACTAAGTTAATTAATAAATTGATTTAAAAGACTTTCCAGTATTCTTACTTGGAGGCAGATCCTTCATTCTGGGAATATAAAAATGCTCCCTGAAATGTCTTAGCACATCTTCCTCATCTAGGCGGAGGGCGACCTTCTCATCAGTTGGGTGACATCTGAGTTCAGCAGCAATGCGTTGTACTTTGTCAGCTGGCAGCTCTAAAAGTGAAGTCTCCATTCCAAATGGTGCTCTGAAAAGGTAGGAAATAATGAAAGAGACAGAATATTCCAGAAGAAAATTAGCCCTTTATTTAATATACCCTCTAAAAACAGGTTATGATTACCATTTTCACGGCTATGGAAATAATAATAGAAACACTGAATCTACTAAATTATATAATTGGTGAAACTCTTGAAGACATTGATATAGGGAAAGAATTTATGAACAGAACCTTAATTGTGTGAAAGATAATAGTAAGACCCAATATATGAGATCATATAAAACTAAAAATCTTTTGCACAGCAAAAGAAATTGTCAATAGAGTGAAGAGACAACCTACAGAGTGAGGAAAAAATATTTATCAGCTACTCCTCTGAAATAGTTTCATATTTTTATACTTGTACTACTTATGTTTAAGATTAAGATGACTTCCCTGAAAACAAAAAAGTTTCTTGCTCTATTATAATCAGAAAAGTAGCATATATTTCTCGGGTCACTCTGACATTTGTCTTCCTTATGTATAATATACAAAGATGGCTGTTCATGTCCTTACCACTACATCCAGATAACAAAGACAAAACTCACACTATCATCAAGTAGGTGCCACAAAATAAGAAATATTCTAATATTATATTGAAAAGAATTGCTTTGAGCGCTAAGTGCTTGTAGAAGATGTAAATGTCTCTGCTTGCAATTTTCAGTCGGTATCTCTATTGTTCACTAAAGTAGCAGATGATGGAATAAGCATCCTGTAAGTATTTTATTCAGGGAACATAAAGAATGTGAGTTCAAGTTATGTAGACAGGTTGATGTAGTAGCTCTAGGGACCTGCTGTTTCTCAGACACTATGACAATGGCTTTATTATTTGGATAGCAGGCGAAGCACATTCTGTAGAAAAACTAAGTTAATTAATAAATTGATTTAAAAGACTTTCCAGTATTCTTACTTGGAGGCAGATCCTTCATTCTGGGAATATAAAAATGCTCCCTGAAATGTCTTAGCACATCTTCCTCATCTAGGCGGAGGGCGACCTTCTCATCAGTTGGGTGACATCTGAGTTCAGCAGCAATGCGTTGTACTTTGTCAGCTGGCAGCTCTAAAAGTGAAGTCTCCATTCCAAATGGTGCTCTGAAAAGGTAGGAAATAATGAAAGAGACAGAATATTCCAGAAGAAAATTAGCCCTTTATTTAATATACCCTCTAAAAACAGGTTATGATTACCATTTTCACGGCTATGGAAATAATAATAGAAACACTGAATCTACTAAATTATATAATTGGTGAAACTCTTGAAGACATTGATATAGGGAAAGAATTTATGAACAGAACCTTAATTGTGTGAAAGATAATAGTAAGACCCAATATATGAGATCATATAAAACTAAAAATCTTTTGCACAGCAAAAGAAATTGTCAATAGAGTGAAGAGACAACCTACAGAGTGAGGAAAAAATATTTATCAGCTACTCCTCTGAAAGAGGAGGAATATTTTGACTACGTAAAGAACTCAAAGAAATATTGTCCAAATAAAAATGGGCAATCAAAATGAATAGAAACTTCTCAGGAGAAATGCAAATGACCGATATGTACATGAAAAATGTTCAGCATCTTTAGCCTAATGGTAAATGTAAATCAAAATAATACAGAGATTAAGTATCTTCCCCAAAGAATGACTATCATCAAGAACTCAAAAAGCAAAAAAATGCTATAGAGGTCATAGTGAAAAAAGGAATCTTCTACCATGTTGGGGGGAATGTAAACAAGAATATAATCACTAGGGAAATCACCATGAAGAACCCTTACAAAAGAAATTTAATTTTACCCAATTATATTTCTTCTGTCACCATATCACAGTGACATATGTATACCTAGGTTTAGAGGAACATAATTCATAATAGGCAAATTTTGGAAGCATCTAATGATGACTGGATAAAAAATATGGTATATGCACAGTACAGCTCTGCTTGGATATAAATATAAACTTGAATCATTTGTAGGAAAATGGTTGGATCTGGACTTTTAAAATAGGAAGATGAGTTGGGATGTGGGAAGAAGATAGGACAGGAAGAAGGAGGAGAAATAAAATGGCTTAAGATATGATATGCACATATACCAATTCCTTTAAGATGATTGTAATTTCAGATAGATTCATAGCTATGAACACACAGAGCATAGAATCACTAAGGTGTAAAATAGCTACCTTAGTGTGATCATATGCTTTTTCTGAGGGAATAATATGAGAGCATTTCTTAATCAATCTTGAGAATACCTGGGTCTGAAGGAGACAATAGCAAGTGCAAATGTCCTGGGGAGGAGACACTTGTTCTGTTCAACTAATACACTCAGGAAAGCTAAGGGGCATGGTGACAATAGGACAAGAGGTGAAATGGGTACAGTAAGAAGTTAATCGTGAAAAGCTTTGGAAAAGAGTTGAATATTTTTCCAAGTTGAATGGGAAACCACTGGAGACTTCCGAATAGGGAAGTGATCACTCACTTTTACATTAAATACAAATCACTGCACTGTGATAAGTTATAAAATTGAAAGAGACTAATTAATTAATTTAAAGAACAAATTAGTAATTTGGAGAAGGATCAGAATTAAATTGGGTCATGAGGGTAAAGGTTGAAAGAAGTGTTGGGGATTTTGCCATATTTAGGGGGAAAGGAGATGTGACAGATCCTCTCTGATGAGAACAGGAAAAGGGGCTACTTTTATCACTGAATCTGAGGAAATCTGTGAAATATGATAAAATAAGAAATAGCTGGGAAAAAATTTTGAGGAGGAAAATCAGAGTTCTCTATAGAGCATGTCAAATTTGAGGTAAGTATTGAACATCCAGGTAGCAAGCCGTGCCAGGGTAATCGTTGTGATTTGGTTCTGTAACTTAGAGGAATATTGAATCAAAAGATATATTTGTCATTTTTCAACTTACACATGGTATTTAAAATCTAGAATCCCTAGGAACTCAATCTAGCACAGACATGAAGTCCCAGAACTTTATTGGAAATATGTTTCTTCTGTTAATTTCCTTGTTCCCACCCTAACCCACACAGAGTATCAAACAGTAATTGTATATCTGAGTATTATAAAATGCTACTAAAAAACATATTTCCTCTATGCTAATTTACCTTCTTCTTTGTTTGACCATTTCTTTTCTCAATTGCCAGTTGTGTCCTAATAAGAACTTCTTTATAATCTTAGGCAAAAATATTAAAACTCACTTGTGCTTTTTTTACTTTTAGTTTAGATACAGTTGTAGGTCCCAATGGTTCTAATTCATAATTCTGCACACAAATCAATGATTCTAACATTGACAGTGACATGCTTACAATATCTCAGTATACTAGGTAGGACTGGGGACGTAGATCAGTGATGTCATTCCTGCCTGGCAAGAGCAAGGTTCTGAGTTTAATTCCTAGTAATGGGGAAAAAAATCGTAATATACTAAATTGTGGTTTATATGTCTCAAAATATTTTCTATTTATGCAAGTTTTCTCAAATTATTTTATTTTCCCAAACAGCTTTCCTTCTGTTTGTGCAGATTCTAGATATATTTCAGAGTTTTTGCTTAAATTCCATGTTCTTCCTGAGGCCTGCCATGATATTTCTGCTAAAAGTAATGTTTTATACTTTAATCATTTGTAACTGTTATGACTACACCTTTTATGAGAAGTAATACATTCTCCCAGGTACTATATTTATTTAAGTATCTGTGTGAGTGCAAAAGGTGAAACATTTGCCACGCCTACAATTTGATTCTAAATGGTTCCTGAATTGCAGCTTGCTGAAGAAGGAACCTGTATTTTGAATATTAAAGATAATGACCCTACCACTTGGCAAAACAGATTGTCTTGTCATAGTTGATTAAATCTCTGTTGGACTCACAGCCAACTAAAGAAAAGGCACTGTTTTTTCAATGGTGTGTGAATGACTTGCTATGAAACCTCTGACCAAGCAGTGATGACGGTGTTTAGCTGAGCATGTAATCAATTTCTTTCAGGAATCTGATCTGAGAGATATATTTATTTCTTTAGATAAAAAGAGAAGTATAAATTTAAAAGAATAAGAGAGAAACTGTGAAATTGAAGGATTAGTGTTTTGAGCACTCATTTTTTAGGGGAAAATAGAAACCATGAATTGATTCCATAGCAAGTGAGAATCACTCAGTTACACAACTGTTGGGGATTGAACAGTTATGCCTCCTGAAAAAAAAAAAGTGACAGGGAGACAATCTCATCTTGAGAGTCAATGTGTCCTTCCACGCAGCAAATTCTGTATAAAGCACTGGGGGCCTGACTGCTTGGCTATTTCTGAACTTCTAGGAGACATTTTTCTCTTGTTCAGTCAAGTAGGTCCTTCCTCTAAGCCTGTTATTTAACATAGCTAAATTGAGTTTCCAGGCTACTCCACTGAAAGCATAATCTATCTGAGGCCGAAGTCGTGCTAATTTTTTGTTTATGGACATCCCAATGTTGAGCATAGTCTTTAAGAGAAAATACCCCCAAAATGATAGTTAAATAAGAGAATAAACAGAAAAGCTTAGTGAATTATGTGATATAACTATCGACCAGTTCCTAAAAGGTTACCCTCCCTCATTCTGACCACATGGAAAATAATTAGAAATCATTTCCAGTGAAACTAAGAATCAAAAGCTTGGCCCATTTTTGAAAGCTTCTTTGGAGAGTTGGCACTTTTTTTTGGTATTGCTTTTTAATTAATTTTATTGGCACATTTAAGGTATACAATATAATGGCATCCGTCATTGGAAATTTTCACCTTTACATCATCCATCTTGGTTCTTATTTTTTCCCCATTGCCCTGCCCTCTCTTCAACCTCTTCCTCCCTCCCTATCTAAAAGACTTTGTTTCCAATTTTTCATTTTATCATGTTAATTCTATTCCCTTCTTTTCTTTCCCCTACCCCCTTTGATTTCCCCTTCCCCTTTGCCACTTTCCTTCCTATTTCACATAAATTTCATTTCAGATTACTTTAAATTCAAAGGTGCTACTTAAACATTCAGATTAATTCACTACAAATATTAAGTAATCATCCTGAGTAAACTGTAACTTTTCTATTAAAATATTCTTTAGCTTCTTTACATCTGTATCTCATATAATCCTTGTAATAATCTTAAAGAGTCAGAATCATTGCCTCTCATTTGGAGATCAGACTTTGGAACAGTCTAGAAACAAAAGTACGATGATAATATTACCCAGTGTTTACCTCTGAACTACCCCTGACATGCTGAACCAGCTGAACTTTGAGAGGGAATGAGAGCTAAAGCATAGAGCAGAAGTTCTGCTCAGAGTTGTCAACCTATTTTTTTGTTGTTGCTGCTGTTGTTTTTCTTGCATTTTGCTTCCTGACCCATGTTTATAGTGGCACGGTTTGTAATGCTAAAACTTGGAAACAGCCTATTTGCCCATCAGTTGAAGACTGGATAAAGAAGATGTGGTTTGTCTATAAAATGGAATACTACTCAGCCATAAAGAATGAGAAGTTGGAATCATTCATAGGAAAATGGTTACACTCTTAAGTGAAGTAAATAAGTTACACATGTGTAAATACAAAATAGTTTCTCTGGTGTGAAAAACTATAATTGTAAATAAGATCCTAATGGTATAATTGACAATGTGTAATAGGAAGAAAAGGGTTAAAGGTGTAGGGGAAGTGGAAAGTGTAGAGGAAAGGAAATAAGGCAAAAGAAAAAATATGAGAAAATGAAAAAATGGAAATAAAGCTTTTATAAACAGGGAAGGGAGGAGGGGGTGAAGTAGGGGCAAGTGTATGGGGAAAAAATGAGAGCCAAGACCAGTCATGTAAAGGCACAAGATCCCAGTGATAAATGTAACTGTACTGTATACCTAAAATGTACCAATAAAACTAATAAACTCAATGAGAAAAAATAAATAAATAAATAAATAAAATTAATGTTTATTTACCTCATTCTCTTTTTCTTTGAGTTTTTCAGTCTTGCAATCAATCAGTTTATAAAGCACCATGGGGTATATTAATATATTTAGTCTTAAACTTTCTCAAACTGTTACCAGCCAGGCAGAAGTTAAAAGAGTCTGCTCTTACTTGTGGGCTTGTCACACCTGAGGTGTCATAAACACTTGGTAGGCCTCTCTCAACAAGTGTAACCTGATCCATCTCACCACCATGCAGAGCCTCCAGCAGACTTAAATATCACCCATTGTCACTAAGTAACACAGAGCCATCACTTTAAGGACTAATTTATACTTTGCCACTTAACTTTACGTTCACCCCATCAGCTAAGACAGTTAATGTTTTATAACCCATAATTTTAAGCTTTGTTTATTATTTGCAAGTAAATTGATGAGTTTATGTTTTGAAATGAAGAATTTAAGACTTCCAAATATTTTTTGTTTCACTATTAAGGGCAAATTTTATTTAGAATGTGGACAAATATACCAGATGGTCTCAAGCAAGATAATATAAAGTTGAATTTTTTTTAGTTTATTGATACATTTCAGGTATATAATCAAGTTACATTCATCATTGGGATCTTGCACCTTTACATGATGTATCTTGGTTCTTATTCTTTCCCCATTCCCCAATGTTAAGGGACATGAAAAACCAAACAAGCACTAGTTGCAGTAGGGGCCCTCAATATTCCACTGTCACAAATAGACAGATCATCTAAACAAAAAATCAACAACAGAATACTGAACCAAGTTTTTGAACTGAACCAAGTTTTTGAACAAATAGACAAATTAGAACTGATCCAAGTTTTTGAACAAATAAACAAATTAGACATCTACAGAGTGTCCCACTCCTACAAAATCTGAATACACAGTTTTTTGGCTGCACATGGGTCATTCCCCAAAATGGACCACATACTAGCTCATAGAACATGTTTAAGTAAATGCTAAGGAATTGAAGTTATCCCATGTATATTATCAGATGATAGTATCATTAAACTGGAGGTCAATAGCATAAAAAACCAGAACTTTATCAACACATGGAAATTGAATAACACTCTCCTGAACAACCAATGGGTCACAGGAGAAATTAAAGAAGTTAGAGTTTTTACAATTTAATAATGCCAGTATAAAATACAGGAATTTATGGGATACAGCCAAAGCAGTTCAATGTAGGAAATTCATAGCAGTGAATGCCCACACTAAGAAAACAGAGCAAGCTCAAATAAACAACCTTACGGTGAATCTTAAGCTCCTAGAAAAAGAAGAGCAAGAGAAACCCAAAGCTCATACAAGGGAGGAAATTATAAAGATCAGAGCAGAAATTTATTTTCTTAGGACAAAAATTGTTAGGATCAATTCACATTAATGAAGTCATTTATATAAAAGAATAAAAGATACTTTTAGATAGCTTCTCTGTCATTAGTGTTTTACAGAAATTGCTTTTTTGCCCTCAATTTAGGTTTGGAAATTTTGTAAGTTAGTTTCTCATGATGTTACTTAAATACTCAAAACTTTACAGGCAAAATGTTCATCTTAACTAAAAGCTGGTTTTATGAAATCATAGAATCAGGATATTCTACTCAAATACTGATCTGGGGTTCTTTAAATAAGGGATGGTAAGCAAGCAACAGTTAATCTTTAGACAGTAGTTTCATGCTTGAAATGAGCAAATTGTACTGAGTTCAAAGTTTAGAGCCTAGTGGAATTAA
>NW_022900941.1:24549915-24575696 GCF_012274545.1 Fukomys damarensis | reverse complement strand
ACATGTGTATATATATTATGTAAAATGTGAAGCTTTTCATCAACACGGAAAGAACTATGTCTAATTACATAGACCAATTTTCTTTAACAGCATCATTGACAAAATTTTCATTTCTAAGACAGAAATGACCCTGGAGCCTCACTAAAGAAAGACCAATGCATTTGTTTCAATATTATTACAAAAAAAAAAAAAAAAAAAAAACCAAAAACCAAAACCAAAACAAAAAAAAACCCGCCATCTTTCTCAAAATATAAGCTGGAAAGAAAAACTGTTCATTATGTAGAGAAAAACGCATCAACTTTCCTTTGTCAGGCAAATGTCTCATAGAGTAAAAGAGGAAGACACTCTTCACAAGAATAGACATTTTCACTTCTTTAAATATTTACTATGAGTAATTATAGCCTAAGACAACGTGAATTTCCAGAAAGCAGAAGTCTTCAAATGTATTTAAAAATATCTTTACATTTAGCATATGAACTAACTTTACCATTTAAATTTAGGTAACTGCAGGATTAACCTTTAATTATCAAATGTAATCAAGTTTAGTAGATACATTACAGTGTACTATGGCCAACATTCTATTTCAATGCTTTGGTGGACATCTCTTTACTTAATCTCTTTTAAAGGTGAGGGCTTTTAGGGAGATTTTTACCATGTTTGTTTAGGGAGATAATTTGGGGGAAAAGAGAAGAGGAAATGAGCAGAAGAAATTTCCAAAGCACTGTGACAACAATTCTAGCAGAGAAAAATTTCAAGTGGAGAAAAACACTGACCGGGACAGCTGTGTACAAAGTGCCTGTCAGTGACTCACTGCTTACCGGTTAGGATTCAGCAGAGTCCTCAGCCTCGAGCACATTTCATGGAGCCAGTCAAGACCTCTTTGCAATTTTGATACCAAACCTCAGAGTGAAAGAGTGAAAGAACCGATCAGACTCCACCCTGTGGGGATTTTTTGTGTTAAGTTTAGTTCCTCCCACTTCATCAAATCTAAATTTCCAGGCTCACGCTCATGCTCGTGAGCACGCGCACACACACACACACACACACACACACACTCACACACTCACACACAGCTAGCAAAATGCTACTCTTGCTCATTCATGTTTTCAAGCACAGGTGGCTCTCCTGAGAGATCTTTTCCTCAACAGTTCTGATCTTTAGACTTATAGAAACACTCTCTTGTCCAGTATTTGGGTCTTTAGTGTGTGAGCTAACAAGTTTATCCTGGAGCTGAATTTCAAAACTTTCATTCTTTGCTCCAAATTACTCTACACACTGGAGAAAAATTCTCTGCTAATTGGAGATTTTTCCTTTAATTTTTTTCCTTTAAATTTTGATGCTGTATTTCAACATCATATATATTCTGAGTTTGTAGTCTGGTGCAGAGTTTGTGGCACTTAAAAATTTTAGTTAAATATGTAAAGTAGGCTTTTATTCTAGAATACACTTTGTCATCTAATATGTTGATTTAAAAACTTCTAGTTCATGTTATGCATGGTGGAGTATGCCCCTAATCCCAGCTCCCTGGGAGACTGAGACCAAAGGACTACAAGTTCAAGTCCAGTTTGAGTAATTTAGTGAGATTCCCTCAAAATACAAAACAGAAAATAAATAGGTGAGGGGTGGTTGGGGATTGTAGCTCAGTGCTCCCTGGATTTAATCCCCAGTACTACAAGAAAACAAACAAGCAAAACAAATCAAAGCAAACAACCTTTCGTAGTTCATAAATCTAGAGAGTAAGACAATCAGAAAAAGAAAATTAAGCCTAATGAAAAATAATCTGTGAAACTGCATTATTATTGGAAAAAATTCTTTTAAGCCTATGAACTTTCTATTGCTCTTTCTATGTTACCTATCAGACAATTATTCCTGAGCTTCATCTTTTGATGATGAATATTCTTTAGGAATAACATCTTAGAGCAAGGATTTTTAGAATTAATACTACAGATTGATACTGGACCTGAATAATTGAGACATTTATGTTTTGCTCCAAACCTATCACACACTGGATAATGGATTATTTCATTTAATCATTTATATAAAGTGTTCACCATATGATCTTGAGCAATTTACACACTGTTGCTGAGGTGCAGGCTTTTATCTATTAGATAGACGCAAAAATGCCTTCACTACAAGATTACTGAGATCATGAAAGAATACATATAAAAACATTGTAAAACACCACTTAAATCAATCAGTGATACATTCTTTATTTTTTTAAATTAATCATACAAAAAGCACTGCCCTCCAGTCTCCAAGAGAAGAGGATATAAAACATGAAGTTATTGTTAATACAAATAACTCAGCAGTGTGAACAATATATATTTAATCTCATTAGTCCTTTCCTCATGATCAAAAAATAAAGTATACTCATTATATTAATGTGGAACAATAAAAATTTAAATCTACTCATAGGTTCACATATACATCCCCCCTTTTTATTATCTTTTCCTTGAATATAAGGACTTTGAAAGGCTGATGCCATTTTAATGTGGAAGTGAGCCAGGGTTGTGGGGTGGGGGAAGTTGGTGTCATTTTTAGTTGGAGTGGAACACTCCTTTGGTGACTGATTAAAGATACAAATATAGGACTAAAGATAGATATATACATATCAGGGTCTTGTCTTCATTTTGTTTCTAGTAAAATTCTTTAGTGATATCATCAAAAATAATTCCATCCAAATGTAATCTTAGAAACTATTGTTTCACAGCACTATTTTTAAAATAGTTGCTTGGAAGGCTAAGCTGCACTATGTTTTTCATGATTTGGAAGTTCTCTCTCTGACTCATGAAATTTGGCAAATTTATTCATTTAAAAGATATATTAAGAATATTGTATGTATTAGCCACAGCTTGAAATGCCAGGGACATGATGGTAAGTAAAAACCTGTATGGTGGCTGAAGTTCTTAAAATAACAAGGAATTATGAAATATAGAGTAAAAAGGTAAAAGAAATTAAGACCCAGTGTAGGGCTAGCTGTGAAGGCTAAAATTATTTAAAACACTTTTTTTTTAAGAAAGAAAAGAATAAAAAACAGTGTATTCTTTCTTTCTTTCTTTTTTCTTTTTTTCTTTCTTTCTTTCTCTTTATTTCTTTTTCCTTTTCTTTTTTAGAACCAGAGAGAAAAAAATGCATTGTCAGGATAAAATATACCAATTTTTATTTTCCTATTAATTTCCACATATTGTATCTCAGTTACAACTTAATAGATCTTAGAAAGGGAGAAGCTGTGATTTTATCCTTAGAAGAAATTGTGTAGGAATGGAACAGAGTAAATATCTATGGAATTGGTTAATTTCTATTTTTTTAAAGATTTATTTCCTTTCACATTAGCCACAGCAAGTAGACAAGAGAAAGAAGTAAAAGGAATAAAGATAGGAAAGGAAGAAGTTAAAATATCATTATTTGCTGATACATGATACACTACATAGAATACCACAAAAACTCCACCAAAAGACTTCTAGACTTAATTGCCAGATTCAGTAGAGTAGCTGGATACAAGGTCAACACTGAAAAATCAATAGTCTTCTTTTACACCAGTAACAGACTCACTGAAGGAGAAATTGGGGGAAAATTCTTTTCACAATAGCATCCACAAAAATTAAATATCTAGGAATCTATCTAATGAAAGAAGTGAAAGACCTCTACCCTAAATACTACAGCATTCTGGGAAAGGAGACTGAAGAGGATGTAAGAAAATAGAAATATATCCCTTGTTCCTGATTAGGAAGAACCAATATAGTGAAAAGGGCCGTATTTCCTAAACTGCTATATAGATTGAATGCAACTCCAATCAAAATCCCAACAGTATATTTCACAGAACTAGAGAAAACAATCCAAAAATCATTTGGAACAAGAAGAGTCCTAGAATAATAAAACCAATTCTAGGCAACAGAGATAGGATGGGGGTATCACACTCCCAACTTGAAACTATACTGTAAGTCACTGTGATAAAAACAGCATAGTACTGGCAAAGAAACAGATATAAGGATGAATGGAACAGATTTGAAGGCAAAGAAATAATTCCAAATATACTAAGCCACCTTATCTTTGACAAAGATACCAAACATCCTCACCTGAGGAAAGATAGCCTCTTTAATAAATGGACCTGGAAAACTGGATTTCAACCTGCCAAACATTAAAAATAGACCTACTTCTCTCACAATGCACTAAACCTAAATCAAAGTGGATGAAAGATCTAAATATTAAAACAGAAACACTTAACTTGTTGGAAGATAAGTTAGGTAGAATCTTGAAAACATTGGTGTAGGAAAAGACTTTATGATCAGTAATATGGGAACTAGCACAAAAAATCAACAACTGGGGTTTCATCATATTAAATAGCTTCTGCAATGCAAGAGAAACCACCAAGAGAGCTAAGAGACAACCCACACTGTGGGAAATAAGTTTTAGCAGCTGTTCCTCAGAAAAGAGTCTTCTATCTAGAATACATAAATGAGTTTAAGAAATCAGACCCCCAAATTTAAAGACCCAATTCAAAAATGTTCATCTGAAATGAACAGACATTTCTTAGATGTAGAATTAGAAGCAGCAAATAAACATATGAAAAAATGTTCAATATCACTGGTCATTCTAGAGATGCAGATGAAAACAACACTGAGATTCCACCTCACCACAGAAAGAATGGCCACTACCAAGAATTCAACCAAGAACAAATGCTGGCTGGGTTGTGGGGAGAAAGGAACCCTTCTCCATGGTTGGGTGGAGTGCACACTGGTGCAACCACTGTAGAAATCAGTATGGAGATACCTCACAAAAACTAGAATTAGTGGTCACACTTGACTCAGCTATTTCCCTACTGGGCATCTTCCAAAAAGAATTAAAAGAATCATAGCACTGGATAAATATGATATGTTTTTTCTATGAAATGGAGTACTACTCAGCCATAAAGAATGAGAAACAAGAGACATTTATAGCTAAATGGATGCACATTGAGGCCCCACTCTTAAGTGAAATAAATAGGATACACATAAATATTGAACAGTTTCTTTGGTGTGAGGAAATGAAGGGGTAAATGAGAATCAAAATGCATAATAGATAATGTGAAATAGGGGAAAAAAGGTCTGAAAGGGAAGGGGAAGTGGGAGGTGTTGCGGAAGGAAGGGAAAGGAATACACATGAGAAAAAACAATGGAAACAAAGACTTTGCAGATAGGGAGAGGTGGAGGGTTAGAAGGGAGGGCAGGGGAATGCGGAAAAACAGAAGAACCAAAAGTATCATGTAAAGGTACAAATTCCCAATGGTTAGTATCACCGTATTGTGTCACTTAAATGTACCGATAAAAGTAATGAGTAAAAACAGATTTATTTCCTTTCATTAAGACTGATCATTAGGCATGGAAGGAACGTTCTGTTTGAACTATGAACCCTACATTTCCTCTGGATGATGAGCCACGTTACACTTGGTGCAACATATTTCTGTTTGATAAGAATTCAGGGATCTGTTACCCACATGAATGGAACTGTGTTCAAATGGGTGATGACACAGAGAGAGCAGCTGTTGCCAGTCTCAACTTGTGGGACAACTTGGGGAAGGACTGATTTAAAAACAAAACAAAACTGAAGCTCGAATTTAAGTATGTAAGACATTTCCCATGACTAGTTTCCTCCAGTAAAATAAAACCTTTCTCACGACTTCACTTCTCACCTCCCCAGAGGAGAATTTAATGAGTTCTAGGACCCTCCCACCCTCTTCTACAAGGCAAAGTCCGTGTCATTTACACAGCACTCTGCTGTCTAAGATGGGTCAGGTGGCTTTTTGCTTTTTTCTTCCCTGCCTTCTGTCTCTTTTCTTTCCCCTTGTTTCCCCACCCTGCTCTGTACATCCCGAGTGCTTTTTGCCTTCCTCCGGTGATAACCCATGTGTCATAGCAGGAGCTTTGTCAAATACTGGGTCAGGAAAGTCCCCTCAAGCAGCTTCTTTTCTGACGCCAAGCAATGCGCAATCTTCTCCATTTGGGGAAGCGCGATACAGCTTTCGCTCTGTACCCACAGAGGACTGGTTCCTGTGCCCCACAGGTACTAAAATCCATGGATACTCAAGTGTTGTATTATATAAAATGACACAGTTACTGCATACAGCCTATACAGACACTCCATATGCTTTAGGTCACTTCTAGATTATTTATATACCCAGGGCAACGTAACTGCTATGTGTAGTTGTACAATATTAGTTATGGGAAAATGACAAAACAAGAAAATCTGTAGAGAAGCAATTTTTTCTGAACTATTTTCTGTGCTTTGTAGAACCCATGGAAGCGGAAGACAGGTCATACGAAGAATGCAGTGCATCTGCCTCACCTCCCCGCGCTCTGCCTGCTCCCCTCTCCTTCGCCCCCTCTTCCCTTATGTTCCTCCCTTCCCTCTCTCCTCTCCTTTGTGCTGCCTCCTTCTTTCTATTCCTTCTTCGCCCACCTTCCCTTGCCTTTCTCTCTTTCTTCCTTTCTCTACTCCTCTCTCCATTCCTCCCATGCCTCTTGTTTGAATGCAGTGCATCTGCCTCACCTCCCCGCGCTCTGCCTGCTCCCCTCTCCTTCGCCCCCTCTTGCCTTATGTTCCTCCCTTCCCTCTCTCCTCTCCTTTGCGCTGCCTCCTTCTTTCTATTCCTTCTTCGCCCACCTTCCCTCCTTGCCTTTCTCTCTTTCTTCCTTTCTCTACTCCTCTCTCCATTCCTCCCATGCCTCTTGTGTTCCCACCTCTTTCACTTTCTGTCCCTCGTTTACCGCTTCTCTCTGTTTCCTCTGCTTCCCTTCTGTACAGGGAAAACAAAGAAAATTTATAGACTAATAAATCACAGGGCCATCTGATGACCATCTGTTCTTTCCTTTCTGTGAGAGATGTATTTTAGGTATTAGAAATATTTACTAGTAGTGTGCAGGGACTTTTAAATATTCTACATGTAGTTGCTTCAATTTTTCAGAAGAAAATATAAATGCTTATTACAAACAACTAATGTTTTGTGAGTTAGCCATTTAAATTCATTCAGAAATTAAAATTCCTGTAACAATTCTCTTCTTCCTATGATAATTCACTTCTATAGATCAGAACTTCTATTATCAAAGTTACAAAATCATTTAACACAATCTATACTTTAGTAGTTACGTGCGTCTATGTGTTAATTTGCCCAAATATTTTATTTTTATATAAAACTGGAATGAATAAAGTAATTTATTTCCTCTGTATTCAAATAGCAAACAGAGCTGTAGTTTCTAAATTTATTTTTCAATAAGCAAATGTCTTTAACATAGCTACCTCTGTTTTACTTTGCTACCCCTGCTTGACAGATATAATATTTGAATACGTAGAACATAAATGAATTGATACATTTCCATAAAATATTTTATATTTATATTTTATGCAGAGCAGGATTTTGCTTTCAAACAAATCATTGTCTAGTAGTTACCTCTATTATTTATTTGATGACATCTTTTCACAAATTAATATTGTTACATCTATTATCACCCTTTTGATAACTATGTGTTCTCTGAGGTTCCTATAAATCACAGAAAACATACAGTAGCTTAAATTTTGTTGATGTCATTGACTATATTTCAATATCATTGCTTTAATTATGACCCCTTGAAAAATGAGAACTCACATTTCAAATTGTCTTCACGTGAAGAAAAAGCATTTGTATGCTAGGGTTTGTTTCTACAATAAAACGATGAAGTTCCCTTCTTACCTTAACGGCTTGCATCTCATACATTCCTTTTAATATTAAAAATTACTGTAAAGAAAGATAGGGAAAGGTAGATGTCTACAAATATCCCTTCAAGATCTTTTTCTGTCATTGGACATAACTGCCTGTGTTTGTCCGGCCAAGTGATTTCTAGTGTCACTAATAAATTCATTTAAAGTACCCATTATGGATGTGTCCAGCGTCTTCCAGGCTTCCATGACCCACTCAGACACATCCAGAAGAATGGTCCAATAGTCCCCTCTGTGTATTTCAAAATCAATTAAATAGATGTGCCATCCCTTGTCAACACATCTTTTTAAACTATACTGAGTCTTCAAATAAAGACAATAGCAAGTTTACAGTTTTGTGTAATGTAATGTGCTGTGCACAGCTAGAACGTTTCCTCAATCCTTTCCTCAATGTCTGAATGATTCCATTATTTTGCAAAACTCCATATATCAAGGCAAACTCTTATTCGTGAACCTCTATAAAAATAAAAATCAAATTCTATAATCCCAAGGTACAATGTCACAGGGTAAATATTCCCACCCTGAAAGGAAGTAATAGAAATTTAGAAAAGAAATGAACCAAAGCAAGACAGAGGACTAGCAAGACAAAAATTAAGCACTGTAATTCCATGTCTGACAGTTGGGGAACATAATGGTAAAGTGTGAGTTCTAAAGGGCTTATGTGTCCTCACACCTGTGGCTTTGCCATTTGCAGACTACGTGGCCTCTCTTTCGGGCTGGTTCTCCTCATGACAGCTTTCCTCAGCAGGTGTCCCACATTTCTAGCATTTCTGAATTCCTGGAGTATTTACAACTTTGCCTTCATTCCTATAGCTTCATGTACCAGCTTCTCAGAAGTTCCTTACCCAGTCTCTCAGACATTACTATCAAATCTGAGTAGGAGTTTTTCTGGCAGCCCAATCAATGCTTACATTCCAAATGGAAGTAAAACTAACATCATGGAGATGTTACCGCGACCTGCTGTCATCAGAAGCAGTAGCCAGGCCCTCTTCAACCATAGCTGCAGTGGCCTATCAGTGTGGCTGAGCAAGGTGAAATGAATTCTGGGGAACAAGCTGTGTAGGAGGACCTCCTAAAGCAGGGGTCCCAAGAGCTTAGTTCTCACATGCAATAATTATGTTTTTACACCCTTCAGCTTGTGATGAGGGAGGGCATTTGCTGGTTCTGAGTTATGTTCAAAGTATTTTTCTTCTTGTTCCTATATGAAGCACTAATTTGTAATCTCTTCAGAAATCACAAATCTTCTAATTTCAACTAGAAACATTGCTATTTCTAGACCAAAAATTACATTTTTAAAGTTTTTCTGCTTTACTTTTAAAATTGTTTTCATTTTGTTAGTGTATTTTTATATTACATAATGATTACATTCGTTATAAGTTGTTACAGATATAAAATAAATTTTAATTCAGTTAGTAGTCTTTTCCCCTCCCTCTCTCCATTTCTTGGTTCCCTCCTATTTTGCATTTTTCAAAAGACCTATCTCTATATTTCCTATTATGCATATTTTATGTTGTTCTTTATTTGTATTTTGGGTTTCTGCCCCAAACTTTCAGTATAATTTGGCTAAAAGCTGTCAGCAATATCCCACAACCTGTTGGGGTGCTTTGCAATTTCCCCTGACAGATTAATTAGCCCACCATCATTAATCTCAGTCTCCTTTAAGGTCTTAGAACCTAGGTAAAATGTAGATAAATTTTCTGCCAAAATGTAGTACACATGATTTCCAGTCAAATTGCCAATAGAGTATTGTTTCCATTTGAAACTTCCTAAGTAAGCCTAGCCTTCTCTGTCTGTATTCCTGTCAGCATGCTTGTCTTCTGAACTCTGACCAGAAACAGTAATCAGTTTCTTTTACATTCTTTAGCTCTTATCTTCAAGCCTTTCCAAACTCTTTCCACAAACTAGTTCTGAAGGCTTCTAAAACAAATAGTTAGGTACAGGCACAAAAACAACCTCATTCTTGGTACCAATTTTCTGTTTTAGTCTGTTTTTAAATTATGGCAACATAATATGTGACATCCTAATTTTAATAGAGGGCATGTTTAATTTAACTCATTAGTTCTGAGGATTCAGTCCATAGTTGACTGGCTCCACGTCAAAATATCATAGTATAAAGATATGACACAGCAAAGATATTTGTTTCATTGTAGCTGGGAAGCAGACAACATGCCAGAGAGGAAATAGGAAGATTCCAGACCTAGACCTCCAGATATGCTTCCAAGATACACTGAGAAGTGTCCTCTACCAATCTTTTGGGAGTTTTCTTAAGCCAGTCAAGTTGACGTTCTACCCTGACTGCCACACTGGAAGTTAAAGAATTATGGTGAAATGGTTTGAAACCTGCATGACTTTTCAAGAACATTATATTTTACACAGCTGCAAATTTAAACCCCATTAGTTTGACTTTCAATAAATTTGGCTCGTGTAAAACTTCAGTTTGGTTTACTAATCTGGTGTGAATTGCGGGAGTTTGACAAGAAACGAAGGCATGGAATTTACTTTTATATGCATCCTCCCTCAAAATAGGACTTTTTAAATAAGAGCCATCGGCGAATAATCTCTTAAACCTTAGTGCTTGGTAAAATATGAAAAATCGTGCCACTCTTTTCTTGGGCTGCTAGGGAAGTAAAGGAGTACTCTGCATTTCACTTCTGGTGAACTTACTGTGTTCTAACAGCCTCTCCTGTTTATTCTAGTTCTTTCTTTTCCCCATTGCATCAATCCATTTATTAAACTTTTTCAGTTTATGCCTGTCTTACTTTATTTCAGTAATACAATTTCTTCAACTCTTAGTAAATAGTAAGTTGTGGATAAACAGGTGATTATTACCCGAGTGGTTACCTACATTCCTGATGCAATTTTCTTAAAACTTACTTCCAGTAGCAGTATTTATAACTTTTATTTTCTTTCTTTTTTATGCTTGTTTAAGCAATTACTAGCTAGTATGAGGCCTCTGTATCTTTACTGTGCTTGAAAGAATAGACCTTTGAACTCACTGTTGTGACACAGAATGCATGCAATAGAGGTTAATGTTTTAATAATACTGGAAAGTAGTTTTGCAGGATACTTTAAAGTTTAAACTAATGAAAGCGCACTAATGCAGATTGCAAACATTATATTCAAGAAAACATAAGCACATGCATGATGAATTGTTTCCTTTTTCTTATCTGTTCCTCTTTTTTATGAGGGCAGATGCTGTGGATTAAATCCAGGGCTTTAGCACTGAGAGATACGCCCCCACAAACCTTGATACAGGTTTCACTACGTTAATAATTGCCCAGGATGAGCTCAAATTTTCACTTTTCCTGCCTTAGGCTCTCAGATAGTCAAGGTTAAAAGTCTTATGCTATCCTGGCCAGCAAAAGATTAATTTTTTAAAATGAAAATGAAAAAAAAAAGTTAAATGGTACCAAAGGGCCTTTATAAGTGTTATCTGGAAAAGATAAAGTTCTTGACATGACACATAAACAGGGTTTCATAGGGCACGGTATGTGAGGAGCTCAAGGATAATATTTTGGGTGCTTATGTGTGGATGGAGGCAACCCTAATAAATTCTGTGTGAGAATTTGGCCTCAAGCTCGTCACTTACCTCAGTGATTTTCCTTGTATGCTGTTCTTTCTGGTTGAACTTTTTTTTTTTTTTCCATCTTGATTGTCCTCCTTCAATAACTTCAGCATTAGTTTTGTTTCTTTGTTACTTGGGGTTTTTGTTCTTTTGTGATTTGGTCTCACTACGTAGCCCAGACTGGCCTCGAAGTTGTGGTTTTCCTGCCTCAGCCTCCCAATTATTAATCCGAAGGCAGTGAGAACAAAGTATCATAGACTGAGTAATTCTTCAGGCATAGAAGTTTAAGATACTGACAGATTCAGTGTCTGGCACATTCTCACTACCACAGCAGTATTAATCTTAACTTTGAGGTCTTAAGACCTCAATATTCCAGCCAAACATTTTTTGTCTTTTTTATAATACTTCTTTCAGTATTTTATTTAAGTGATTGATTTTGTTCTGAGAGAGGCAAAATTGTTGTTATTCAGATTAATGAATGAGACATCCACGAGCTGTGACAGATTTATTCACCCAAGATGCCCTAGCCCTTTTTGTTAGTCTATGGAGGAAATCTACGTGGGTCAAGGTTAGTTCCAGCTGGGCTGGGGACTTAGTTCAGTGGTTCTACCATCTGCCTCACAAGTGCAAGGTCCTAAGTTCAACCCCTGGTACCAAATAAATAAATAAATAAATAATAAAAAGATTAGCACCAGCTGACATGACTTTATATATTTAGATGACCTAGGTGACTCTGATCAATGTGTGTAAAGCAAATTGCTCATGCATTTTATTCCATGACCACAATTGCAATGTCTCACAATAATGGCTAACGTATGTAGCTTATCCTCTAATGTTGTTTCTTGAAATATTCAGAGTAAAACAGAATTGATACATTGCTTCCCTGTCTATCCAGTTTTTCATAATGACTACTGTGGGTAAGCTGTTCTTCAGTGTGCCGACTGTCACCTTCCTTGGCAGAGTTTCCAGGCTATTGGAATTACAAGTGCCTGCTCATCATACATGCTGCCTAATCTAAGCCTTCTTTCTACTCAGCAGCTATTTTTCATAATTTTTTGTTTGAGATTATAGCAATTACCAATTTTATTAAAGATAGAAGTTTTTTTTCTGAGTTTTTAAAAAAGTTTTTCTAGTTTTTTCTTGCCTTCCAAAAAATAACCTTGTGGAAGTGCTTGTAATGTACTTCTTTAACTGAATGTACCCGTCTCATACTCAGGTCCCCTTTGTTGCGGAACTTTTGTTGACAGTACTCCAACGATTTCCTCGCTGACCATCCAAGCTGCCTTCTCTGCTGACAGTCTCTACGTGGAAGCCCCTTGTTCTTACCACTTCTTTCATAGTGCACATCTCACTTAATTTATTCTCATTCTCCTTCTCTTACAGCCTCATTTTCTCATTCCTTCGTTTGTTTCATGCTGAGAGATAGCTAGCCCTCTTCATTTTTGTACTTGGAATTCTTCTTCTACAGCTCTTAGTGGAAAGTACAGGCTAAGTTTTAATTTTATCTACATTTCTGATCGCTGATACTGTTTCAGTGCATGTGTTCCTCCAAAACCAGATGACAAAATTTACCTGCGAAGGTGATTGTATCAAGTGAGGTCCTTGGAATGGGATTAGGCTTTTGGGATCTACCCTTATGGATGGAATTAATGCTCTTATGAAAGAGGCTTCAGAGTGGAGAGCAGTGTCCTCTCTTCCTTCCCTTCTGCCATGTAAAGTCAGCTTCCTTGCATTGCCTCCAGAGCATGTGGGGAGACACTTTTTTGAATGTAGACAGCAAGTTTATGGGAGACATGGAATCTGTCAGTATCTTGATCTGAAGTTTCTGTGCCTGAAGAATTACTCAGTCTATGATATTTTGTTTGAACCGCCTACACTGATTGAGACACAAATTGGCACCAAGAAGTGGGATGCTGCTGTAACAAATACTACCTTAAAACTTCACATCGACTTTTGAATCGGTCAGTAGAGTGGAAGCTAGATAACAAAGATGAGAGCTCGGAACTAGAGGAAAGTGGAAGAGAAAGGCTCCTCTTTTTAAAGATTATTTAAGTGGTTGTAATCAGAATATCAAGGGAAATAGAGACAGTGAAGTTTATTCTGATAAGTTCTCAGTTGCAAAGAAGGAATGCAGATTGGCTACTGGGAAAAAGGGTCATTCATTTGTTAAAGTGCCAGCTAATATGGCTGAATTGTATCTGTGTCCTAGAACTTTCTGGAAGTGAAATACTGAGCAATGAAATTAGATATTTAGCAGAAGAAATCTCCAATCAAACTGATGAACATGTTGCCGGGGTTCTCTTGACTGCATATTGTAAAATGCGTCAAGTGAGAAATAAATCAAAATGGAATGTATGATAAAAAAGGATTCCATCCTTATCATAGGCTCAATCTAATGGGTCCTTCATTTTAGAATGGTTTCCAGGGAAGTGTGCAGGGCAACCATGGGGTTTCGGGGTCCATTATCTAACACTTCTTCCTCAATTTGGGTACTGTGCTTGTCGAAACCTCTGGCTATGGCTTATTTGACCTGGGGCACCATATTGGAAGCTAAAAATCACTAAAATTGGAAGTGTTCCTATGTCAACTCTCTCTATTTATGCAGAGTGCAAGAGCTGTGGAGCCATAGCTTCTTCTAATTAGGTTTCAAAGGATTATTTGTAAGGCCTTGGAGCTTAGGCAAATCATTACCCTAGAAGTAGTATTACCAACAGACGATCTCTAGGGCAAGGTCCAGGGCAGCCTTGACGATAGGACCAGTCCTGAGACCTAATAACTAGGGCCACCGTAATTCAGTGCCAGCCTGGGAGGGTGGCTGGCACTCAACTCAAAACTATGAGAGCTGCTGTACAGGTTAGACCCAGAAAAAAACTTTGTCTATTATTATTAGGGGTATTAGGGGCAACTCTAGCCCCAGTGTGTACTGAAAGCAGGACATAGAGTCATGCATTATTCTCAAGCCCCAAGAGTTAATGTTACTTTCTTTACTTAAGGACTCTTTCCTACTTTTCCCAGTTCAATGTGAATGTCTATGTTACACTTTTCCTAAGATTCAATTTTGGAAGCACATAATTTGTTTGATTTCATAAGCTCATAGCCAGTGGGAAATAGGCTTCATGATGAGTCATCCCTTGATGACTCGTCCAGGATGTATATATGATGAGTCATACCTATTTACACTTTTAGATGGGACATTGGACACAGACTTTAAAGCTCATGCTGCAATGAGTGAAGACTTTTGGATCTATGGGAATAGAATGAATGTGTATTGAATCTGAGAATGACACAAATATCACGGGGCCACATGGTTTGAATAATTGTGCGGGTTGACTAAGCCGTGAGATCCTAAGTTAATGCCCTCATAAAAGAATCTTAGTGAGCTGCCTGCCCACTTCTCTCCTTCTGTTACGTGAGGCGCCTTCCTGGACCAGTTTATGACAAATGAGTCTTCACTTTCCATTCCTCTTCTGCCATGTGATTATGCACTGTTTTGTCCTTTCCTCTCCATAGGACAGTTACTTTTCTTCAAAAATTATTTGTTACTTATACTTAAGGTTTCTATTTTTCTTTACTGCCTTTTTGTATAGGAGGATTTCAAATTCAAATTATCACATTAATAAGATTCTCCCTGTTATTGCTATTCATAAGTGCTTATTATTAGCCCTTTATGTTGAGTAAAATCAAATAAAATACTACTAATTCAAATCAAGAGCAATTATATGAAAGTACTATGCTAAGGCAGGCTGGGGACATGCGAAATATGATCAAAATATATGATGAATGTTTCCATTCTTAAACATTTATTGCAGGAAAGACAGTGTCATTGATCACCCTAAAAATATTCTTCCTTTCTTTGAACACACTTATCTCATCGTTCCTGCTACTTTCTAAAGCACTTAAGGAAGTCCTCTTTCACATCTTTGTACCATTGTGGATGCCTTGATATCCTGAATTCACTTAAAACGTTTACCTTTCATAATAATTTTGTGCTGAGGTGAGAGTCAGATACTACACAGTGCCAAATCTGATGAATGGGTAGATGAAGATACATGTTAGTGTTTTTATTTGACAAAATAAAAGTGGTGTGTACCATGGATCATTGTCTTCATAGAGGTAAAATAGTTTTTCCACTTCTTTGGCTGCTTTAAATAGTTTTCCTGGGTACAAACTCCATCGAGATCAATAAAATACATGCAACATCACCTTGATACTGTGGATCTTGACTGATATTTTCTTTTCCCTAAGAAAACTGAGTGATAGCCATTAAGAAACCTGATGCTTGGTCTGAGGGTGATGCACAGACCCAAAATTCGTCTCCTGCCCTGGCATTTCTTCAGAAGATGGAATCTGAGGAGCACAATTTCACAACTACAATATTACTGACAAAATTCATCTCACTATGTTGTTGAGAATAAATTTTCACAGCATACTTTAACATACACCTTTCCTAAAACTTAGCTCAGAACCCATTGACTGTATCAAACAAGTTGCAATTTGCAACACAGTTACCAAAGCCTGAACTGCTGCTTTTCTTTCTTCCCACTGGAGATTTCTGCATTTCTTTTGGATATCACTCAGCAGTAGCATTTACATTATCATTTAGTCATACCTTGTAGCTCAGTCCAGTGGAAGAGCACTTGCCAAGCATTGAAAAAAATAAACATTATGAAAACGAAAAAGTTAAGTGGGGTGCAGCAATATATACCTGTATTTCCAGGTACTCGGGAAGATGAGGCAGGAAGATCACTTGAGAAAGAAGTCCAAATGAGCTTGAGAGACATCATGAGAATCTGCGCCCACTCTCTTCTCCCCCCAAATAAGAAAAAAAATTAAAAGGACCAACAAACAACTCTGAGCCATGAACCCAATATGTGTTTATTGCCTACACTCAGCATTTTCAGAAATGAATGCAGTTTTAAGATGAGTAAGCAGAAACAAACTGACAAAGAGTTACTCCATGTAAAGAATACATTTGTTTTTAAAATGATAATTTTTAGGTCCTCTAATATCCAAGAATTTAGTTCTGTTCTTCACATAAGAAAATATGTTGAAATAAAATGATTTTAATCATGGAAAGCTTACTTTAGTCTACATATTCACTAGAACAAAATTTTATAAGAAAAACATGGCAGAGCTATTCCATTTTAATTAACAATTTAAAAAAATCCAACAAGAAAATATATTCTTAAACTTTGAGCAGTGACAGTATCATAGCCAATAAGGTTTATCCAAGGCATGATTACTGCTAAAAGAAAATACATTCTTCGAGAAGCCTTCACATTAATACAAATGCCTATGAGATATCAAACTCAAGCCATAGGAGCAATATGAACACAAATCTGCTTTATCAGAGCTGTCCCTTCATTTTCACACCCTACAGCCTTTTCCTTCGAAATGGACATTGCATTTGTAGGGGTGGTTAGGAAAACATACCAATACACAAGATTAGAATTAATCCTTTCTATTTCATGCCCACAGAAAAGATGGTGCTTACATTTTCAGCTACAGAGATTTTACGAAAAGCTTTTCTTTGCAACTCTGTGTCTTAGCCCAACAGTTGGCCAAAGCCTTTGCTTATTAAATGAGTCCCACTCATGATTTATGACATACACCTAGCGCATGAATTACTATTGCTTTATGTGCACTATAACTTGATTTTGTAACAATTACAGTACAAATCAATAAAAATAACATTTTTATGTTTAAGCCTACTGACATATGGTTTACAGAAAACTGTGTGCTACCTAATAAGACTTCCCTACTAATCCTTACACCATATGAGTATACCTATATTGCTTATTGAGTTAGATAAAAGGGTTAGCTCAATGTGGAAAGCCCTAGTACACGTGCAGTCTCTAAGTGCACAAAATCTGGAAGAGAATTTACTTAATAAATTGAATTGATTGATTAATGCAAGGTCCAAGGTAAATCGGAACACATCCAAGAGAAGTAGGTATGTTCTTATTTTATCTGTTTGAACTCCAGAGGACATGACTAGAATTGAGTCATTCAGAATGTTCTGGAAGTATGGGCATGTGCAGTTGCTGGGAGGTAATGGTAATGAGGAAGTCACTTTCTTATTTTATCTGTTTGAACTCCAGAGGACATGACTAGAATTGAGTCATTCAGAATGTTCTGAAAGTATGGGCATGTGCAGTTGCTGGGAGGTAATGGGTGTTCTGCATGAGGAAGTCAGAGAAAGTTCTAGAGAAGGGGTAGACACATACTGTGCTATTGTCCTTTCCTTGCTATGGTGGCCCTGTTACTGGAGATCACACTGCACTGTTTTCTGAGATAGGATATAGACTTCCATTCTCTCAACACAGAACTCTAGAAGCTAATTTGAAAAGTTGTAATACGTGTTAATCAATTGAGGATGAGGGTTCCTAATCTTACACCAGTGTCACTTTTTGAGTAATGTAATTTGGATAAGTAAATATAAGCTATTCCCCATGTTTCCTTAATAAAGAATCTGATTAAGAATATTGGTTGAAAGTGCCCAGAATAGAGGTTACAGTGGGAATTTACCAAAGACTAGCAGTTTCCTTTAATGATCATTTCTGAGAACTTCTAAAATATTTTCAACAGCAAGAAAATTTATTTAGCAACCTAAAGGAAAATTTGTATTAAGAAAATACATTATGCATCTGTAAAATGCTCAAATTATCCCAGTATTTGCATATCTCTACTTGTGGATATCTCTAATAAAACTTAAGAAAATAAATCTTGCCTCATGAATTTATGAACAGTTCTATTTACTATCATGACATTTAGAAAGGCTTTTTTTTTCTTTCCCTAAAGAAAAAAATAATTTCAATAAAGCAATCACATACAAGACTTTGATGATATTTTTCAAAATATTTTGACATACTGGCTGATACATCACTCAGCAGGTGCAAGAGTAAACGTCCTGAAGATGTTGCAGTTTTGACAATATAAACATGGTGCTCGTGGTTCCTTCCACCAACAGCAGATCAGGTGGCTGGTATAGAAAGATAGGTCAGAAGGAAGGGCAGGTCTCCACCCACACGAGCAGGAGGGTGAAGCAAATTTGAGTTCACAGTGGAGTAATAGCTTCTGATTTCCCAGATGCATCATTTTCCATCACTATCTTTTAAGTCCTGAACTTCCGAAGTCTAACCTGATACTCTGGTGTGCCACTCAATGTAGTACCAGGCCAATTATTCAATTTAAATATAGAGTGGAATTAAATCGTCTAAATGCGTATATGCATCTAGGTACAAATGAAAGTGCCAATTCATTTGAAAGAGATTTAATAAATCACTAATATTAATGAGACCCTCAGTCCATGGCAGATGTTGTGCTAGGGTAATGAATGTATTAGAGCATTAATTCTGCAGTGAAAAAAAGAATGCTGAGCACTGTTACTACTTTTACTTAATGAAGCAGGGAATTGAGTAAAAATAGAAGAGAACCACTTAAAAAGAGAAGTGTCAGGTAAGGAAGCAATATTTTGATTATTGAAGGAGTATTTCAGGAACACATGATGACAAAACAAAAATATCAAGGGATTAAGAAAGCAATTTGCAAAGGGAAATATGAATATCCAGTATATTTTTAAAGAGACTGTTTCAGAATAAGAGAAGTGTACATTAATAGAATAATGAAAACCTTCTACAAATCAATCATGTCGATAAAACCTAAAACTTTAGGTAACATCTGAAGCTGAAAAGACTGTGGACCTGAAAAGTACCAATAAACTCAACGAAAAAAAAAAAAAAAGACTGTGGACAAATGGACTCCCACCATGTAGTTTAGTACAGGAGAAAGCATTATGGAGAACGTTCTGCAATTTATGGAAATTAAACAAAAAGGTTCCGTATGACCTAATACTTCTACACTTGGCCATATGTCTGTATTGTTCAGATACCTGAACAGACTGACGAAACGCCACAGAGCATCCCCGCTGAAGGCTTTTGGGTCCAATGTTTGAACACAACAATGGGGGTGAGTTGCTGACTGGAATTGCAGGATCGTGCCATGAAGTTTTGGTTATTGGAGGACTTCTGCAAAGTTCTCAATTATTCTCCAAGTACATAAGCCTTAACAAATTGGTTAGGGCAGGTGTTATCAGTAAAGAAACTAACTTTTAACTCAAAGTTTCAAATACTAAACAGAACATTATAAATTTTACTGTCCTTATCTTGACCAAGAGTAAAAAATCAGATTTCCAGACATCCCCAAAGATGAAAATAGGACTCTTTTTTTCCAGTTGGAAATTAGCTCTATATCCACAAAATCCTGAGAAACATACTCTCTCTTAAAAAGAAATGTGGGCTGAGAATATATGTGTGTGTGTGTGTGTGTGTGTGTGTGTATGTATAATTTGCAGTACATAATGTTTACATTCCTTATGTGGAGTTAGTACATGTATGTAACACATCTTAATTTTATTTTTTATCCCTTTTCAGTCCCCTCTCTCCCAAGACCCTCTTCTCTTAATCCCTTTCCCATATGAGAAAGATCCATCTCTCTACTTCCTATTATCTATTTTTTTCTTTTGCTTTTTTTTACAATTTGGATTTCTTATATAAAAGAAACCATGCAGTATTTAAGCTTGTGTGTCTAATTTATTTCACTTATCATTATGGTCTCAAGGTGTATCTATTGTTCTACAAATGACTCATTTTTGCATCCTTTTAAAAACAAAGATTTACAAATGTGGTCAAGAATGGGGAAACTAAAAGAAAAAGTTGTGATGTGCATATGATGGGGTATTACATAACAGTAGAAAGAACAAGCTCCATATCATCATAAATAGATATAAAAATGAAATGGTCAATAAAACTCCAAATCATGATATTTTTACAAGATGTAGATGTAATTTATGAGCATAAAACACAGATAAACATAAGCATTACTGAGATTCACATGGATTTAAACATGGGCATGAATAATAGTTTGGGAAAGACACAGATTATTATGAACAAAATAAGTAGGTCTGTGGTGAGAGGGAATTGGAATTAAGGAAGTAAAGGGAGAAGTGGGGAAGAGAGAGAGACAGCGGGGAGGAGGAGGAGAAAGAGAAGGAAGGAGGAGGAGAAGGAGAGGAAGAGGAAGAGGAAGAAGAGATTCCTACAAAATATAACTGTTACATTGTTATGGCTTGTGTCTCCCCACGGCCTTGTGTGGTCCTAAGTGGGACTTTTCAGAGGTGGCTGGAACTAGGGTTCGTGATGCTGGCAGTGATTAAGGGTGTGTGATTACTAAATTAGGCCACTGATTGGTTAGGCGTAGTTCCGGGTGTGGAAAGTGGGCAGGCCCACCCTGGGTGTGGGTGGCACCACCCACAGGGCAGCCTCCAGGAAGGGATGAAAGGGAGAGGCAGGCTGCTTTGCTTGCTGCCTTCCTCCCTTCTGTATGCCGTGTTTCGCCATGACTGTTCCCCCTTTGTGATGCTCCTCTGCGATGCCGCCCTGCCTTGGAGTCAGCCGACTGTGACCCGAAAACCAACCTCTACGCACTGCAAGCTACAGTAAACCTTTCCTCCTGTAACTTTTTTTTTGGATATTTTGTCTCAGCAGTGAGAAAAGTAACAAAGACAATTACCATTAAAATTATACAGTTAGGATATTAAAAGGAAAACCCAAAAGAACCATTGTTGGAGTGAAAAAAAAAAAAGCATACCGCATTTCCATGGGTAAGGAATAGAAAACAGCAACAAAGCAATGAACAGGGACACGAATTATGGACCTAGAGGGTTGTGTGTGTGCTCACTGGGGATGTGGCAGGACTAAAACATCACATGAAATTCTTTCTCAAAATATGCCTACAAATTCCAAATTATATTAACGATATAACACTAACAAAGACATACACAGTGGGTAAATACTCAGATGATCAGCACATTCCATATAAAATTGATACTAGAAATAAAAGTTTTTCAATTACTTAAGAAATGTAAAAAGTAAATCTAAACTGAAAAGACATGAATATAAAAGAAAAATAAACTAAAATATTGACAATAAAAATGTAGGAATAAGAATAAAATGCACAGAAAATACAACTCCAGGCTGTATAATCTAGCTTTACTAGATTGCAGGGCTTTGATTATTCTCAATGTAGATGTCCATTGACTAAGTAATATACCTAATGTATTTTATTATTTCACTTCCAGAATCCCCAAATAATCCCCACCTCAGAGATAACAAAGCTGACTTTTTTTTTATTCAGAGAAATGTTTTTGTCCTTAGTCCTCATAACCTGAGATATCTATTCTGTGTTTTTACTGTTTTGCTTTAAATCCATCCTTGAGAATTTATACCAATATACATAGAATAATACAATTGTGAATATTTTATAAATTAACAGATATCTTTTCTTTTTGCCATGAATGATTTGGAAGTCTATAGATTCTGGTTTGCTTTCCTTTCTTTTTGATCACTATATCAGACATTTAACTTACATAATAAATCATTATTTAAAAAATTATTTTTTGCACTTGTGTCTGTTTAAAAAGTTTTTATGGCGCTGGGCATTGAACACAGGGCTTTGGCATGTTAGGTGAGTGCTCTACCACACAGCTACAATGCAACTTGGAGTTCTGTCTTTAATTTTAGTTTTTCCTCACTATTCAAAACATACTCAAATACACCTATAGAGAACCCCATAATAAGCCTGCCTTAGATGTTAGTAATAGTGAAACTATATATTGATTCAGAAAATCCCTATCTAAAGTTCTTAAGTAGATCTTAGTACATAACACTTTTCCCTCAGAATTTTAAAGGAAAAGATCAGTATCAGTTTAGTTGCATTTTCATTTGTAAATAACTTGTTCTCTCTGTCAAGGAACCCTTCAGAATCTTTTTTTCACTTTCATTTTTGAAACGTAGACATTTTGCCAAAACATTTCTGAATGTATATGTGTGCATGTACTGTGTGCTTGAACAATTTTTCTGCTTCATTTTTTTCTTTCTTTATTTGTTTTCCTCTTTCTTTTAAACATTTGTGGGGGGGTCTGGTAATTGAACTCAGTGCCTCCTCATTGTGCTAAATATCCAGCCCTTTTAATTTTTTAGGTTCTTGCTCAATTGCTAGGCTTGGTTCAAACTTGTGAAATGCCCACTGCAGCCTCGCAGATTGCTGCAATTACAGGCATGGGCAAACTTTCACATACCTACCATCATTTTCTACTTTGCTATATCTCCACACCTCTTGAATTTTTTTTTCTTTTGCTCTGATATTTCACAAATTAGGCTTGCTAGAAATGTTGAACTAATTTCTTTATTTCTTTGTTTGTTTATTTGTGGAACTGGGGAGCGAACTCAGGACCTTGCTCTTGCCAGGCAAGCACTGGTGTCACTGAGCTAAATATTTGGCCTGTTTAACTAGTTTCTTTGTCCATCTTTCTATTCTCATTTGAAGATCTTAAGGTACCAATTTCCTTTAAAAATCACCACCTAGTTTTTCAATTCTAGTAATTTGTATGAGATTTTTGTTCCTTGAAAGTCTATTCTGATACAATTGAGTCAACCTTAGTGTTCCTTTTTGTTTCTGTAACAGCTGTAGTCTTTTGTTTTCTCCAAATTTACTTTAAATATCTAGATTCAGATTTCAAGACTTGACTTAAAATCAAAGTTTTTTTTCAAATTCAAACTCGCAGCAATACCTATGCCCGTTTGGTTAGCTTTCCAAAATTCCTGAGTATCCTTGTGCTGACTTCTGTTAAGCACGCATCTATGCCTCGTTTTATTTGGTAAGAGTAATTATCTGCCTAACAGACCCAGCTATTGAGATAATGTGAGAGGTCCAAGTGGTGGGAGAAAAACTAGCTTTTAACTTACTTTTGTGCTAAGTGAAATTTCACGTTAATCCTCAATAATAGGAATGGTTAAAAAAATCATCAACTTTTCACATCTTATTTCTTCTCAAACACTAAAACTTGACGTGCTATAGTATTTCTCCAAGAGTGGTGGGAGGTGTAGCAGTGTCCACTACTGGGCCACCCTATGACAGGTGGTGATCTGTCTGCCCTCTGTTGAAGTTTCTTTCATTGAAAAGTTTTGTACCCTCCCGAACCAGTGCCAGTGTGTGTCATTGGTCTTCCAAGGCTGAGTAGCCCTAGGATCACACACTTGCTTGTGGTTAGCAGTGTTACGGATGGGCCCTGAATTTAACTCTTACCCAAGGACTCTCTGGCTAAAAGCAGACAAGGGTTTTTTTTTTTTTTTTCTCTTGAATCTTTGTCTATTTTTTTCTTGTGATTGGGTTTGTAGATAGTACAAGGAATCATTTTTTCATTTTTCCTTTATTCTTTTTATTTAGGAAGTGTACATAGTGAGGGCATCCAACTCAGGACCTCACACATACTAAGCAAACACGGTACCACTGAAATACAGTCCCAGACACAAGTTACTATTTTGCTGAATCATTTTTTGTGTTTGTTCTATTTCAGAACTCTTATCTATAGAAGCTACATTTTATTTGGCTTATCCAGATTATGGCCACATCAGGGCAATCTCTGCCTCAGAACAGTGAAGGCCTATTTTTTCACTTTGGAACTAGGTTTGAAGGATAGGAAATATGACACTATACCTCAGAGCAGCTGGGGACATAAATAAAGGTTTCTAGAATGTAAACTTTAGGTTATGGTTTATTTAATTATTCTCCCATTGCTTCATTACTCAACAGAGCCTAAGACATTCACTATTTACTCAGTGATGCATTGCTCAGGAGTAGAAATTGAGAATATGATTGGAGCCTAGAGGGAGGCATGGTGTAGCATGCATTCATGTATGTCTTTTTCTAGAAGTTCCTCGGGTTATTACTTTTGACTGAATATCTGCAAGCTTCCTGTCATTCCTTCCCTCTCTCCCTCCTTCCCTCCCTTCCTCTCTCCCTTCCTTCCTTCCTTCCTTTTCTTGCTGTCTCTATTGTTTCTCTTCCTTTGCCTTCCTTTCTTTGTTAATTTTGCAGTGAACCGAGGGCCTTCATATTGAACTGCATCCCAGTCTTCCTGCAACTTCCAAATATTATTATTTTGACACAGATGCTCCTTACGTGACTAAGTTGCCCAGGCTGCACTCAAACTTGTGATCCTCTGGCCTAGGCCTCCCAGAGTACTGGGATTACAACTGTTCACCACTGTGCCCAGTTGGTTTAGTTCTTCATGTGATAATAATAATATATCCTCTGCATATTTTTCAAGAATGAAATATACTGTTGGTGTGCAACTACTCTCTTTGCTCGTAATCACATAGGAAAACTCTCTTGTTATCTACATGCTCAGATCTATCGGTTTTTCTTCATTTGAGGTTTTAATGAGTATTTCCTTACTACAGCAAATACTTGAGATCAATCTACTTATAAAGAGAAAATGTTGAATGTGGCTTTGTTTTGAGGTATCTTATACATTGTCTTAGTTACTTTGTTGTTGCTGGGATCAAATATCTAACACCCACACCTTAAAGGAAAAAAAGGTTTGTTTTAGCTTGAAGTTCATACAGGTTTCAGTCCATAGTCAACTGGCATAAAGGCAGGACAGAACGTGAGTCAGACATGGTGGAAGAGAAACAGTCCATGGCAGGGTAGGCAGCAAAAGCAGCAAGCAACAACTCTTCCTTTCTATTTATATTCTATCCAGGCAATGATTGGTGTCATTCACACACAGGGAGTGTCTTTTTGTCCTCATTAAATGCATTCAGACCTATGCTAACCCAATCAGAGGGCTACTCCAATTATTGCACAGCTTGAGTCAACTATGTCACACCTGTGATCCAGCCACTTCACAAAAGCTCTATGAGGCTTTATGGGAACATCCAGGAATAAGCCACAATATACCATTTTAACAAAGGAAAAAAAGGTGATTGAATTTAAGTTACAATAAACCATGGGGAATTGAGTAATACATTTATTGGGGAACATAATAGTGTGCTATAATACACAGGGAAGCAAATGCTAAATTGAAAGAATAACGTTCAAGTTTCAGGTTTCTTACTTACTGTGGAAAAAATTTTAGAATCCAGCCTTTCATTAAGCCAGCTTTTTCTGTCTGTAAATTATAGTTAATAACCTAAAGTTCTTGTGAAGTTCAAAGTTAATGGTAAGTATAAAAGTATAAATAATGTATAAAACAAAAAATTATGTAAGATTTTTGCTATTCTTAGTTCCTCTTTCCCATAAAATTATTAGTCCCATATAGGTTTTCCTTGATGAGAAATTATGTATAATTTTGATTTTTCCAGGCCTGAAATCACTACATTGAACTGTGCTGAGATTGCCACACTACCCTGAGATCCAACTGAGGAGTTACATAGTTTGAACTACAACATGAAATTCAAAATCAGAACACATGAGAGACATAGTAAGATTTTGTCTCTTGGGCCAGGTGTGGTGGTGCACTCCTGTAATCCCAGCACTCAGTAGGCTGAGGCAGGAGGATCATCACAGTGAGTTCCAGACCAGCCTGGGCTACATAGTAAAGTCCAGGTCAGTCTCAACTACATAATGAGACTGTCTCAAAAAACAA
>NW_022900941.1:24494070-24549901 GCF_012274545.1 Fukomys damarensis | reverse complement strand
TAAAAAAAAAAAAAAAAAAAAAAAAAAAATCTGTCTCTTCCCAGTTTTGTAGACTTTGGTAAAAGATGAAGTTTTTAAGGATTTATTTCCTTATCTGCAAAAATGTGAGACTTCCTTCACAGGGATGCTGGGAGGATTCCATAAGATTACATATGTGTATGAAGGTTCATAAGCACATTTACTACATGCATTCATTGACATGTGAGAATTTATATAACACACTCATGGGATACCCCTTTTCCCCATATCCCATCCATCTCTAAGTACTATTCTCTATGAATATGGGAGAAAAGTAAGCATGGATAAACTCTAAAGCTTTACCATAAAGCTTTGTTAAACAGTGTAGAAATGCTAGTCTAAGTTTAGAGACCCACCAAAAGTGGCTAACATCCAAAAACTAAAGCTCATTGCTAAAAAGATAGAAAATATTAAAGATATGAATAAGTACAAATGTAAGGAATAGTACAAATATATTTTTAAAATCTCAACAAATTGAAGAACCAGGGGCTAATAAGAAAATAACTATAATCAACAAAGAAGCATATAAGTAGAAACGTAATTTAAAGCTTTAAATTATACAACAGAAAATATTAGGGCATAGTTAATGCATAAATATTCAAATTATTATTACTTATTAGCCACTTGGTTCATCTGTATTTCTATATTTTAGAGCAGGGGCAAATTTTCTATACATTTATGCAATTAGAAATATTTTAGTTATGTTTACATATTGTTAAAATGGTAGTACTAGCAGGTCACTGTATTTTAAACTATCTTTGCTGGATGCATTTTTAAAATACAAATTATGTGACTTTTTTAGTTTCTTTTGGAATTTTTGTCATCCAAGTAATCACACTATGAAAGAAATACTACCTTGCAAACTTCTATAGTAGCTCACTTCATTTGTTTGAAGGTCCTACTTACATTCACCCATAACATTCTGTGAGTTGGAAGAAAACCTTTCAGGATGCTCAACTGCAGTGTTCTCAGTATATTCAGGTTACACAAACAAAGAACTAGCTGCCTACTAATCATTACGGAGACCGAGTTATCTTGTACTTAAAGAGGTGACTAAAAAGACATTAACAATGCATTACACTTAATTGTGTTTGAATCACAAATTGTATTACCCTCTTTCTGAGCCCGCCACTGGAAGCTCAGAGACCTTAATTCCAGTCCTCAGTGTAATTAATGATGACAGATTTCCTATATCTACTTGCTGATTCCGTTTATTGCCTGTGATGTTGCACTAAGATAAATGACTTAGCCAATTGCAGATAAAAATGTTTTCCATCAAAATTAGGCTGTGACATTACAATGGAAAATAATTTCAACCTGACTTATGAATAGTAAAAATTTCCTTGCCAGAATATTCAATGGCAAATGTTATTGTTAATATTGATCTCTATCCTTACAAGAGTAGTAATGTCAACAAGATCAATTCTATTAGACACATACACATCTGAAAGCAAAGCATAAATGATAAAATTAAAATTTTATATTTAAAATACACATGAGCAAAATTACAAAAATTGTCTCTTGAAGCATGAAAGGCAAGATGTATGTGTGAAATTATAAGAGTAAATCAATACTACTCTGTTGTTATATTTTCTCACTGACAAATTCAAGAGGAAAAGGAAAACTACATGTGATAAAGATATTTTCCTTGTGAGTGCAGGCCTTTTTCTATACATAGCTGTAACATTTCCTAAATGTATGAATCAAATTGTGTTACTTTCAACATAAAATCCTCCAGCAAATTGCAACTGAACAAAAAGGAAAGCCAAACTGTATGTATGTTTGTAGACCAACAACATCCCAAACGATTTAGCGTCTGATACTTTTCTGACTGAATCTCACATTTTACTTCTCTTTTCTCAGCCATCTCCAGACATAGCGGCCTTTATTTCTTTTTTCAAACATGCTCATTTCTGAGCTATAGTTTTTTGTGCTCTTTATTTTCTAGTAATTTTATAGCATCTGTAATTTCTTCATCCTGGGCAAGTTTAAAGCTCATCGCCAATAGAAGTTCTTCATAAATGTCTCGTTTGAAAGTGAAATCTGCACCCTTTCCCCATCCTGTTTTCTATTGCACTTAGCATTCTCCACAATGGCCTGCATGTGTTTCCGTAAGGTCAGAGACACCATTTTCTCCTTTTCAGTGCTGTGTGCCTCTAACATCATAGAAGCTCAAGAAATATACGAATGGTTGAATATACTAACAATTTTATCAGCACATTTAAAATTTCATTGCACCTTTTTGTATAAATTAGTCTTCCATTTGTTTGTGTTGTTTTTCTATATTTTAACGAAAATAATTAATCAAAAATATTACCTCTGGCAATTGCGCCAGGCTTCTGTAGTTGAAAGCAAAGACAGGGAAGGTTAAATGGGGCTACTTATCATAAGATTGCTTTGAAAAACAAAAATGCAGAGGATTTTCTGAATTCATCAAATATTAATTCATCATTTTGAAATTATCAGATTCTTTATTGTTTATTTGCTTACTCATTTATTCACAACTTTTAAAGTTTTACATATGTTTATTGAGCCCAGCTCTTTGCATTCTAGTGTTTGTGGTGCTTCGAATTTATCAGAAAAGAAAATTCTGATCTTTTACAGGGAACAGCTATAAAATAAAACTGAAAAATAAGAATCATATGTTTAAGTGCTAGAAGGTGATTGAAATCATGGAAAACAGAGCAGATAGGCAGGGGAAGGTTACAGGCTCCTCTTGAGTGTTATTGATTACTGCATAAGCATAGCATTGTTCACATAATGTCAGTGTTGCTATTAGTTCCTTGAAATTAGTATTCTTTTCAAGATATTCACCTCAGGACATCTATCATATCTGTCCTTTTCTTCACATATTCAATTATTTTCATTCCTGTCACTTTTGGATCAATTATAGGGATTGTTTTACTAATGTTTTCCGTATCTACCCTGGTTTTGCACTGTTCAGATAAAATGGAGACAATGATAACCTCAAAATCAAGCCTGGGGGCAGGGACTTAGCTCAGTGGTTCTTCCACCTGCTTCACATGTGCAAGGTCCTGAGTTGAACTCTGAGTTGATAAAAAATAACAATAATAATAAATATAAATGTAAGCCTGACCGAGGAAATATACAGTTGCTGAACAGAACACACAATGACTCAAAGGATCTGACACCATACACAATGCTATCCGTTGCAATTCTGTACTTCCCCTTGTTTCACAAGACATAGTGTTTTATAATATTCTATTTTTAACTTGTTATTGCTTTAAGGCTAGACTTTTAGCTTTGGAGGACAGGCTCACATTTCAGTTTAAAAAAATACTTGAAAGGAGAGGGAGGAAAAGCTCGTGATTAGATTAGAGATGGAGTAATTGTCTCACACACATGAGGCCCCCTGGGTTGAATCTTTAGAATCACAAAAAGGAAAAAAACACATCTATTTATTTTTATTTAGCTATACCAAGCCTATAATGTGCCATTCAAACAACTCTAGGATAAGTGAAGACTTCTGTAAAAGTTCAGATGTCCCCCACTGCACACAACCACTGCTCTGTGGGAGGAACTGAAGGGTCCATTAACCTAAATGTACATGAGTTAGACGAGGAAATTAAATATACAGTTTTGCAATATGAAAATGTGACTGGGCACAATGGTGCACGTCTGTAATCCCAGTTCTTAGGAGGCTGAGTCAGGAAGATTGCCACAAGTGCAAGGCCAACCTCCAATACATAGTGAGATGCTGTCCCAACCCATCCCCCAAAAATCTTTAAAAGTGTATACATTTGGTTGAGGCAGGTTTTGTGTCTGCTGGCATTATTGCTGGTTTCCCTGGATGACAAGACAGAAGGAGAGAGAAAGTACGAATTGTTCTTTTTCTCTAGAAGATTTGTAAAAATGAGAGTTTTTGTTGAAAATAAGATGAATAATCAGAAGGGAGAAGAAACAAATTTGGGAGAGGAGTCTTTGGTTTGAGGTAATGTGAGAAATTTTCTCTCCTGACCTCATCACAATTGAATCTAGAGGAAAATGCTTTGACGATTTCCTTTCGATGGTGACAGTTGAGCTGATCCCGACACTAGCAGATGTGTTGTCAGCTGGAGCAGACTTTGAAGAATTCATGAGAATAACTGGACTTGTAGACTCTGAAAGGAACCATACATATTAGCTATTATGAATGACCACTAATTATGCATCATTTTGTTTTCCAAGAATTTTCAGTTAGAATTTTTATTTGTTTGCTTGTGCCAGAGCCTTGGCACTAAGCTACATCCCCAGCCACCCCTCACCTTATCTTTATTTTTTTTTATTTAAAGGTAGGGTTTTCTTATGTTGCTAAGTGCCTAGACTGGACTGGAAGTTGTGGTCCTCCTGCCTCAGCCACCCATAGTGATGGGATTACAGCTGTGCAACACCATGCTAGTTTTGATTAGATTGTTTAAAAAGATGCAGTTAATTCATAGAGGAATTGAGGGGGATCCACATCATCCTTGTGTCAAAATGGCAGAGTGGAGACTGCCTCTCTTTGCCAATCCTCTATTCCCACTTGCTTCAGGTTCACAGCTGCCATGGTCCAAAAAATTGGGAGGAGGTTGCAGAGAGAGCTGCTCATTGAGGTCATAATGTAGGTGAGATACTAGCTACAGTAAGAAAAAATAAACTAAGAATGTTCATCAAATCTGTATTCTTTCTAACCTCTATTAATTTATCAATTCACTTAATTCTGCCAATTCTAGGAAGCAGTACTGTCAACAACATGTGAATCATAGCCACAATAGACAGGGAAAGAACATCAAATAAGGAGCTGCTACTCTGACCGTAAAGAAATTCTGTATGTCTAGGTGGATTTTCAGTAGCTTTCTCTAGATGTTCTATTTGTGACAGGTTCCTTTGGAAGATATTACAGCAAGAGTTAGCCTGGAACGGTAGGTTCTAGAAAAATCTATGCATTGTTAAGACTCGTGAACCAATAAATCTAACCTACTTGGATTAGAACACTAGTTGTTTTCTTATGTTGAAAAGTTGTAAGATCTTTGTCTGAGTTGAATGCTTTTCATCTTCCATTCTCCCAAGTTTGTGAACTTTTCAAAAAATAACCAATAATACTAAGGCTATGCCTTACATGATGATTTGTAACAGAATAAGTTATTAATTAGCCTACAGAGCTTGCTTTGGGAAGCTGATCAAATCATTTTGAGTGCAAGAAGTGACACTTGGGAGCCAGACATCCTTGTTATTTTACTTCCAGTAATCACCACATATCAAAACCAAGATGGTAAAAGAGGACACTTGCATCTCTCACCTTATTTTCCCACCTTGACAGGCCTGGGGGAACCAAAGGCTATTTCACTCTCACATTGAGACTCCGTTGTCAAAAGTAAGCCACATAATTTATTTCTAATAACAACATTTGTAGCTAGGAGAGAGAAAATGAGTGAAAGAGTGATAGAGTTGGATACATGCAACCATGGTCATCCAGGCTTGACACCTGAGCTAGGATGTAGTGCAGTGGGAGGGAGGGATTCTGGCTTTATATAGACATTAATTGCCAGCAGCACATGGATTTGGCAGTGATTTCTACTGATTATTAAGGTAGCTTTGTAAGCAGAGTTGTATAAGCTTTAGTGATTTTTGGTACACATCCATAAATCCACCTATTTATTTTTATATTCCTGGTATTTTATCAGGGGAAAATACGTGTTTATTTTCTTCATGCTGCGAACCAGTTTAACTCCTTCATAAGTAAATTCAAAATAAAAGCATTTGTTGCTGAAAGATATAAATATCAATCACTGGGCACTAAAATGGATATTCTTAAGGGCCTTCTAAGGTTACGAGGGTGACACTTAATGGAGCAGAAAATTCATAAACATTTCAGGATAAAGTATGAACCGTGATGCTGAAGATGAAAAGTCTGCAGTGGAGCATATTGCTTTCAACTTAATTCTCCAAACAAGCATAAAATATTTCAGAAACTTTTAAGGCTATGCACCATGCACACATTAGGAAAAAATGCCACCAAATTGTTATGAAACTTTTAAGGGTATGCACCATACACACATTAGGAACAATACCACCAAGTTGTTATGCTTACATTGAATTATAAATTTGTATTAGCTTGTTAACTGTTCTGCTTTGCTTTTACGTGCACATTGACCCCATGCACCAAGTCCAACCTATTGAAGGTTTTGCTTTACATATTCCTTCAAGTATCCACATCATAGCATATAGTAGGTTTAAGTATATTCAAAGTGTTTTTTAAATTTTTATTTCCTTTGTTAGCATATCCTGTGCTTATAATATTACTGTATAGTCCAAGAGAAAGGATATTTAGAAAATGATTAATTTAAACCTCTAGGCAGCATTAAAAATGATAGAAAATAGAACTGAATACTTGTATTGACATTCCCATCAACAACCCAAGTTCTTCTCTCAAAATGGAATTACGTTAAAAATAGGAAAATAAATTTTTGGAAAAGGAAATTCACACAATGCCTAAAAGAGTTTAAATTATTATGTTTGATATTTCCAGCTGAGAATTTTATCAGACAGAATTTCCCCTAAAATTGCTGTCAAGGACCCAGGAAACTGACTTACGGCTATAAGAGCAGCTCAGCGGAGTCCTTTCATTGGGACTCCTGAGTACTAGAAAAGAACTCTGCCTTATTAGCATTTCTCTCACATTTCTCAGCCTATTGTTCTGTTTATCTGACATTAAAGAGCATTGTTCTTTAGCACAAACGGGAAACTATGCATTTTGGGACCTTACAAACTTCTCTCTTTTTGCGATTTTTCTTCTTCTACTGATTGAATTCATATTAAATAAATCTCAAATTTAATTGTAAACTCTGAGGAAAGTATGCCTTATAATTTTTTTGTATACCATGCAACAGTAAGAATGTCTACAGGTAAGTAATAAATGTGTTAATTATTGATTCAAATGGATTGAATACCCACAGGTAATAAAAATTACAAAGGAGTATTTTTATCTGTGTAATTTTATTTGTACAGCTTGCACAAATAGCTCACATTGTAAATGCCTTTAAGTATATTTTTCAATCAATCAATACACATTTACTGAAAGTTTTCTGTGTTCTCAATAGAGCACAGGATGAATCATAATAGGGCTGAGAAAATCCTTGAAATCTGTTAGCCTAGTTCTATAGAAAATATTTATTTTTCTATATTTATTCCAATCTCCAGATGACTGAGTTTTGCATCAAACGTGACTTTTTTTGTAATGTGTTTTGAGAAAACTATCTAATATTAGGCAAAGTTCAAGAATTAAAGCAAAATATTCAACAACTTTTGAAAAGGACAATAATGTTTTTTATTTTCAAATATATTGACATGTAAATTTGTGATAATATATACTTAAATATTTAATTTGATTACTAAGAAACTTTCGAGTAAGATTTGATATTTATTTTTAAAAATCATCTTAAAATTGCGTTCTTAATATATTTGATACATATTACCAATTCACTTTTAAGATAATTTTTTAAATAAGTGTATTTTAGGGTGGAAAACTTGAAGAAGAGTCATACAAAAACAGATGTAACTATATAAAACCAAAGCTTACTAAGGCAAAACGAATGAAAATAGAAGTAAATAATTTTAAAAATATGTAATAAAATCTATTAATCTGACTGGTAAATGAACAAAAGATTCTAGTAATTACACTAAAGAGCTGAGGACAAAGGACCCTATGAAATTTTTTCTCTATATACTTAAAAGGAGCAGGAAACACAAAAAGCAAATTTGGGTTAAGTAGTAATAAAAATATAATTCTTTTAATTTTTTATTGTTTATTTGAGATCATCCATCAAAACTTACAGAAATATATGAGAATATGAATTGAGTAAAATTCATATAAATAGAAAGTAGCTGAGGTACACACAAATCAATATACTAAATAAAATTAATAAAAATATAAAATATGCTCAACCCCTCTTATATTCAGGGTGAGATGTCATTTTCTACCACATTAACAGAAAGGTTGAAAAGTGACAATTCCCTATATTGCAGAGCATATGATTCTTGCATAATGATGTTTACTCATAAATTAGAAAAATCTTAGACTCTTTTTACAGAACATAAAGCTTTGATAATGTACATACTCCTTAAATCAGAGGTTAATTTTCTGGCAGTATAGGTTTTGAAGAATTATCAGAGAAATGCACAAAATCCCTCTTTGAAGTGCTCAAGAACACAGTAGTCATGGTAGTCAGATCATGAAGTTGACCTCAATTTTATGACCACATCCAAGGGGTAAATAGAGCTACAAAGTGTGATGCTGTCAATACATGCTTATTGATTTGGAAACTTGTGTGAAATACATTGTTAAGTTAAAAACTAAGACAAAACTTTGTACAAAATTGCTTTAAGTCCTTAATGCTCATTCAGATGATTAAGTACATGATGAAAACAAAACGTTACTTACAAAGAACAGTGTAGATTTTGGCCCATATCTACTCCATCTTTCAATGTTCTCATCTCCCTTCAAGGCACTTTAAAATTCTAACTGGTCTCTGCATATACATTGACTTTGCAGATATAACTCTACACTCTCTCTCTTTTTATTTTATTTTATTTTTTTTTAAGCACCAGGGGTTGAACTCCAGTCCTGCGAGGCAGGCAGCAGCACCACTGAGCTGAATCCTGGGGGCTTACACTCTCATTTTCTACCTACCTAATCTAAATTATTTTCATTCACTTGCTCCAATTTTTAAATTTGACTTTGTGCATTGTTTATTTTATTGGAACACACACAGTAAGCAAAACAAGCAATGTGCAGAAATAGTGAATGACAAGGAAATACAAAATTACATATTATGATTGAGGAACATATTTCATAAAGCAGGCAATGTTTAAGTCAATCATGGAATGATAACTCAGGCAGAGGAAAGCAAACATATGGCCCTAAGGCAAGAAAATCCTCATCTTTGAAAACTTAAAGGATGGTAGCTAGATTACAGTGAAAGCCACTGGGACAGTCGTAATAGGTGGATTAAAGTGTGGTAGACAAGGATCAGATGGGTAATCCCTTCCACATCGAGGCTGTTTCTGAATTTACTCAAAGTATAATCAGAAGCTATTAAAAGTGTTTTAATGGGTCTACCGATATTTTCTCTGGTTTGTTCAATTATAGGTGTGATGCCCCAGAAAACAACCAAATGAACAAAAATCCTCATTAAATATGGACAAATTTATTCAAAGCAATGACTTAAGAAGTTAGAACTCACAGAGAAAGATAGGATTGTACAGCTCATTTCTTGAGGAGAAGGGAAACAAAATGGGCATTACCCAAGGATTTGGGCTGTTTTGTCCAAATGAAGAGCAATTTTGCTTTTTTCAATTTATGGGAGTGCTATTCAAATAGAAAACAACTAATTTTACAGGGGTGAGTTTAGTGTTGGGGAAATAAATGAGACTTGGGAGGAAAATCCTGAGAAGGAGTTTCAGAAAAGTTAGTACTAAAATTTACCTGGAAGTATATCTCAGTGGATTTTTAAGTCTAGTGTCTAGTGTCTAGTCCATCCTGATGCTCCAATTGACTTATCCTTGACAGATGACCTTGGAGTAAGATTGAAAGAAACCCATCACAAACAGTAGCTAAAAGCCATTCAGGTAAGCAGAGGTTTCAGAAGTACGGTGCTTGGAAGGCAAATGTTCCACTTGGATCCTTCCAAAAGGAGGGAGTTTGTTAAACTCCAGGGGCCAGGGAGTTGTCTCAGTGGGACCATGCCTGTCTTGCAAGCACAAGGTCCTGAGTTCTATGCCCAGTACAAAAAAAAAAAAAAAAAAAAAAAAGAGTGCAGAGTGGATCAGCATTTTTGAGGCAACCCCCTTTCCACTGCCCCTTCTGTCTCTATTAGACAGAAGGTTTTTTTCTCAATAAATTTTCTTACTCTTTAAACAAACAAACAAATAATAATCCCAGATCTTCCAGCTATGATCCCAGAAATGTTATAACCTCATAGAACTTAATAAGTCTCTATGGTAATATCACAATCATAAATAAATTGGCTGCTTAGATTTAAATTTAATAGAGGATAGTGAGTTAAAAACTTCAGAAAGAAAGCAGAGTTGCTTGGAGCTGGGCTACTGCCCCATCCCCATCCCCCAGGCCTCCAAGCAGTGTGAGCAGAGATGAGTGGGCACCTGCAACAACTTCTCAGTGCCCCACCTGCCTCTGGCCTTCTGGCTGGGCTGGTACCTGGATCCACAGAAGCACAGGAGTCATAAAGCTCCAGAAGATAGAGCAGAAGTGAACCACAGAAAGAGGATCTCTCTCTGGCTCCTTGACAATTGAAGACAACTGGAAAAGTGGAGAGAATCTCTGCAATAAAGGCACACCAGACCACTATAGTTGGTAAATTGGAGGGATCACCATCTCCAATCAGAACCTGGACTATCTTCAGGGAAAGGGCAGCTGGAACCTCTAGTTCAAGCCTGTGGAAGGTCAGAGAGCTCAACTTAGGCAATGCAGTCAGAAATCAGCCTGAATCTCCAGGGTCTGCTGCTGTTTTACTGAGACTAATTGATGTAGATCTGCACACTGCTGTGCATGTTGTCTATTGTGACAGAGGGATATACACTGAGGGAGGCCCTTCATTTTTATGTTTTATTTTTAAATTTTTTTCTTTCTTTCACTCTTATTTTAAATTTTTATTTTTTCCTCTTTTTCTACTCTTCAAATTTTTTCTTGTTTCTTTCTTCTTTTTTTTCTTTTCTTTCACTCATTTATACTCTCCCTCACTCACATTGTTCTTTATCTCCCCTTCTATTCCTGTTCCTGCCGTAATTTGGATTTCTTCTTTCTCTTTCTTTTCTTCTCTCTATTTCCTTCTCTGAATTGTCATTCATTTCATAAGAAATGAAATACAGTTTCTAGCTTCCCTGTTGCTGCTAGGTTGTTCTGTTCTTGTCTGTTCTTTCATTCTGTCCTTTCCTCTTATCTTCAATGGTTTCCTAGAGTTTGGATGATCTTACTGTGTCCTCTGGCCTCACTTGTAACCTTTTGCTATCCTCCTACCTATCTATCCATCTCTCTCTTCCCAACTACTTCTAAGTCCCCATACTGAAGGGTAAAGTTGCTATATTGAAGAGTTCATTCACTATAAACATATTTTGGGCTGGTAGTAGATTTTTATTTAATTCACATGGTTAAAGGTGATAGATTAATAACTACCACCAATTGTCATATTCTAAGCTGTGCTTCATGCTTTTGTGTTACTGATTGTATCACTTGGGCTAAGGGATTGCGATTGACGAAATCATTTGTACTTCCTGGCATAAGGAAAACAAGATTGCCTCAGAGTCAGTAAAGACTCAAAACCTAAAGACAAGCTATATCAATAAGATTGAAGTATTAATGCAAGAATTAAAACAGAGTACCAATAATAAAAATAGAAATGAGAAGTCATTTAATCAAGGCACAAGCACAGACTTACAGCTTGCCAGAGGCAAATTCTTATACAAACTAAGTGGATAAGTCTGATAATCAATCACCTGTATGAGCTAAATTGATAGTACAGAAAGTAACAAAACAGATAAGTGAGGCTCTAGAAAAATTCAAAACAGAAATAATTTTCCAGATAACTACAGAGATGGTGAACAGAATAAAAGACATGATTAAAGACTCTAGAACAAAAACAGATAAAAAAAATAGATGAATGAAGGACCATGATAGAAGCCATGAACACCTAGCATAGGAAAGAAATGGAAACCATGAAATAGATTCAAACAGATATAAAGGAGATTAAAAACTATTGAAAGAATACACAACAGACTGAGTCAATCTGAAGGCATAATATCAGATACAGAAGACAGAATGGCAATCAGTAACCATGAAAAGAGAGATCCCTTAAAAATAGTAAGGGACCATGCGAAATCAATCTAACAGCTCCTAGACGATGCAAAGAGGAAGAATATAAGACTGATAGGAGCCCATGAAAAAGCTGGAGAAAGTACAAATTACATAAAATACTTTTCAGAGTTAATGACAGAATACTTCCCAAAGAGAGCAAAACAATTTGAAATACAGATAAGTGAGGCATATAGGACTCCAATTAGCCATGATCAAAAATAATCCACACCTAGACATATAATAGTCAATATCCCAGAATCTGACAGAAGAAAAAATTGCTACAAGCAGTTAAAGAAACAAATTATATGCAAAGGAAAGCCAATCAGAATTTACAGCAGACTTTTCAGTATAAACGCTCAAGTCAAGGAGAGCCTGGAGTGAGGTATTTCAAGTCCAAAAAGAAAAAAAGAAAAAAAAAACAAAGAAAAAACACCAACCTAGACTGATTGATCCTTCAAAACTATAGTTCAAAATTGATGGGGAAATAAGGTACTTCCATGACAAAAAACACGTGAGAAACTTCATGAATACTAAACTAGCACTCCAAGCAATATTTTAAAATAGCCTATAAAAAGAAAATGAAGGTCACAAATGCATGAGGCACAACAGAGCTAATCCAAAATAAAATAGACATATCATCTAGACAAGAAAATAAAGGGAAAGGGAGAAAAACAAAGGCAATGTCAGGAAAATAACATAATAATGATAAGTCAATGCATATCAATTATAATCATTAATGTTAATGGCCTAGATTCACCAATTAAAAGAAATGGGCTGGCAGAATGGATTAAGAAACAGAATCCAACTGTTTGCTATATAGAAGAAATACACTTAGTTCACAAAGAAATTCAGACTGAAAGGAAAAAGATGGAAAACCGTTCTCCATGTGACAGGAACCTAGAAAAAAAGCAGGGGTACCTATCTTATTTTTAGACAAAGTAAATTTCAAACCAAAACTAATTAAGAGAGACAAAGAAGTTCCCTGCATCCTTATAAAGGAACAATTCAAGAGAAGCAATCACAATCATAAATATATATGCAACAAATACTAATGTCCCCAAATATACAAAACAAATGAATATTAAGGGACATTAAAAACCAAATAAGCACTATACAATTTTAATGGGGACATCAATACCCCACTATCACAAATAGACATATCGTCTAGACAAAAAAAATCAATAACAAAATACTAGAATTGAACTATGCTTTTGAACAAACGAATTTAATAGATGGCTATAGAGTGCTCTCCCCAAAAAATCTGAATACACATTTTTCTGGCTGCACACAGGTCATTCTCCAAAATAAACCACTTACTAGCTCATAGAACATGTTTAAGTAAATTCAAAATAATTGAAGTTATCCCATGTATATTATCAGACTATACTGCAATTAAAACTGGAGATGAATAGCATAAGAAACCACAAGAACTTTACAAACACATGGAAATTGAACAACACTCTCCTGAACAACCAATGGGTCACAGAGGAAATTAAAGAATAAATTACACGGTTTTTACAAATAATGATGCCAATGCAACATACAGGGATCTGTGGAAAACAATGATAGCAGTTCAACGTGGGCAATTCATAGCAGTGAATACCCATACTGGGAAAACAGAGCAAGCTCAAATAAGCAACATAATGGTGAATCTTCAGATCCTAAAAAAAGAAAAGAAGGACAAGCCCAAAGTTTATACAAGGGAGGAAATTATAATCTGAACAAAAATCATTGAAATGACAACTAAGAGAATGATACAAAAAAATCAACACTTTGAAGAGTTGGTTTTTCAAAAGAGTAAATAAAACCAATAAACGCTTAGTCAGCCTTATCAACAAAAGGGGGAAAAAGGCTCATATCTGTGCAATTAGGAGTGAAAAAGGTGAAGCCACAACAGATCCAGCAGAAATCCAGATCACTAATATCTACTTTGAAAACCTGAATTCTACAAAACGTTTAGAAAAGAACTACTGCCAATACTCTTTAAACTTTTCAATGAAATTGAAAGGGAAGAAATACTTCCAAATTAATTCCTGGAAGCAATATCACTTTGATTCCAAAGCCAGGGAAAGAGACTACAGGCCAATCTCCCTAATGAAAATAAATGCAAAATCCTCAAAAAGATACTAGAAAACAGAAAACAGAGGATAATTAAGAAGATCATACACACTGACCAAGTCAGATTTATTCCAGGGATGCAAGGGTGATTCAACATACATAAATCAGTAAATGTACTACACTATATTAACAGAGTCAAGTACAAAAACCATATGATGATCTCAATAGATGCAGAAAAAGCATTCAACAAAATTCAACACCTAGTCATAATAAAAACCCTAAAGAAAATTGAAATAGATGTCTTTATCTCAATTTAATAAAGGCTATGAAATCCAACAGCCAACATCATACTAAATGGTCAAAAAATGAAAACCTTCAGCCTAAAATCAGAAACGAGACAAGAATGTCCACTATCACCGCTCCTGTTCAATACAGTTCTGGAAACATCAGCCACAACACTTGGACAAGAGCAAGAAATAAAAGGAATAAAGACAGGGAAGGAAGAATTTAAACTGTCATTATTTGCTGACAACATGATACTCTATGTAGAAGAACCAAAAACTCTCCCAAAAGAGTTGTAGACTTAATTAACAGATTCAATAGAGTAGCTCGATACAAATTCAACACTCAAAAATCAATAGCCTTCTTGTGCACAAATAACAGACTCACTGAGAGAGAAATGAGGGAAACAATCTCTTTCACAATGTCATCCCCAAAAAATGAAATATCTAGGAGTCAGTCTAAGGAAGTAAGCAAAAGAACTCTACATTGAAAATTACAGCACTGTGAAAAAAAAGAGATCAAAGAGGATGTAAAAAAATGCAAAGATATCCCTTGTTCCCCAGTACGAAGAAACAACATGGTGAAAATGGCCATACTTCCAAAGCTGCTACACAGATTTAATACAATCCTGATTGAAATCACAACAGTATATTAGACAGAACAAGAGAAAATAATTAAAAAATTCATTTGTAACCAGAAGACCTAGCATAGCAAAAACAATTCTAGGCCACAGAGACATGACCAAGGGTATCACAACCCCCAATTTAAAACTATACGACAAAGCTACTGTGATAAAAACAGCATGGTCCTGTAAAGAAAGAGACCCAAGGATCAGTGGAATAGATTAGAGGATGCAGAAACAATTCCAGATGTTTCAGCTACCTCATCTTTGACAATGGAGCCAACTATCCTTACTGGAGGAAAAAAACCTCTTCAATAAATGGTGTTGGAAAAAACTGGTTTTCAACCTGCCAAAGATTAAAACTAGATCCCTATCTTTCACCATGCATTAAACTAAAATTCAAGTGAATTAAAGATATAAATATTAAAACAGAAACACTTAACTTTCTGGGAGGTAAGTTAGATAGAACTCTCAAAGACCTTGGTATAGGAAAAGACTTTATGAACAAATCCTCAGTAACAGGGGAGCTGGCACAAAGAACAACTGCAATGTTATCTTTTAAAAAGCCTCTGCACTGCAAGAGAAACCACCAATAGAGCTAAAAGACAAACTACAATGTGGGAAAAATTTTTACCAGCTATTCCTCAGACTAAAGTCTCCTATCTAGAATATATAAAACAACAACAACAACAACAACAACAACAACAATCAGATCCCTGAAATATAAAGATCCAGTTCAAAAATGAGCATCTGAAATGAACAGACATTTATCAGACAAACAAGAAAAAACAGCAAATGAATATAAGAAAAAAAATTTCATAATCACTGGTCATTCAAGAGATGCAGATGAAAACAATGCTGAGATTAAAGCTCACCCCAGAAAAATGGCTTTTATCAAGATATTAACCAATAACAAATGCTATACCATCGTGGGGAGAAAGGAACCCTTCTCCATTGTTGGTTGGTGAGAGTGCAGACTGGTGCAACCACTGTGGAAACCAATATGGAGATACCTCATAAAACTAGGATTAAAGGTCCCATTTGACCCATACCTCTGCTGGATGTCTTTCCAAAAGAATTAAAAGATTCATACCACAGCAAAATATGTGCACCCAGGTCTACAGCAGCATAATTTGTAATAGCTAAAACTTGGAAAAAGCCCAATTGCCTATTAACTGGAGACTGGATAAAGAATTTATGGTTTTTCTATAAAATGGAGTACAAGTCATCTGTAAAGAACAAGAAAGTAGAGACATTTATAGTTAAGTGGATGCACATTGAGGCCATGCACTTAAGTGAAATAAGTAGGACACACATGTTTAAATACTGAATAGTTCCTCTGGTTTGAAAAATTAGAAGTGTAAATAGGTTCAAATTGTATTACTGATAATGTGAAATAGGAAGAAAGGGTCTAAGGAAGTAGGGGAAGTGGGAAGGGTAGGGGGAAGGAAAGAAGGGAAAAGAAAAAGTATGAGAAAGGAAACAATTTAAATAAGGTCTTTGTAAATAAGGAAGGGTAGAAGGAGTAAAGGGAGGGCAGGGGAATGGGGAAAAATAAGAACCAAGATACATCATGTAAAGGTACCATATCCCAATGATAAATGTAACTATACTGTATACCTAAAAAGTACCAATACATTTAACGAAAAAATAAATAAAATAAAAATAAACTTCAGAAGGAGGAGCTTGAGGAGGTCAGTTGATGACATTAAAACTCGACTTTCCTAAGAATGAGAATATTCAAGGTTGACAAAGTAAAAACTATTTTCTGGAATCTTTGAAGTTTCTCAATAAAATTAATGCAGATTAAAAAAGAACTAGAATGTTTACTCTAGAGAAAGAGAATTTATTCTCCAGAGAAAGAGAATTGATAGAATGCATGAATAACTTCTTTTATTTTTTCCTCAGTGTCTCTGCTGCTATCTTGATCTCTAGATAAGATAGGTTTATGAAAAAAGAAGAAAAAAAAGGAAAGGAAGGAAAGAAGAAAGAAAAGGAAAGAGATTATAAAGAATTGGCTCACTCCATTGTAGAGCCTGGGGAGTCTAAAGTCTACAATATAGACTCACAAGAGCTAATGGTACAGCAGAAGATCAAGTCCTAGAAAGCTGGAGATTAAACTGAGCCCATAGTACAGATAAATGCCAAAGATAGACTGCTAACAAAATGCTTCTTGCACAAGAAAATTGTCTTTTTATTGGTAGGGGATACTCAATTACATCTGTAGCTCTCTTATTAGTGTTTCATTTTTCTGAGACAGAGTCTAAGTCATTAAATTGTCCAAGATGGGCTCTAAGTTGCCATTCTTCTGCCTCAGCCTCCCAAAGTGGTAGAATACCCAGCTTGTGCTACTGTACTGGTGAGGACGTGGTCCTTTTGTTATATTCAGATCTTGGAGTGATTAGATGAGGTCTATCTATATTCTGGGAGGTAATTTATTCAGTTTATTAATTTAAATTTTGGTAGCATCCAAAAGCATTTCCCTGTTGACACATACAATTAGCCGACCAGGGTAGCATTCTTATAAATCCACCTGTTGAATGTTCAGTAAAATGACTTTTACCAAATATATACTCATGTATTGCCACAGTTACATTTGAGAATATTTCTGTTCCTCAGAATGTTTCCTCATGCACCTGGGCATTTACTATTCCGCTATTCCAGAAGAATATTGACTTGGTTTCGATTACCAGGTTAGTCTTCTCTCTTCTATAACTGTTATTGGAATCTGAATGTCTTCTTTGGCACAACATACTTATTTCTATAAGATTCATCCATGCTTTTGAGCACTTTGATTATACTTTCATTTTTATCAGTGTGTAATTTTTGATCATATAAATACTGTATATATCATTTATTTGCTGATTTACATTTTACCTAATTTTTGAGATTCAGTATTATCAGTAAAAGTGTTACTAACCATTGTTATTTAAGAAATTGTGGAGTCTTTTTTTGGGAAAAATTTCTAGCAGTTAACTTGCAGCACCATGGTGAGATAAGTATGTTTTAACTTTTTAATAAGCTGTCAACTAATTCCAAGTTTTCCATGTGGTGATATTAGATTCTTTTTTTAGCAGTGATATATATGAATTTCACTGGCTCTAAAGACTTACAAATGTTTGGAATTGCCATTTTAAAAACTTTAGCCATTCTAGAAAAGTGATACCTTATTGTTTTTAATTTCATTTCTCAGATAACTAATTATATAAAACACTTTAAAAACGTAGACTTTGCAAATTGTACATTTTGGGGGAAGGTTCTGTTAAATATTTTGCCCATTTCTTATTGTGCTTGACTTTTTGTTTTGGGGTTTTAGGGATTTATATTAAAATATATTATAGGTACATGGTTTTTTTAGCAGATATATGAATGGAAAATACTATCTCCAAGTGTGCACTTTATCTTTTCACTCTTCGTAATGATTCTTTTTAATGCAGTCATTCTTTTCTATTGTTGAAGTCTTATTTATAATTTTTTATCTTGCTTTTGCTTCAAGAAATATTTGTCTACCATAATGTCATAAAATATTATATTTTAAAAATGAAATATTTTCAGCTTTCATGTTTTTGTCTATTATCCATTTTGATTTTTTGAACCTTTACTGTTTAATTGTTATACATTAAACTATGTATAATTCGATGACTTTTCTACATAAAGCCATCACTACAATTAACATAATGAGTATATCTCTCAGTAAACATATTTGGATCATTGAAACGATTGTCCAAAAATAAAAATGTACAAGAATGCAGGTGTGGCACCCTCATAGAGACCCAAAGGATCTCGGTTAAATGGAAGTTGCTTTATTTTTTTTTTGCTCAAAGTTCTAAGCACACATTTGCACTGTATATTTGCTGCCTTTTTTCCCACCTGTGCAATGCATACTTTCAAATCTAATGTACCTTTTTGTTCATTCAGCCCTATATCTCAAGCTCTCAAGTGAGACTGAATAGCTTCATCCATCCTACTTGATTAGGCACACATTACTGAGGACCAGGAGTTTTTAAAAGCCATATTGCTTTCCAAAGTCTTAATTACTTTGTTCAAATTGTGGTAAAATATACATTAAAACAAAATTGAGTTTTAACCAGGGTAAATATAAATTTTATTTCTTTTTTTATTTAACTCTATTAGCTTTATTGTGTAACCATTACTATCCTTCTTTAACGCTTTTTAGTCACCTGGTACTGATACTCTGTGATCACTAAACAATTCTCCATTTCCAGCTGGGTGTAGTGGCACAGCTCCGTAATCCCAGCACTGGGAAAGCTGAGGCAAGAGGTGTGAACCTGAAGCCAGCCTGTGCTAGGAAGAGAGTTCAAATCCAGACTGGACAATATGATGAAACTGTCTCAAAAAGTCACTAATAATAATAGTTATTATACTTATTATTAACTAGTCTCCATTTTCAAACCCTACAAGCTGTTGTTGTACTTTCTGTCTGTTTTACTTTCTGTATATAATTATCCTAACACTGTGCTGTAAAATACAAGCAATAATACATATCTCCCCACATGAATACTAAGTCACTGTAACAATTTTTCAATGCAAGTTTTTCCCAAAAAATGTTATATTAGAATTCTGATTGGAATGACATTGACCTATAGATCAATGTGAGGAGAATTGTGAGTTTAAAATATTAAAGGACTTTCAATCCTTGAGCATGAAGAAACTTGTTATTATCTAGCTCTTCTGAGCTTTTGTGGTTTTCTGTGCAGGCATCCTGTGCTCCTCTCATTACATGTCCTCTGTGTTTTTGCTTTCTTATGTGGATTTTGCTTTCTTATGTGGATTTAAGTGGATTTAAAAATATTTCATTTTCCAATTCTTACTTATTTGAAAAGTTTAACTTTAAATATATTTTCTATAAGATCAAAGTAAAGCACAGTTCCAGAAAATCTATGAGAAACCAGACCATATATGCCTAATTGTTTTGCATATTTTGAGCAGCAATGACATTTGTGTTTAGCAAGCACAAAAGATAGAAGGATTAAGTTGTATTTGGAGTTATACATTAAGCCAGTAACAGGGCTAAAAAAGAATCCAGAGCTGCTGACTCCTGGCCCAGGATTTCCATGGGCAGCAGTTATAAAAATATTATTTCAAGCAGTATTAATAAATCTGCAAACTGAAATATGGTGTGTATTCATATACTGAAAAGACAAAAATCTTTTTAGTTATACTTATATACAAATACAACATTTCCAATTATAAGTATTCATGACTCTTAAAGGTCATTCTGACACAAGGTTCATAGTTAAATACAAAAATGCATTCACAGGCCCTTATCCCTGAGAATGCTATCAGCGACATCTGCTTTACAGTGAACATTTTGATCCTCTTGTGCAGAAATAGTAAAATTATGTTTGATTACAGACTACTTGACCTTACTCATATGACTGTTTCTGAAATTTTATCAGGAAATTTCTTCATTTTTAAATGAATTATAATACTGTATTTTGAAAATTACCATTAATGGTACATTGCTAAAAAGTAATTTTATCTTTTTCTTTCTCTTTCTCTATATAGATTCAATAGAAGCTATTTAATTCTGGATGTTAGCTAGCTCAAAGATTTTTCTGCACAATGAAAATGGTTTCCTGATTACTTGGAATTAAAAATAAAATCTCAGCTTGCCTTATGAGGTCCAATTCTGTGTAACACTCACAACTTTGTCCTTAATCTAGCACCAGATCTTTCCCCACCACCTCTGCCTGAGGAGTTTACACATTGCATTTAAATTTTGAACTCCTAAGTGTAAAGTCTGCTGTATTCACTTTTGATAATAACGATTGTGCAGATATCGGGGAGGATGCATCTCAATGTCTGGAATGTATAAGGCCTCTGGTTCAATTCGCAGTAATCCTCCTCAACCGCCAGTGAAAATCACTAGTTATCAACAATTTCTTTTATGATAGTATTGGCATTTTGCATCTTATCTCTGTTTTTCCAAGATCATTCTAACTATGAAACTATTGTTTTCATCTTTACAAATGTTTCTTTCCTTTCATATATTTTCTCTCTATCCTGTTATCTAATTACACTTTTATCTGTATTTTTATTTTTCCATCCTATGCATCTAATTAGATATTCTTTGTCCAGGTTTGTAATGTGTGTTCTTACATTTTAGATTTCAGAATGTTCTTTCTTTTCCAAATTACATATATGGGTGCTAAATTTCTTCCAAAGTACTAAATAAGTTGTAACTCACATATTCTGCTATGTTGTGTTTTTACTTTTATTTTGTTCACGATATAGTTTGCATTCTTTGATTTTATTTTTTACAAGCATACTATTTAGTTTTCAAATATTTGGAATTAAAAATTTTTTTCAAACGTATATTTGTATGTTAACTGCACTATGTAATAAAAAATGTGTCTTCTTCAAGAGAAGTGTTGAAATATTGTTTTTTAATAAGTTCAAGTAACTCCTTTATGAATTGCATTTTTCACATCAAATCTTTAAACATTTTGTCTATTTCTAGATTCTAACATTTTTTTACTTTCTTCAATATTTTATAGCATTTCATTTAAGTACATAAAAAACAGTATATTAATTTTTGTATAAATGTTTAATTTTTTCACATTTTATTTTATCATTTAAAAATATCTAATTGTCCCAGAAATATTTGTTGAAAAGTTTCATTTCTTTATTGAATTAGTTTTGGACTTTATTACAAATCTGTTTAGGTATATCTGTTGGTATTATTTTTGTGTTCTATGTTCAATTCTATGATCTATCTATTCACCCACCAGTAGTACACAGTCTTGATTGTGGTAACTATATAACATAATAAAATTAGATATTTCTCCCACTTTGTTAACTTATAATTTTTAATATTTTTCATTTCTTCAGGGAGGGGGTAATACTGAATATTCAACTCAGGGTCTTAGTGCATGTTAGGTAGACACTCTATAAATAAAATATTTCACCTAGCCATTTGAAAACATTTTTAACTAATGTATTTCCCTTGTCTTTCCATAAATTTTTTAACATAATTTCTATATATCCACCAATAAGCCTTTTCAAGTTTTTGTTAAAATTGAAAGTAACCTATGAATCAAATTAGGGAGAATGACATCAATGCTATATTATTGTTATGGCTAATTTCTAGATATTCCCCAACAGCCTCATGAGCTCATGAACAGGGACTGTGGAAAGTGACTGAATCTTGAGGGAAATTCATCTGACTTGCTGTTGGGAACTAAGTTCTGGTCCAATGGGTAAGGTCATAGGATGAATTATCTGGAAGAGTGTATCTCTCTCTGTGGTCCTTTCTTCTGTCCCTGCTTCCTGGTTGTCATATCTTGTACAGCTTTCTTCTGGCCAGGCCCTTCTGCCTTGCTATTTCTGCCTTTAAGCCTGCCAAACATGGACTGAACCTTCTGCATTGCAAATAAAAATAAAGCTGTTCTTCTTTAAGTTGTGTGTATCTGGCATTTTGTTTGTCTTACAAACAAGCAAAGTGACTGAGACAATTATGCATTTTATAATATTTAGCATATAAATCCCAGTCATACTTCATTAGATTTACTTACTAAGCATTTTACTTTTTAGAACATTCTTTGAGTCTTTTTAAGCTAGTCTATCTTCTTTTTTTTCTCCCTTTAGAATCTTGTTATATTTGCACTATATGTAATAAACATGTTTTTTATTAGTAGTTAAAAGAAGAAATACAGAAAATTTGTTTCATGTTTCTGGGTTTGAAAGCCACAATTATTTTTAAAGGGATTTAAATGTTAATACACTATCAGCTTATATGACTTGTTGTGATTTTTATACCTATTATGTAGATACAGTGTTCCATCTGTTTTTGTTTTTCTTCTATGCCCTTTAACATTTTGCACAACACAGGTTTACAGATGATGAATTATTATTGGCAAAAATATCTTTACTTTTATATGAAATATATTTTTCTCAGAATTGAATTCTTGGTGGACTTTTTGCCATTTTTGCAGTATTTTAAAGATATTTATGCATTGTTTTCTCACTTGCATTATGCCTAATTCGCTGTCATCATTCCTTCTATTCCTCCATACATAATTTTTCATTTTTCTTGAGCTGTTTTTAGGATATCTCTCCTCACTGATTTTGATAAATTAGTTTGCATTTATAGTGTATAATTTTTAAACTGTGGGTGTATAATTTTAATTCTCTTTGTATTATTTCTTCAAATATTTTCTCTATCTCCCCTTCCCCTTAAGAAACTTTTTCACATGAATTTTAGATCATCTGAATTGTTTGAAAGCTTTTTAAAAATACTGTTACCAGGTAGAGGTGCTGGAGTCTCCTGCTAGAGGTGGTTTCTAGGTTCTTTCTGTCCTGAACAAAGAATTATTTAAGTGCAAATGGTAGCAATATTTTACATTTATTAAAAGTAGGAAAAGAAATAGGCTCCGAACAGCAAGTTTGGGCCATGTAAAAGTAAAAAATGAGTACACTCTATAGGACAAGAGCATGCTACTCTGAAAGAGCACAGTAGCAGAGAGATTTGTAGTGACTCACCTTTTTGTATTTTCCACTCATCAGGCTAAGATCAGATCTAGGCTGTCCTATCAAAACCTTCTCAGGTGCTTGTGAGAAGTCCATTTGCAGGGCTCTGGGAAATGTTCTGTGCAAGTGTCCTGGGATTTTGTAATTAACAGTTTACACCTACTTCCCCAGCCAGTCTGCCCTGCCCTATCTCCTGCCTTATTTTCTGCTGAGAGACATAATCCTTTATGGAAAGTGAAGGTTTTCACGTTCATATAACTACTTCCTGCTGCAAGGGACCAGAGGGTCTGCTGCGGATTGTGCTGTCCAAACAGCTTGTGGTGTTGTGGCTAATTGGCTAGGTTGATGAAAAAGAAACCTACCAGAAATCAATGAAAAAATTAGTGATGTTTGCGCTACCTGTTTGAGGAGAAAAATTATATAACTTTATTATTATTTTGGGAATGTTCAGCCCCCAAATGAGGAGCAGGTCAGATTTCTACTCCTCCTGTGAAAGAGAAAGACTAGCCAAGGGGGTTGTTAGATAAATTATCAAGAATCTGAGAGCTGTAACCTGAGCCAGATTACCCACATTATGGATGTAATTAAAAGTAGGTGTTTCAACACAGGTGCTCTTTTAAACTGTGGTGATTTAGGGAAATTAGGGGTTCTATTTATCTGCACAGAGAACAGTACTTAAGTCTTGCTTTTTGAAGAGGAAACTCAGGTCTTCCATAGGTTCCAGAAGTAGCTTTCTTCTTTTAAGTGTTTTTTTTTTTTTTTAACCTCAGAAAGTTCAAATAGAGATATCTTTGTTCTAAAAAAAATGAATCAGCTATCTAACTCTGACATCTTTACAACAGGGGCTATGGCAAAGATCACTGAAAAGAGGCCTTTTCCCTTTGGTTTTAATGGGTCTGTAGGAGTCCCTTCTTTTTCAGTTTTAACAAACAGTTGGTCATCATGGTGGCCACTAGGTGGTGCCCTTAGGTCAGGAGCTAAAAGGTCTCTTTTTCCTATACAATTGGATAGAATTTTTTATTTGGCCTTGAGTAAGAAGATAAGAGTCTTGTGGCCTGTGAGTCTAGTACCATATCAGAAGATGGAGGTCTCCCCATACAACATCTCAAATGCATGCATATTTAGCCCAGGTTTTGGGGTGCTTCAAATCTTCCCTGGCTCTTTGCCATGGTTATTGTAAGCACAAAGTGGGTGATTTTTGCAGCCCTGTCAGGTGGTTGTAACTATTCTTAGTCCAATGAAAATTTGAGAACGTTTCTAATCTAGCATTTCTTTCTTTACATGGAAAGAATCAGGAAGGAGTTTTATAGCCTTTCATTGTGCCCTTTGAGGAAGAACAAATTTGTTTTCTAAATAACACCAGAGTCTCATTTTAACCCCACTTTGTACTACCATCTACTTATTTTCCTGGGAATTATATAATTCTAATGATTTTTTTTAGAAATAGGGAATGAGGCCAGAGTTTTGAGGAGCTATACACCTGCCCTTCTTGCCTTCTTATCAGCATTTGATTCTTTTTTTTTATCTTTAATTGAATTTATTGGCACACTTTAGGGATACAGTACAGTTACATTCATTGTAGGGATCTTGTACCTCTACATGACAGGTCTTGATTCTCATTTTTCCCCCTTACCCCTGCCCTCCCTTCACCCCTCCTCCCCTCCCCATCTACAAACACTTTATTTTCATCTTTTCATTCTCTCACATTTTTTTCTTTTCCCTTATTACCCTTCCCCTTCCCATCCCACCTTCCCTACACCTTTAGCTCCTTTCTTCTCATTTCTAAATGACAGTAATTCTTAAAGAAACTTTAGAACTCTCTCTTTGATATCCATTACAATGCATGAAGTCACCTGCTTGGAAGAGTAGATTGCCTCTAGTACTTTAATAATTTCCTGCTTGTGTTTCATAGCCGATTGCTTATTAGTTAGAAGTGCCTTTACTTTCCATACTGATTCATGAATATGTAGCACCAGAAAGGCATATTTAGAGTTTGCATGGGTATTTAACTTTTTTGTCTTTTCATATTAGCAATGCAAAAGTAAGAGCCACAGCTCTATTTTTTTGAGCAGAGGTCCCTAGGCAAAAAGCTTTGACCTCAATAACCTGTTGTGAACAGACAACTGCATAATTTACCTTCTGATGTCCTTGGTCAAAGGGCTCCCATCATTGGGCTTCCATCAAAGGGCTCCCGTCAGGGTGTTGAAGGGACAGGCCACTGATGTCTTGTCTGCTTGCATTAGTCTGAGAAGTTACCTGCTTGCAAAAGTGGCTAATTTCTCAGGCTTTAAGCACAAATGAGGCAGAATGAAGACTAGTCCAAGCCTTTATAGCAACATCAGGGATATCTAAGAGCATAGATCCTTGGCAAGCGATTACCCTGTTAACTGTAAGTAACCATTGGTTTCAAGAACATCCCTGACCTGATGAGAAGTCAGGACTGCTATATTCTATCCCAAAGTTGGTTTCACAGCTTCTTAGCTTAGCTGCAGCTGCTATTATCCTTGTGCAGGGTGACCATCCAGCAGCCACTCTGTCTAACTTTTTTGAAAATTTTGTGACTGGTTGGAATTCTTGTCCTAGCTTTTAGGTCAACACCTAAAGCAGCTGCTGTCTTTTCTGAAATGTGAAGGAAGAAGGGCTTCCTTAAGGAACTTTTTAGGTATGTCCAGAGCTGGAACATAAATAAGGGTATTTTCCCTTAAAATTTATTGTCAGTCACTTTTGTCTATTAAAAGGACATAGACTTATGACCTTTGACTTTGGCTTTGTCATTAGTCCAAAATTAGATATCTAGATCTGGTAGAAGCTGGCCATTCTCAGGAAGGAATGAAGAAGTTTTATAATGGCAGAAGGCATGAAATCACTGGTCCTTAAACAGTTGTCATTCTGTGGTTATAAGAATATATCCTAAATATTGGACATTCTGGAGGGTGCCTGACCCATTTCTTTTGAGAGTTTGTATACAATCTTAGCAATAAAATTGAGGGTTTATAGAATGTTGTTAGGTAACTCTTAAATTGGGCTGGGGATTATAATATCATCTACAAACTGTAGAATGGTTCCCTATTTCAGCTTTTGGGTTCTTAAATCTTTTCTAGTGCCTGAGCAAAAAGGTTCAGGGTAGCTCTAAACCCATATGGGAGTATTATCCAAGTATATTGCTGCTTTTTTAACTTTTCCATTCAAAGAAAAATAGGAATGGGGAATCTAGATGGAACAGAATAGGAATGAAAACATCTTTGAGCTCTAAAATGGAGGATAAATTTTTGTCTTCTGAAATTTGGGAGAGAATTCTAGCACCATAAAGTGGATTGGGATTACAACCATGTTAATGGAGCAGAGGTCTTGTACCATCTTGTATTCTCCTGAATGCTTTACGACATGGAAAATGGAAGTACGACAAGGGGACTGGCAAGTTCACAGAAGGCCATGCTTGAGAACTCACTCTGAGAGGCTGGATGCCTTTACAGGCCTCTTCTTTGATTGAATAGAGATTTTTGGTTAGGAAATCAGCTTGGATTTTTAGTTTTCTAACTACTGTCATAGCTGAACTTGCCCTACCAGCTATTCCACTGTACCACACAGCAGGATCCTCTTGTTGTCCAATTAGGTTGGGAAATCTGATGCAATCCAAAAGATTAAAATCCACTTTGGCCTTCCTTTGCTAGAATTTAAGAATTGACCCCGATTTTGGTAGTAAACTATTCCTAGGAAGGTAGTAGGATATTGCTGAGCAATTAAAAACTCATAGTTTAACATTAGATGTTTGAACTGACATGACAAAATAGGGGGAAAGAAATTCTGAGTAGGGGTCATCTTGACCTCAATTACGGCTATAGATCCAGGGGAAGGCTTTCCAGAGAAGGAAGCTAAAACAGATAATTGAATTTGCTTAGCCATGACTTCCAGAGTCACACAGGTTCTCTTGCAGGAGACAGCGGTATCTGTGGACAGCTGGCCTAGACCCTGTCTGAGAGCAGAGACAGGCATATCAGCCACTTGAAAATTGGGGCAGGGGCAAGGTGGTGGCTTGGTCCATTCATGTGTCCAGGGTTCTGTCTTCTCCCATTTGAAATTCTTTCTTTGTCCTTGGGTTTCCTCTAGAAAACTTGGGTGCACTTAAAAAATTGCCAATTGCAACAGTCATAATTTTCTCCAGTCTTTTTTTTTTTTCTCAGCTTTTCTCTTTCATCCTCGTGTGGGTCCTGATTTTTGAACACAGAAAATGCCAGATCTAGCAACTTGGTCATAGGCAGGCAGGAACTTATCTGAAGTTTTTATAATTTACAGTAAATATCTCAGGCTGACTGACTAATGAAATCTTGTCACATTAGTGCCTGTCCCACACTGGAAAATGGATCTTTGTCTGCATATTTACAAAAGACTTTTACTAATCTGCTATGGAAGACAGCTAGATTTTTTTTTTCTTTTCCTTGTGTGATCAATCTCACTTTTTCATAACTAATACATATTTAATGCATCTTTTCATTCCCATGATAAGAGCAATTGTCATGTTAGACATCACGTTTAGCCCATTGCTAGTATTATGATCTCAGTTTGGTTCTGTCAAAGGGGCAGAAATTTTCTTTCTCTTTTTGCAGTATATTGTTTATGTCTGCATATCCCCTAGCCTCTTCTAGAATTCATTTTTTTTCACCTGGAGTAAAACAAAATTAACTGGACATCTCGCCACAATAAGTCAAAAGTGGGAGCCAAAGTTTGAAACCCATTTAAAAGACTACTAGGATCCTCTCAACATTGGCCTTACATTCTATACATTTCTAGATATTTGCTACTGAAATAGGGACGTGGACTTAAACTCCATAATGCACTCAAATGACCCCTTCTGCTGGAAACTCTTGCAGCAGCAGAAGGAATGGTGAGTGGGAAGAGTAGGAAACTCCACTTCAAGTATGCCCTGTGGGCCTTAAAGCTGTCTAAGGAGCATGAGGAAGAGTCAGAGGAATACTGAATTCATCTGGATGCTAAGCTATGGTAGAGCTCAAGGGGATGGTAGATTTATATGATTAGCCTGAGGATTATAAGGAGGAAGATGTGGAGACCTTTCATTAGGCTTTTCTTCATTAAACAGATGAGTGATGCCCATAGCTCCCCAAAAGCTAAGTGGGATCTGAGGAAAGGGTCAACAATATCACTCCTTTCTTTCTCAGGAACCACTATAAATACCTTACATTCTGGGCTTTTTCAGAGATAAAGAGACATAAAAGCCTAACAATACATGATTTTTATACCATCTTCATTGCCTTTTGCAGAAGTTGACTAGCTGAAAAATAGTTCTGCCAATTATGGCAGAAAGCGAACTGTCATGAAACAAGGCCCTGAGAAAACAACTCCCTAATGATATTTAGAGATAAAATGTCACCTAAAAGAAAGCACAGGTGAGGCTTAGAGCACAACAACAATAACAACAACAACAACAAAAACCAGGTAGACTTGGGTAGGCAGCTTTTTAAGCAGAAGACCAAGTTCCCAAAAGGTAACTTTTCTAAAAGAGTAAGAAAACTGAGCAAAGTATCATGGAAAACAGGAATGTGACGACAAAAAGGCACACTAAACATAGGCTGCACAATGAATCTGAGCTAACTGTTCTGCAGCTGGGTTAATAGTAGGTTATCTAAAGTCTTTTTACGGATTCCTACTGAGACAGGGTGACAGTAAATGAGAAAGACAAGAAAGAACGGGGGAGGTAAACTTGAGGCAGTCCTACAGGCTTCTTACTCTCTGAGATAAATCCTGAGGGTATGAACTCCCCTTCCTTCTCCTCCATGGTGGGAAAGTTAGGAAACCATTCCTGGTGCCAGGATAAAGCTCCATGAGTTCTCCGACTGAGTTGCGGGGAGCTCCACAGCCATAGATTTAGAGAGAAAGAAACAAAAAAATGTGCCACAAAGGGCCTCACCTCCTGCTTGGCTGTGCCAAATATGTTACTGGGTTTTGAACTGCTGGAATCTTCTTCTAGGGGTTGTTACTGCGAGGTTCTTTTTGTTCTGAGCAAAGAATTTGTCAAGATAAGCAAAAACTGTACCAAGATTTCAAATGTATTAAAGGTAGCCAATGAAACAAGCTCTGGCCAAGTAAATGTAGGAAAATACGTACATTCTCTGAAACAAGAGTGCACTGTTATGAGAGAACACAATAGTGGAAGCATCTGTAGGAACTGTTTTTTTGTAGTTAAGGATGGGGTCAGGTCGAGGTCATTTGAAATCCTGTTCAAATTCTTGTGAAAAGTCCATGTGCAGGGCTTTGGGAACTGTTCTATGCATGTGTCCTGGGATGTTGTAATTAAGGAGTTGACTACTTTCCCAGCTAGGCTGCCGCATTGTATACTTTTGCCTCAGTATCCCTCTTTATTTTCCTAATTCTGTTTAAGTCTACTGGTAACATTTTCAAGTTCAGTAACTTTTCTTCTGTAATTTTTAACTGTCCATTGAGCTATTTTTTCACTTTTTAATTACATGCATTGCAGTTTTCATGTTGAACTAGGATCTAAAAAACACAAGAAACAAAGAAAATAATAACTTTTAAAATGAATATGCAGCTTCAGAATTCTGCCCAGTTTATTTATTTATTTATCTGTTAGACCACAGTAAGCCTTGGCAATTCCCTTTTACCTGCAAATGGGTGTAGTCATTTGCTTTCTACTTGCATATGGTCCTCTTTTTACTGTGCACAGACCAAGATTTTCATTTGTAAGGTAGGGTTTCCCTTACTAATGGACACTTATCTTACTGTTGGTGGGCTATCCTTCATCACCCACCATTCTTTTCATCACAGACTACCTTTTCACCTGTAAACTGGACCACTGATCAAAACATATAAAGATCACCTTACTATGGGTGGCCCATTGAAGGGAACATAGAGTTACTGAGATTCAAAAGTGGGACTTCTGGGGTGCTGGGCTTGAGGAGGATTGACCACTCTCCAAGAGTCTGCCCTTCAGGGAATAGATACCTTACTCTGAAATATTTGGTACAAGCACTCTGCCTCAGCTTCTAGACAGAGCTAAGAGCAGACTCCTAAAACACATACACCTTTGGCATGAGGTCGCCAGCATAGATTTTTCTGGTTTCCACGATTTTTGGAGCTTTCAGGTGCAGATCCTTAATATGGGCAAGAATTAGATGCTGTGGGCTCCAGGCCACTGGCTTGACCTTTGAAGGATATTTCCTTGGACCCTCTCTAAGCTTTTAGCTGCATTTGGGTAGGAAACTGCTAGAATCCAGGACCTCAGCTGAATTCTTGCAGTTGATCTCTTGTACTCCTTTGCATTTGACTTTTGGGGTAATTATCATAAAATAATGTTAGAAATGACGTGTCCTGTATTTAATGTATTCCCTTGCCAAATTCTGCTGACAGCAACAACCTTATTTCCCCTAGCACCTGAACTCCATTCCAGAGTATGTCCTAAAATCTCTCCCTGGTAATCATTGCCCTTTGTCCTGATCATTCCCTTCACCAAGACAGGAGTCAGGGAGCCTACAAATTTATTCTACAGAAGGATAGATTAGGTTCCTTATTTCAGCCTCAGGGACCTCCTCAGACGCAGACTGGTGACACTCTCAAGGTTTGATTTGGGTCCTTTTAAAATTTATCCAACATGTCTTCTTAGCATTGTAAATATATGCAATAGAATTATATTAATGATTTCAAAATACTTATCTGATAAATTTATAATCTATTTAGCTTTTAGATTGATTTTAATTGATTGCCCACTTTCCTCAGTGTAACAAAGACAATTCAATTGTGGCTTATGGACCAGTTCCCCTCTATTCAATCTGAACCTGGGCAACACCCCAGAGCCCAACCCTGTGAACTTTGTTCCAAGGCTTACTACTGAAGCCAAAAATAAGAAAAAGCCTGCTTCTGAAAATTCTGAAATTCCGAACCGGGATGTATGTGTACCAGACCTGCTGGTATGACTTGGAATAACCTTTCTTCACACGGAGTGCATTGAAGGTTCAGGGACAAGGGCTCCATCTCATACATCCGTTTAAGAGTGAATTCTCAGAATGGACCTGAACAATACATACAGCTAACATGACTCAGCACCCTGTCGGTCACAGTGGGAGTCGTGCTCTGGAAGACTCAGTGAGTGGAATGCACCCTAGACTTGGAGCAACATTTTAAACCCATAAACCCAACTTCTTCAAAGTTCCCTCCATTTACATTTCTGCCATCACAAGCCCGCTCACTCTGAGCTTGCTGTCACGTAAATGAAACTTTGCTTTTTATTTACTGTCAAGTGCCATGTTCAATTATGTGTTTGTCGCACAAAACAACCTAGAAACCAACGTGAGACCCAGTCGCCCATGGTAACAATTATATTGCTTTGTGTTTCCCTCTCTGCATTGCTGATAATCTTTAATTGCATGCATACATTTTGAAATGTAAGTTTGTCTATTTATATAAATTTTGGGCTTTGGGAACTCAGATAAGTTACTTGGGAAAAGTCTTACTCTTTTGTGTGTTGTTTCTTTAATTCATAGTTATATATCTGGAGCAGTACTTCTTCCCCACTACATAAAAATCTGTCCATGTGTCGCACTACCTGTGTTATGGTTTTATGAGTTATTCAGACTCCAATTCCAGGTATGTATTTTTCCCAAGCCCCATTCACTGTAATTATTGTTGTTATTTCCTCAACTTCAGGTAATGCGTCACATGCAGATATCCCAGAGTTCTATGTTTGCTGAGCTACTCTACTTTCTATTTTCAGATACCCTCTTCCCTCAAATCTTAAGACCGTGCATTCTTCAGATTCTTAGCTTAGTATCCTCAACTCAGTTTATCCAAGTTACAGTTTCCTCCTCACTGTGTTGTGTCTGAAAATAATTTCAAGACAGAAAGCTAGAAAACGTCATGAGACTCATTTTATTTGTTTCATTTCTGCAAGGAATGAAATTATTCTTCCTTATTCAATATCCAGTGTACTCAAAATTTCTCACTTTTTTTTTCACTGCTTCTTTGGTGCGATTTAGCTTGGTTTGGTTAGTGCAGGCTATTTTAATTATTTAAGATGACACACGAGTTGAAAATCTAAGACATTCTACTTAATGAACATAATCAGTTTGTATTGCAATTATAATAATTACATCACATTTAGTGAATTTAAAAAATGTGAATTTTTCTTTGGACAATTCCGAAGGCCCGAATTTAAAAGCTAAGGTGTTTGGATTTCTGCTTTTCTATAGGCTTTAGGGAGAATGCTTTATTTCCTTTTCCAGTATTATTTGCCTTTTGGGCCCCTTCTCTTCTTCCAGGAGAATCACTCCTTCCTCTGGTTCCATTGTACCACCTCCTTTTCCTGAGTTCGTTCCCCTTGCCTCTCCTCTCACATGGACCCTGTGATTCCTAATGAGTACACTCAGACAATTCAATGTAACCTTTGTATGACAAGATGCCTAACCAAATTTGCAGGGTACTTTTTATTATGTAGAACAATATTCACAGATTGTGGGATTTAGAATGGTGCCATCTCTGAGGGACAATGATGCAGCCTAGAACATATTGTAAATTCGTTTTAGGAAAATTGCAGCACTAACAAGTAGGTACTTTACAACAATATATGCTGCATCACTTTTCTGAGTAATAACATGTGGATTCTTGTTATTACTGCTGTTTATTTGTTAAAATACTTAATATTTATTGTGTAGTAAATATAATTGCTTATTAGAATATAAATATCTCTACAACTTACTTAGAATAAATTTACATTCTAATATGCCTATAATATGAGTAATTATAAGACAAATTACTTTTTAAAAAATATGTATATCAGCCAAATGTATCATCTATGCTAAAATTTTGAGCAAAATCATATTGTGTTAATGACACCATCTGTTATTTTACTTAAAATTTCAAATGAACTTGAGACATTACTATTCGCTTTGTGGATTTTCTTTGTATCATAGTTGTTTTACTTCTGTATTTTCTCCAGCTTAGATCATTTGTGGGGGACATTTATTTATTTGAGACAGGGTCCTAGTTACTTTCCTTGTCATTGAGACATGTTACCCAACTCCCACAAGGTTTATTTTGCTCATGTCTGCAGAAGTTTCAGTCCATAGTTGACTGGCTCCAAGGCAGAATGACAGCGCAGAGGGACATCACGGAGGAGAAACGGTTCATGACAGGGCAGGCAGGAGGCAGCAAGCAGCAGTAGTAAGGGAGTCTGCCTTTTCCCTTTGTCTAGTCAAGATTATAAAACTTTGGAGTGGTGCCATCCACACCCAAGGTGGGGCTTCTGTTTTCAGTACATCCATTCAGCCACATGCAGAATTATGCTTATTCCAATCAATGTACTAAGTTAGTACCACGTACCTTTAAGGCCAGTATCATGCATCCTAGATCCAGTAAGCTCTGAATGAGCATAAGACGCTTCGAGGGAACATCTAGATACAAGCCATAATAGACACGGTCCTATTAGACAGTCCAGGCTAGCCTTGAACTCACTATATAGTCCAGTCCAGCCCCAAACTTGTGGTGATCTTTCTGTCTCAGCTTCCTAAGTGCCGGGATAATAGGCAAGTACCAGCACATCCAGCTTTCTCAAGAATAGATGAGTTGAAATTCTCTAAAATGAGATATTTGAGGAAAAGAATTACTAAGAAAAGCTATATAAATAAATTTTAATCAGCCATTTACCTTTTCACTTTGATAAAATTTTCAATATAGTTTATAAAGTTGTATTTTGTTACTGCATGATATTTTTTATAGCATCATGGTCAAGATTAGAGGTTAGAGATGGAAGACCTAGCTTTAAAGCTCTACATCTTGTGACAAGAGTCTTTACTTTTCCTTATCAGTTTTCCTAGATTCAATAACATTATCCACCTCATAAAGTGATTTTAAGATCCTAATGGTATAATTGGCAATATGAAATAGGAAGACAAGGGCTAAAGGTGTAGGGAAGCGGGAAGGGTAGGGGAAAGGAAATACAGGAAAATAAAAAAAAATGAGAAAATGAAACAATGGAAAAAATATTTGCAAATAGGAGGAGAGGGTCAAGGGAGGGCAGGGATAAGGGGAAAAAATGAGAACCAAGACCTGTCATATAAAGGTACAAGATCCCAATGATGAATGTAACTGTACTGTATACCTAAAATGTACCAATAAACTCAATTAGAAAAAAAAAAGATTAAATGAAACAAACAATATAAATAACAATTTTGGAACTTCAATTACAGAGAGTTAAACATTTAGTGATGTGCAGTTAAGTACATAAACATGTCCACCATTGATAGTATTATCTGGCCTTAAATTATATATTTAGAGAGAGAGAAGAAAGAGAACATTTTTTTGTTACATAATTGTAGGAGATGCTTCATGAACTAATATTCCAATGGAGGTAACCTTCTTCTTTTGAACAAGTTTAAATTTCGACAACTATAGAAAATGACTGACATTTTTTAATGCATCAGATTGAATAACAGTAAATTTTTAAAGTTTTTTTTTTATAATTTAAAATTTTGATCAACCCTGTAAGTGTATTTAGATAAGTAACCTGAAATAAAATTATCTTTGAATTTATTGTAAAGAAATCAAATGTTGGTTTATTAAAAAATCAATGTACCTATATCATATATTCACTAATTCAATTTTGTGTAATTGTTTAATCCAAGATCAAACATGTAACACAAACATAAAAATATACAATTATTTGTAATTATCTCACATATGGATCATGTAAAGATCTAAATCTAAGTAAAAAATGTTATGCAGTAACTTTTTTAACTAAAATATTTAGAAAATATATTAGAAATTTCACTTCTAATGAAAACTTACTCCAAATGTAAGCAAAAGACATAGCTGCAAAGCTGTAATACACTGTCTTTTTGAGAGTTTATAATAGAAATGCACAATGATAGCAATTCAAAAGACAACAGGGTAATTTAAATTTCAGTAAGTATGATATAAAAATTACTTTTAAATTCTTTTTAGAGCCATCACAAAATTATTCCCTGTCATAAAATAAAAGACATTAAATCCCTAATCAACTGCATCAGGCTGTGGTGGAAAAATAAGAAAAATCAGATAATAAAAGAAAGACAAAACTTCATTTTTTTTTAACCCTTGACTTGTTATATTGAAAGTGCCTCTCTCCCTGGTCACCTTAGATAAGTGAAATTGACCCATATGAACTTACATATCACATATACATATGCCCTTGAAACATATGAGATTCCTGTTATCTTTTTCTCATTTCTAATAACATACTGCATTTATATAGTACTTAGCAACTTTATTCACAGCTGTGGCCTAGGATCTTATTCTTTTATTCTCCAAATATTTATAAGAAACTGCCTGTATTACAGGCTCCCTTGAGAAGCCACTTAAGAAATTTGACCTTCTTTTGCTATCAGAGAGGTTACACTTTTGAGTTAGAGAAGGACCACACAAAGTAAAGAGATTATATGACATGTGAATGTAATTCGTGCTGTGACCACAGGAGGCCATAGGTGGGAACAGGTAACAGAGAGTTGCTACGATGAGGTCATACTCCTAAGTGAAATAAATAAGTCACACATGTTTAAATGCCAAATAGTTTCTCTGGTGTGAAAAACTATAATTGTATATAAGATCCTAATGGTATAATTGACAATGTGAAATTGGAAGAAAAGGGCTAAAGGTGTAGGGGAAGTGGGAAGGGTAGGGGGAAGGAAATAGGGAAAAGAAAAAAAATATGAGAAAACAAAAAAATGGAAATAAAATTTTTGTAAATAGGGAAGGGAGGAGGGGATGAAGGGAGGGCAAAGTATGGGGGAAAAATGAGAACCAAGACCTGTCATGTAAAGGTACAAGATTCCAATGATGAATGTAACTGTACTGTATACCTAAAATGTACCAATAAACTCAATGAAGAAAAAAAAAAAGCAATGGTATTTGACTCACAGTGTCAACTTGACTAGTTATTTATTTTTTATCAAAGAAAAAGGTAAACATAGTTTATTTGTTTTTATGTGTTTTTAATAGGAAGATATCTCCCATCTCTGACTTAAGTTTTAAGAATCAATGGTATTTATGAGCCTTCATATATATTGAATTTAAAATTTTTTACTTTGAGGTGCTTTTCCATATATTTAGTAAAAAAAGACAGAGGTAGGGTAAGGGGTAAAAGGAAATAGGATGTGTCATGTACGCGTACCACTTCCACATGCTTAATATAATTGTTATGTACTCTAAATATACACTAATAAATATAAAAGGTAAAAAGTTATACACTATATAAATAAAGATGATGTTAATTAGGCTTTTTTCCTGTTTCTTAAATGAGAGAACTTAGGGCCTTCACAATGAACTACATTGTCAGTCCGATTTATGTACATATGTATACATCTATGTATGTATTTATTTATGCAGGATCTTCTAAGTCACTGGATTGCTGATGGTGGGCTCTGAGTTTGGTCCTCCTGTCTCTGCTTCCCAGGATGCTTGGATTACCAGCTAGATCAATTGTTTTGTTTATAAGAAGGCTAGAGGAAAATTTCATGAAAAAGAAATACTAAATGAATTTACATAATTACTTCTAACACACAATTTATTAATTAATTGTTTATATTTTTGCAAAAATGACCAATTTATTAGAACAAACTTTCATTGCCACCTAGTAACTTTCTGTTGCTGGGTTTTGGATTGCTAAGGTCTCCAGAATTCTACAGGTGCTCTCTAGGTTCTTTCTGTCTTGATCAAAGAATTGGTCAAGATAAGTGCAAAAGGCAGCAAGGTTTTATTAATAGAAGGAAAAGAAACAGGCTCTGCAGAGCAAGTTTGGACAGAGTAGAAGTAGGAAAAGAAGTACATCCTATAGCATGAGGGCAGGCTACTGTGCGAGAGATTACAGTGGCAAAAACTCAGTGTGGACTGTCCTTTCTTATCACCCACTATTCAGGCTGGTGTGAACTTTAGGACATGGAAAACTTGTTCTTATGAGAAGTCCAAGTGCAGTGCTTTGAGAACTGTTTTTTGCATGTGCCCTGGGATTATGTAATTAACAGGTCATACTTCCCCAGCCAACTTTGTCACACCGCAATCTCCGGTCTCTCTATGGAAGGTAGTGTCTCAACTAGACCTCATTATCACCCACATTACTTCCTATGATATCAGAACTTCTAAAATGAAATCGATCTTACTATAAACTATCAGCTTTAAGCACAGGCTGTACTTTATCCTCTCTAAGATGCCACTGGCTCTGGGATGCAATGTTATTTGTAAAAGATTTTTCCAAATATATCATGCAATATTTATTATCAATTAACTTTATGTTTTGCATCCTTTAATTTGAAACAGTTCTATTTTGCATAGGGTTACAGTTTTCATCAACACAGCATGGAGATAAGAAATTATAAAAATAAATTGATAGGTTTTTCTTATGAATTTTACAGAGTACTATTTTTTGAGTAATATTTTAATGTAATTATGAATACCACCCTAAAATATTGATAATCTAGTATTTCTTAAAATACAGTATGGGAAATCACTTCAGCAATAGGTTCTTAAGACAACTTGACAATTATGAAGATACTTTTAAATATCATATCAGAAATTTTACTAAACACTGTCTGACTCAATTTCTTTATGGGTAAGTTCTAACAATGTACAGGAATTCTCCAGTATTATCTCTGGACTTTCTTAGAAACCACTGCCACCATGTATTGACCTGGTATTTTGATTATTTCCTGTGTATAAGTAATGGCAAAAATGTCATTTGTTTTCTGGCTCATTCTGCTGTGATACATTATTGATTTCAATGCATCTATAATTTCAAAGCTATTAAAATGAAAAACAAATCAGTGACAAAATTAATGAAACAGTAACAGCATATTCAGATATCATTCATTCAATGAGAGGTTTGATTTCACTTCATATTAATCATAGTCAGGTGTTAAAGTCAGAAACCAAATTTTATATGACTTTAGCAGCCTTTTATAAAACATTCATTTAGGGGTTGAGGATTTAGGTTAATGGTTGAATGTTTGCCTAGCATATGTGAGACACTGAGCCCAACCTCTGGCATTCTAAATATACTAGTTCAGAAATACATAATTTATTTTGGAATCAAAATAAAATTTCCATGTATTTATTCCTGCTCTCATGTAAGTTAACATAGAGTACAACTTAACGCTTATCTGTAAAATGTCAAAGTGCCTCTTTTCCTAATATAATGAAACATTCTCTAAAGTAACACTTTCTTGCAAAGTATGCAACTTCTGTGCCCCACCCGCAAGTTTTGTAAATACTTTAGGAAACCAGCTCTTCCCAGTTATTGCTATAGCTAACAGCATAGAAACCTAAAACAAGATTCTTTTTCACAAGATATTTTAGCTTGTGTATCCTGGAAATTTTGAAGAAAATGTAATGAAGTAGACCAGGATGTGTAAACTAAGGTGCAGACACCTGCTTTTATTAAGGCTGCTTTCTTGTTAATTTGACCCTCAGAAAAGATGAACACGGAGAGCAGTCTCCATAGCCACAGTCCAAGATCTTTGCTACCTATTCCGTCTTGCTTAATAAGTCGTATTCAAAAATACTTTCAGAAAGTGAAGCTGATGTGTAGTTTAAATGGGGAAGTAAGTTCTATTTGCCTTTAAGGATTTTTCAGCATGACTGACTGCACAAGGGGACGAGATAACTGCATAAGGGAACAGATAGGAAGAGCTGCTTCTGGGTAGTCTGCTAAACTAAGCCAGTGAAGAGAGGGAGGGAGACAGAGGAGAGAGAAGGACAGGAGGAGGTAGGAGAGGCTATGCGTTAGATAAAAGTGACAGAATTGCTGACACGCTGCCAGGAAGCTCAAACATTGCCTTTTCCTCTTCTTTATATTCTATCTTCCTGATTAGAATAGTGCGTTGATAAGGGTACTGTATCTTAGAGTAGGAGATGCTAGATATATTTAAAGAATGATAAGAATTCTTTTAATTTAAAATGAGAAATGAAGTTTTATTATTGTTGGACTCATTTTGCTTGATTTTTAGTTTTTGCATGCTTCATTAAATACCTTCTTATATCTCCATATGCATGTATGCATTTACTTTCTCAATCTTAGATACTTAGAATTATCGATTCACAATCAATGTATATTTCATTGCTAGTAAGTACAATATTGTTAAATTCTTGAATTATCTTCCCCCCCAGCAATGAAGCAGAATAGGTTCCTTCATTGTCAGTCAAAGTGTTATTGACAAATTAATGTTATTATTATGTTTTCAATCTAAAAATTAATCTAAAATGGGTAAAAACTAAAATATTTTAATAAATTTATATTCCTATGATTCACTGCTAATAATACATTTTTATATGTACAGGTCATTTGAATTTCATTTTGCTTATAATTTTTGCTGATTTTTATTTTATTTTGATCTTTATGTTCTGTCAAACTATATATAATGTTTCATCATCCACAGCATGTTTAAAGATTATTTTCCTCCTTTAGGTCAAAATATTTAAATTTGAATATCAAGTTCATTTGTCTTTCAACACATGAATATGTGACAAAAGCTACAACAAAAGGGAAAGATTAACAATAAAAGCAGGTTAGTGACAATATCAAGTGGGAGCACTTGGGTGTGAAATGTTCTTCTGGTTTTATTGTTGATGGGGGATTCAGGAACTGTTTCTTAGACCACGTATGTTTCAAATGCATTAAATTATTCCTAGATTTTTTTTTAGGCTCATTGTCTTCAAAATCCTGATTATATGACATTCTTCATTTTTCCAAACTTTCACTCCTGACTACTTTTTTTTTTCTGTATCTCAGTGCCATCATTTCAAGTAACATCAAGGTCTAATGTCTTTTTTTCTCCCTGTATCTATTAGGACTCTCCTTCTTCTATTTGTGTTGCCTGGTACATGAAGCTGCTCTCACAAAAGTGTATTTTCTGCCTTGGATGTTCTCAGGGCAAATATATTTTGCCTCACTTTTTATGATTTATTTTGAATTGATCATTGAGAGAAGTAGAGGAGCAAAGCTAGAAACAGCAATGAAAAGCTTTGAGCAGAGATTAAGATCGTTGTTTTTGCCACATTGAGTATTTAAAACTGGCAAAAAATAAATCTTCCTACCTTTACAAGTTTTGCATGTTTATCTATAAACACTGAATACAATGAATACTCTGTCACTCTCATTTCTGTTTCATTGCTTTATTCACTGTCTGGAAATTATATATGTGACTTCTGCTGTGCACTGTGTCACTTAAATCAGTTTCTTTAGGATTAAAGAAATGTTTGGTGGTTGTAATCCTTTGAAGTACAAAAGGTGTGTCTTGTAGTTTTCTTTATTCAGCATCTAGGACAGCATCATGGTTGTGAGGATTTTCTTTGATTCCCATTTCTTTTAAGTAAATAATAGTCATTAAATAGACAGAAGTTTCTCTTCTCCTACTGTGATGTACACAAACACCAAAGCCTCCATTTTACTGGAAAATATTCAAAACCAGTGATGCCTTTAAATATGATTGCTGCCTTTGTGACTTTAATATTAACATAACACGCGAGATGTCAAAGACTTGAATTTATGAACATCAAATAGCTTTGTCCGATATTTATTAACATATTACATTGGGATTTCCATGAAGTTATTTTGCTACCAAACTGCCCTGAAACAATATTTGTCCTGTCTGAAAATCCAAAATATAATATAAATGAAATTTAAGCACTTCACTTTTTATAAGAAGTCTTATAAAAAAGTATTTTTATGTTTTTGGATATAAGCCACCTTAAAAATATTAAAAGCATGTATTTCTTTTTGTTCCAAGTTATGACTTATTCAAATATAAAAAACAAGTTTCTTATATGTAATACAATTTTTATTACTTAAATGCATAATCTTCATTGGAATGAAACCTATATATATTAAGTTTCTCTAATGGTATATAGCTGAGTAGCATCCTAGGAAATGTACAAGGGCATTTATCATTTCTTCTCTATTCCATATTTCTTTTATCTATATTAAAGAAAATTCTCCAACATCTATTCCTTGCCTCACCTAAATTTACAAATTTTATTTTATCAATCAAGAACTCTAGTTACATATACTTTCATCAGTACTCACTTGGATTTCAGAGTTCAGCATGTATCAGAATCACTTTGAAAGTTTGTTAAGGCACAGATTTCTGATCATGAATAATGAGATAGTGATTCATTAGGCCTGGGTCTAGGCCTGAGAATTTTTGGTTTTGGTGCATTCTCAGATGATGCTGCAGATTCAGGGATCATGCTTTGAAAATCACTGATGTAAAGAACTTCTGAGATTGAACAAGATGAATAGAATCAATTTTACTTGGAATTTGGAATTAGGAAATCTTATCTTGGTCTAACGCTAATGAAACTGGGCAGGAGATAAGTGGTCATCATGAATGTTATGGTTAAGACCCAAAATGGGCTCAAAGTCCCATGACTTGGGAGAGTGATTGGATGATGAAGGTATTACACTCACGAGTGGATTCTGCAAGGCATGAGTCCAGTAGCTGAATTTGCTCTTAGGAGTGGGGCATGGTTCAAGGTGGGTCACTGGGAGCGTGAGCTAGAAGGGTGTGTTCTTGTCCCTGGCCACTTCCTTTCACTGGCTGCTTCCTGGACGCAATGGTTTAGGCACCTTCTGTGCTGCTGTTATCCTTTATTGTCTCATTTCTGCCTTGGAGTCTGCCAACTGTGGACTGAAACCATGAGCCAAAATAAATCTCTCCTCCTTTAAATTGTATCAGGTATTGCATTTTAGAAAGAGTAAAGTGGCTAAGGCAATGGGTAATGAGCAAGTAAGCCATTTTTCAGAGAAAGAAGTAAATCATACAATACCCAAGCAAATAAGATGCGAACAACAAAAATACACCTTTAGGGTAAAAAAAGGAAACAGAAAAAAAGAGATAGAAAAAGCAGCTATTCGGGTAATTCTCTCATTTTCTAGTTCTGACTATTCAATATGTCTGGATGCAATTCTGACTAGAGTTTTGAAAGATACTCTTTGTAACTTTATGATGAATATTATGCTGTTTTGTTTTGGGCATCAAGTTTTGAGCAAGGTAGAGACTCTTATTTAATAAAATGACTGCTAAAGGAAAAAAAATATTTTCTTCTAAATTAGTCTTATATAAAAAATTGTGTTGGATATATATTTTAACAGTAACTCAGTCTTTGTTAGTTTTTACTACAGCTAGGGCAGAGCACCAAAACCCTTCACTGACCAATCTATAATAGAAAATGGCATTATACTGTTGATTTTAAAAATAGATTTGAGAATCTATCTTTTCCTCTAGAATGAGAATAAGGAACTTCGCTAGTTTTCTAACCCATCTGATCTCCTCCCACACACATGATGTAATAAGGAATGAATTAACAAGTGAATAATACATAAACGAATAAAAAGTAACAATTTTTAGATCAAGGGAGATGTAATAGCTATTTGATGATAAAGCTGGCTAAGTACACTTGTTGTTTTTGTGTTATGCAGGTCTTGGGAAATTAATCATATTTGCAGTGTCTAAGATCTCTAAATAAAACCAACAGTTGTTTTGCAACAGGTTACAAGAGGTGAGAACACCCAGGCCACAGCATTCCACAGATACTGACCACAGGATGTATTGATGTCCGCAATCACAGAGAGGTCAACAAGGTAGTAAAAACTAAAATATGATAGAAAATATATTAGGCAATTCATCTGTATATCAACCAGGTCACCAATAAGAGCTTTTGTTCTCATTCTCACTGGTTGGGTGTTGGCTGCGCCTACTCAGCTTCACGCTTCTGGTCTGCCTGTGTGTGGGAGGCAGTTCTGCTCCATGCATATTCATGTTAAGGCCTGAGTTGGAGGGACAGAAGTCAGTTGGGCATAATTATCATCTGATAGTGGTTAGGAGCCCCCCCAAGCCATTGGCAGAACTTTGTGATACTTCCAGAAGTCTAAACTCATTGACATTCTTATTTGCTTCACACCATCTCATCCTAGGGGGTCAAAGAAAATCACGTGATTATCTGCCACATCTATATAATGGAACTATTCTTCCTATGTGGAGATCAAGGTGATTGAACCTAGAGTCTTCTGTCTGAGCTACATCCCCAGATATTTATTATTATTATTTTTTTTAAATGTTGACACAGGGTCTTACTAAGCTACTAAGTTGCCCACACTGCACTTGAAATTGTGATCATCCTTCCTCAGGCTGCAAGATTGCTAGGATCACAACTCTTCAGCACCATGCTCAGCTAAAAGAATTAATTTTTGTTGAAAAATACTGAATCTATTTTGAGCCCCAATGAAAAACCTGTAGTACAATTTATAAATTCAAGGCAAACACTTTTACATGTTATTGCAAAATTTAAACCAGAGTTGATCTAGAACTGAGATTCTTATGAGTATAGCATTTGGGAGTTTGTCTCCCATTCCCAATTATGATGGACAGTTCAACATGTGTAAGATGGTACATATCAGAGTTCATTTAGGGGAATAGATCTCTTCAGTAATTCAGAGGAAATGTAATAGGGAGAATTGGTTAGACAAGTGCTTGAAGAAGAAAAAAAAGAAAATGATGATCTTATCTAAAGAAAAATGAAAAACAGATATAATACTCAAATTCAAAGGTGAATAAGTCTTTGTGGTGGAGTTCATGAACTATGCCTGATGAGATCCTCTTAGGAATTCTTGCACAGCTGCTGTCAGACCTATCACATGAGTTCATGCTTGACAAGTACAGGATTCAAACGGAAAAGGCAACTGCATTTGCAAACTTGTGTAAGTCCAGCATCACCACCCTCTCTGGCAATTTTTTATTCCTAATAAATTGAAGGAGCCAGAAACAGAAAGTCTCTTCCTTCTTCCTTCTTTCTGATTTCCTGTTCAGGCTACTACTAAGAAAAAGAAAATATCTGCCAGTGGAGGCCTCAGGAAACATGATATGCTGAGCACAGGATTGCCAAAACACATAGCAAAGTCAGGAAGGATGGAGTTTAGGAGTTGGGAGCAAATAGGCAAGATATCTATACAAAGTACTATGATTTTTTTTTTTAAGCTGGAGAAAGATGGAGGCATTTTGCAGGAGGACAAAAGGAGAGGATAGAGAAGTGAGAACAGTACAGAGATAAGGTGCAGCTTCTCTTGCCCTGCCAGCCCTTTGGAATAAGTTTGATCTCTGGTGAAAATAAGTGGGTTCAAGCTAGATGCTAGGAACTGAAAGAATTTGGTTCATGAATTGAACTATAAGACCTAAGGAATGAGCCTTGGTGTTTCAGGGTCAATACGGTGCTGTGCATGAGCTGTAACACTTGCAAACTTCAAGGGCTGATAATAAGTCTCAGGACAGAATTGGCCTAGTGCCTGGAAAAGAATGCCAGAATAAAAAAACATTATACCCCAACAGTCATAACACATATAAGATACCAGCACCTTTGTATTGTCCACAATAACAGGATGGAAAACAGCCTTCTGGGAGGGGTGAACTTCTTATGAACGTTTAAATGCAATGGAGATTAATGCTCAATGTCACATAATATTGTCATACTTCGTAGGGAAGGTGTGATACGTAGGGGAAGAACAAAAAGGGAAAAGAAAAAATGTGAGAGAATGAAAAGATGAAAATAAAGTGTTTGTAGATGGGGAGGGGAGGAGGGGGTGAAGGGAGGGCAGAGGTAAGGGGAAAAAAATGAGAATCAAGACTTGCCATGTAAAGGTACATGATCCCAACAATGAATGTAACTGTACTGTATCCCTAAATGTACCAATAAACTCAATAAAAAAAATATTGTCATACTTCAAAATCTGAGATAGTTTATAAAACTGTAACCTTATGAAATAGAATGAAACTTGCCCATTTAACTAAACTTTATTTTTATGACCCATAAAACATCTATATTTTTGATGTATTATAGATGTATACATACATACATGTCTTGTACACAAGTTAAACAAGGCGTGCTTTGAAAAACAATGTTTAACTCTTACTATTGTATGCATTTTGATATTTTCTATATTGTCTATTCTATTTTTTCTCCTCTTTGAAGAATTCTAGTTGTATACCATTTAATTATATCATGAACACTGAAGTGTCATAAATAACGTCTCTCAATTTGAAAAAAACTAGTCACCTCCGATTTTCATCTAATTGTTAAGAAAAGTCAGACTCAGTTTGATCCACAAATCTCTATAAATTTATCAATGTCCCAAATATTTTTATACTCAGATTTGCCTCATGTTAAACTGTATTTAATAGCACCAGAGTTTTCACCTGTGTTCTTAGTGAATTATTCTCAATGATCATAACTATATATTCGAACTATACTGTTTTATGGTTTGTGTTTTTTTTTTCCACAAGGAAATTGTTAGCCCATTAAAGATGGAGTTATATCCAATACTTCTGTTGTCTCCCACAGTAATAGTAAATTGTAATCAGATAGTTCCAGGGCTCAATGAAGATATATTTAATTGAATGATAGAGGAAGAATTATAAATACAAAAATGTTAAATGCTTCTCAATGATAGTTAATAATCTTGAGTCACCTTCATTCCAAAAATAGAATACAGATCATAAGGTTTTCTTAATAATCGGGAAAAGTTAACATTTCATCTCTTTCTCCAATATAAACTCTTGTCCCAGGAACCAGGAATTTGAAACATTTGGGGTTTGAAGTTCATCACTATTAACAAAATAGCTTTTATTAGATTTATAAAAGCAGAATTTGAAATAGACAAGTCTTCAGACTACATAACCAGCTCACAGATTTCTCAAATCTGTAAAGTGCTGGTGTACCTGAACAGCTTACTACTTTTCCAAGAGTCATGTTCAACTAAAGTGTTTGGATGCTACAAAACAACAACAACAAAACAAGCAAGCAAACTGGAAGGCTCATTTTATTTGAAAAGCAAAGAAAACAATCTCCACAGAGACGTTCAATTCTGCCTTTCTATCAAATAAAATTTTTATGACTTCAGCATAAACCCATCAAAAGCTGTGATTTTAATAGAAAAGGCAGTGTAGTTTTAAATGTTGTACCCCTGGGCGATAATTGTGTTACCGGGAAATTCAATGTCCCTTAAACCAATTGTGTATTGGAAATATTGATAGTGAGATATCATTCAATGTTTAGCTATTTGGCAAGTTTGTTTTGGATAGTAAATTTATTTGTCGTTACTTACATTTAACACATACTGAATACTTGTAACATTGTACTCATAAAATAATCAGTTTAAGCCTATGCATTTAAATGTATTATTTACACAAGTCTAAGTTTAAGATTTATAAGTATGGGGAAGCATGTTTATTAAAGATAAAGTCTATAACTTTATCTGCAGTAAACTTGATACAGTATAAAGAATACTGAGAATAAAACATCATTGTAAGAACAAAATTTGACATTTATTGGCTGTAAGGTATTGACAGATCATTAATACATCTAAATTTCAGTATGTTTTCAGCAAAATGGAAACAACATTGATTTACTTTAATAGTCTTTTTGAAATTCAAATGAAATATAAGAAGAAAATTTTAAGTATGCAAAGTAGATTTATAATGCGATATAGTCATATAAATTAAACTAAAAATTTAATTATTATTATTAGCATACTACCCCTGTAAATAAGTTTATGTGGGTATATGCATAGATATGCATGTGTATACACATACACATAAATATATTTTTAGAAAAAATACTTGAAGTGGCTATATTAAGTAGCACTGGTGAAATTATTTACAGTCCCTAACTTTATGTCAAATTTCATCCTTCCTGTTGTGAGTTTTATTTATCGATGTAAAAATCTTTGATAATTGAAAATGTGCTATTGTTAAACATATTGATTTTAAATGAGAACCAAGACCACCTGTCATGTAAAGATACACGATCCCAATAACGAATGTAACTGCTGTGTATACCTAAAATGTACCAATAAACTCAGTAAAAGGAAAAAATATATATTGGTCTTTCAATAAGCATATATTAGCTTACTAGATAGATAAGTGCTTTAAAATAATTATTAAACATTCAATTTATACTTTCTTCATTTTTCCATTGGAAATTAATCTCATTTTCAATAATATGTAATATTAAAATTTTCATTAATATGCACTTTCTTTAATATTATGATTATTTTCTGAGCCTTAGTTCTCTTATTTGGGACATGGCAGAACAGCACTTCATGGAGATGTTTTTATTATGATAATTAAATGAGATAATTTAACTTAGATCTTAGATGAGTTATTTGTAAAACACCAAAGACTTCAGAACAAGTAAGAAGATTATTGGGAGGTTACTAGAATGTACAGTATACCTTCTTAAAAAACTAAAGTGTTATAACAATAAAATTATGAAAAATCATAATAAAAATCACTTCACAAGTTACATTATAATTTTTCCTTTTTGTGAGGGAACTGATTCCACCTGTAGATGTCCATTAATCAATTAGTATATATTCTTGTTGCTGGGAGCTGAGGCTTTAGAGAAACACATATATCTTATAATTTTTAAAAATTTCAACAAAGTGTTTAATAAAAAATTATAATTTTAAAATATGTATTCTTTGCATATACCACTCTAGTAGTACCCAAAGCCAATTGTTAAATGTATTTCTATAGATGAGTATATAGATACACTGTGATATGTCCATACAAAATAATACTTCTCAGAAACAACAAAGAACAAAGCATTCTGACATGCGATAATTTAGGTAGATCCAAAAGTGCTATAGTTTGGATCTTACATGCCCTCCAAAGCCTACATGCTATAGGCTTAGCATTATTCAGTGGTGTTAAGGGAAGGAGGTGGAACTTTTGAGCAATTGGGCCTGGTGGTTGGTCCTGCAGTCCCTAGTGGTGTGGCCTTCAAGGGTCATGGTCCCTTTTTCCTTCTTTGTTTTGCTTCCTGGGCATGAGGTGAATGACTTGGTTCTGCCATGTCCTCCCATCTTGGCCATCCAACAACTCCACCAGAAACCTAAAAACAATGAACCTACATGATTAGGGACTCACACCTCTAAAATTATGAGGTGAAATAAATCTTTTTCTCTTTATAAATTTATTTTTTAGATATATACTAATGTGATAGAAATCTGACTAATATGTATGGGCAAGGAGCTGCAAGATAAAAACTCAATTTCAAAAGCTTGTATATTTTATAATTCCACTTGAACAATATTTGTAAATCACAAAATTATAATGACTAGGAAGAAATAGTGGTAGTCAAGGAGTAGGCTTATGGGGGATTCCAACTAAAGGGCAAGGTGAGGAATTTTGTTTTAAGTAGAATATTAGCACATCCCCCTTGTGGGGTAGTCACAGATCTATACCTGTGAAGAATCATATACTCCACACATCCTCAAACCCACGAGTTGCTACAAATCTGAGTGAAATCTGAATAAAGTCTGTAATTTAGTTAGTAGAGCTATAACAATGTCACTTTTCTCATTTTGAGAGCTTTGCTTTGGTTTTACAAAATGTTATTTTGGTAGTTAGGATGCAGTGTCAGCTTCATTGGCTTTGTGATCCACTGAGGGGACTGGTGAAGCTCGATTCTTGATGTGTCTGGGTGGGTCATATGGAAGACATTTCTATTTTCAGGGAAAAGGTTTTAACCTTCCAGCCAATGCACTGAAATTGTGTTCTTTTTGAATTTTGACAGCGTAATGTAGTAATGTGACTCAGAATCCAACTGTTCTGTATGATAACACAGAGGTTGGTTATGTTGGAAGTAGAGTTGTGTATCTGCAAATTGTGCTTGCCTTAGAGGAATTTCCAAGTATGGATTTAGAATGTGTTGTCTCTGAAAATTATAGCAAGCCCTTTGGGGAAATTCTTGTGAAAATAACGGGCACATGATATTCACAAGAGAGTTCTAAAGACTTAAGGAGATCTAAAACACAAATCACTTGAGCTTGAAAAAGAAAAAGTAAACATTTTTTTTTCATTTTCCATTGAGAATAAGTTGCACTTGATTGATATCTCACAATACTATGAAAGACAATTTGCTTTTGGTTTTGTTCAGGAAAGGAGCTGATATACACTTTTGTGATTCACTTGATTTTTCTTTGGAAGGCATTTGGGCCACTTCTGTGTGGAGTTGACTTTTCCTTGAAAGAAACTAAAAGTACTCATGAAAATCATACCAAGATGAGGTTAAAACTGAAAAAGAGAAATGGACTTGCTGAGACTTAGATTGGAATTAAGGAGAGATTTTATCTACTTTATTGTAAACAGGAGGATTCTTCTGCTCAAGAATATTCTTTTAGCTGAAGGTCTAGGAGGAAGATGAGCTTACCAATACCACACAGACAAAGAATAGAAGGTAGAGAAGATTTTATTAGGAAGCTCTTACTAGAAAAGATTAGTTTATTTGGTATCTTTGAATTGTGAGATTGACCTATTTAGTGCCAGTTATCAATTACATACAAGGTTTTGTTTCTACCGTGTCTTAATTTTCAACTTTCTCTTTTGCAGATTAATGAAAAAAACATACCCATACTTAAGAAACAGGACAAGAGTAAAAAAGCACATTCAAGAAGTTTTTCTTATCTGCTATAAGTAAGAATTTATTTTATGTGCAGGGAATAGATAGGTCGGCAAAACAGTCATAATGAATGAGATAATATATCACGAAAATTTATTTGCCTATGTACAGAACTAAATGAAATAATACAAAGGCAAGAAATCTTAGGATCACACAAAAAGAAGCAATTTGGAAAGTCAAAGAAGCCTCTTCCCTGAGAATATCGAGTCTCTAAATCAAGCATCATCTACAGATAATGCTATAATGAATAAAATGGTTATGAAATTCATTAAACTCCTGTTGGTATTTAAAACAATTTACCCATGTTTATTTACTGTTACTCCCAAAAGCAATCACCAAAATATATTGTAGCATAAATTGGTCTATAAAGAGATAATTTGTTTATAGTTTAGCACAGTGCAATGACTGAAAATGTTTGTAGCATAGTGTGGATTTCAAAGGAGAAATAGATATGCAAGATCCTCCAATAAGATCAAAAGTACATAGAGTTTAATGTTTTACGCCTGTAACACTGGCATATCCTTTATGCTACAAATGACACTCAACGCATTTTATATTGCCAAAAATGTACATATGCAATGCTTTTGTTCCAAGAAGCTTACAACTCCTTGCAAGCATTTCTCAATCCTCCTCATTATATTTCTCTAAAATTGTCAGGTTATAAGTATCTTTATTCATATTTCACAAAAGACAGGAACAATTTAAAACTCTCACATTCCCGTTTATCTAAAAAGATGAAACTATTCACCCCAAAAAGACTAAATATAACTTGGCAGTGAAATGTGTTGATCCTGAATTACTTTAAAGTTCAATTCACAAGGCAACTAAATGCCTGTAAGTCTTCAAGCTTTTTATTCCCTTAGTTTCAGGATAAAAAACCTGCTAAGGAAGAAACTGGAAGAAACTACCCAATGCTGAATTTAATAAATCTCTGAATGCTAACATGCATTTATATGCTCCAGTTACACTATTCAAACAATACCATCACCCTGCAAGATTAAATTAATGTTATATTACATAAAGTAAAAATGACAAGTAAACAGCATCATCAAATGGAAAAAATGTTTTACACATCATTTTAGCTATAATATTAATAAAAGTCATGACAGATTTCATAATTTTATATTGATTCATTTAAATTTGTTCACTTACTCTGCCCAGCATTTTTGGACTAATAAATGAGAATTTTGAGAGACTACTTGTCATGTTCAGATACAGTGTGTGAGTAGAAATTATTGATGTTAACCAATTGAGTTGATTTATCTATTAGTATAGCAATAGCTACCAATAAGTATGAGCAAATAACTGCTCATTGTAATAGAAATCGCCTGTGAGAATTAGTCCTCATATTTTAACACTAAATGTTGAGCATACATTGAGTTTATAGTTAACAGGTTCATGCCAGACACATTATAATTATTTAATGGGTATATCTTTCCCACTCAGACTGGTGCAACAATCTAGTGCTTTAAATGAATGAGCTAAATTTGCAAGTATTCCACCACTGCTGTTCAAATAGTCAAACATTCTTTATCTTTTTAATACAAATCAGAGATGGCATGACTTCCACAGATTTTCAAAGGAACTATATAGTTTTTTGATTTACTCTTTTTACAATCTTCTTAAAAGGAAATCATTTTAATGAGGATAGATATTTAAACAGTATTGGAAAATGAATAAACTATAACTCACATGCTTTCTAGATTAATTTATGTTTCTAGGAAATTCATTTTGCTGGGTACATCTATCTCTTTAAGCTACTACTTTCAATGTCCTTGCCACAGAAAGCACCTTAAATACCGTGAGGTCACAATTCAAAAAGTTAAATATTATTTCCAGTAATTTTTCCACCTGAAATTTAGGAAGTCTCAGTAAGTAAAGGTTTCGGTGATTTAGACCAGAATCTAAAAAGATTTAAAAATGTTTAGTTTTGTTTCTATCTTTTTGCTCTTTGCTTCTCAACTTTGTGTGTGCCTGATACAGAGTTTAGGAAAATTAGCATAGATATGAATCTATGCTCAGATGAAGGTAATCGAGGCACCCTCTCCACAGACATCTCTATTGATCAAAGGTCTACTCAGGGCGCTGGCCCACTCTTCCAGGCAGGGCTCCCTTCCCTGTCTTCCAGCTTGTTCTTATGTTGAAATCACTGAAATGAGATTCTCAAGTGACACGCAATCTAAGAACTAGTGTTTACTGACGTTTTTCACAAAAACCAAGTATCTGTTATATTGTTCTCAGCATTGCTATAGTTACCTTTTGTTAATTTATAATTTCGATATATCTAGAAATATACAACTGGGATAAAGTTTGTTTTATACATTTGAAAATTCTTCTGGAAGCTTATTAGTCTATATGGAAGGATTTAAGCCAAAATTTAAGAGTTGCTGCTCATCAACCTCAGTTTTTCTAGAGAAAATACAATTGTTGTTCTCCCTGTGAATTATGAGGATAACTTTTCTCTAAGGATTATAGAATTGGTAAAGCTGAACATGATGTAATGCTGGCGAAACATTGAGACAGATTTAAGAATACTCTTCATTTTCTTTAGGCTTTTAATGATAAAGCCCAGATAGTTGAACTTGGAGTTTGCTAGCCTTTAGGGTCAAAGGTCTTCAGAGAGAAGCACCCATGTTAATGGCTTAATGGAAAGTGGTGGAGACATCTGACAAAAGGAATTCATTTTACTAGCACTTTAATGAAGTGAGAATTTGGCAAGAAGATCTGACATCCTGACAAGTTAGAGGTCGAGGTGGTAATGGACTGGATGTCTCTTGAATTACTGGGACTTCAATTTGGATGATTTAGTAAAAGATACACTTAAGGCCATTATGAATAGAGCACTCAAAGGTGTCATTATCTCAATCCTCTCAACTCTCTCACTACAAAATGAACTTCTAGAAATTGTCACTTCCTCTCCTTTATTGGCTTTCCCAGTAGTGTTTCAATGGACTAGTACCGTATTACCTTCCAAATTAGTATGCCTGTGACCGTGTTCCTGCCCATGGTTCATCTTCTAATTTTCACACAGAATTATTTTTCTAAGACATAATTACTTAAAATCCTAAGTGGTTACTGAGAAGGTAAACTGCTTAAACTTTAACGAACATCTATGGGGTTTTATATATCAAAAATAGACTACCACACATCATTTCACCAAGCAATTCTTTCCTAAGCATTTATTTTATCACTACAGTCACCAGTATATCCTATGCGAAATTTTGTAAGCAGAAAAATATTCATTGCAACACAGTAGAGATTGGAAAGTTTTTAGAAAGGCTAAATGCTGAACAATTGATTATAGTAAACTCATACAAAGAAATTTATGTAGGTACTAAAATGATTGAACAGATCTATTTGTATAAAATGCATTGTCTCTTAAATTTATTTATATTTTGGTGAATAAATGAGGTATACAATACATAGAAAAAACATATAAAAAGTGTGGAGGAATAAAGAAGAAAGTATTTATAGTAACTGTTGCCTCCTAGGATGTTGATCTAAGAGGAAAAACTCAGGTGGGAGAATTGTTCTTAATTTTTTTTTAAAAAAAGAAAAGATTTCAGTGGACTTTTCCCAAAGAAGATATAAAAATGTATAATAAACAAACAAATGCTCCAAATATTTTTAGACACTAAAACTTTAAACCAAATGAGATATTCTTAATAATCACTAGAATCCCTAAAATAAAAATACAGACATTAATGAATGTTAGTAAGGATGTAGAGAAATTCAAACTCTCTCACATTGGTGGTTGGATTTTTAAAAGGAGCAGTTTGGAAAAAAATGTTTAATGATTCATCAAAATGTTAACCATAGTGTAACTGTATGAACCTGCCATTTTACTGAAAAATATTGAAAGTGGATGTTTCATCAAATATTTGAACATGATTGTTCATAGAAGCCATTTGATAATTAAGTGTTAAAAACAAACTGAATACCCAACAGCTTCTGTATTGATGAAATGGAGTATATCCATATAATAGAATACCATTCAGCATTCAAAAATGAAAAAAATGAGAAAAAGATCTGTCATATAAAGGTACACGATCTCAATAATGAATGTAACTGTACTGTATACCTAAAATGTACCAATAAATTCAATTTTAAAAAATGAAATTCAGATACAAGCTGCAATATAGATGAACCTTAAAACCACTAGCTTTTATTTGTATAATTCCATACAATGAAGTTGTTGATTCCATTTATATAAGATACTGAGACTAATTTTTAGAAATGTAAGTTGAAACTGAGGTTATTGAAAGAGAGAGTTGCTTAATAGATATGGATTTTCTTTCTGTGGTAATGAAAATGTGTTAAAATTAAATTATGTTAAAGATTGAACAACTATGGATAATGTATATTAAAACCTGTTTTATTGCTCACATTCACTAGTTAATTTTATATGTAAATCATATCACTAAAAAGAATGGAGATTATGGCAAATACACACACACACATATATGATAAGTTAAAACATTTTAAGAAAGTGTTTGACCTCTTAAAATATTTTCTTTAATTTCTTTTCTGACCTTTGCAAATGTTTTCTGTAGTCTGTGAATTTGGAATGAGTTCTTTGAAACAAATTGCCTATTAATTCAGTGAAACAGATGGCTAGAAAGAGTATCTTGCTCTAAATTAATCAAGGAAATTTATTATCATTTTTTGAAGATTAAAAAGGACACACAGTATTCAGGTCCAAGTTTTTGTTTTAACACCTGTTTTCAATGTTCCTGGGTCAGAAAGCTCTGACCATTTTTTTCTCAAAGACTAGAAAGTATATTACAATTACATGGCTGAAAAAAATGTGCTATGATCTGCTATGATGCAGATCATTTTTTAAAGTAAAAAAGAACTATGTAAGTATTGGCTTGGTATTTTGGTAAATTGTATATAAGAATAATGAAGAGAGGACACATTTACAGTTATAGTTATTGGGGATTAATGATATTCTTCCTATGATTATTAGTAAGGAATTCATACATTTGTAAATTATCAGTGTAAGATACTAGTGGAATGAGACTTAAACATATTTAAAATTCATTTATAACTTTATCATAATTTTTTTCTGATTGATGGCAGTTATATTAGAATTCTTCAAAGGAATGGAAAAAATATATCTATATACATTTATTACAAGATATTGGCTCACATTACTTGTCCAAAATCATCCTGTTTTATACACACACACACACACACACACACATACACACACACAAACACACCCATATGTATATGTATGTGTATGTATAAATATAGGTATATGTATATATCTTGGCTTTTTTAGATGTCCCCCCAAAGCCTTATACAGTCTTTTTGTAAGGTAGCTCTATCTGCTGACAGACTAAAGGCTAAAGACCCAGGGAAACCACTAGTGCAGACTAATTCCTAAAATGCTCACTATGAAATTCCCTCTTGCTTGGAAAGGCTCATCTTTTTGTGCTATTCAGCATGAGCTTCTTAGATGAGACACATCAATTCTGGATGGTAATGTGCTAGATCCAAAATTCATTGACTTAAATGGAGAAGTCATCCAAACACAAACTCTCACTTGAAATATAAGTTTTACCAAGAGAGTAGTTTAAAAGATATTACGCACATCAGCTGAGTGTATAGCTCAGTGGTAGAACACTTGTCTAGTATATACAAGGCCCCATGTTTGATCCATAGAATAACAAAAAACAGTTGACACCTTTGATAGAACCATATGAAGTAAACATTTCTGCCGAGTTATATATTAATTCTGTAAACTTTTTTATTGATTTTACTTAGTTGCAATGTTACTTTCTAAGTAAATCTGTTTTACCAGTCTTCTACCTCTCTTTTCTTTCTTCTATAATCTTCACATTTTGTTCCAATATGATTAGCCAAACATACAAAAACTATACTTTTCTTTATTACAGTTTCATATGTGTTTTTTCCTTGGAAGTAAACACACTCCCAGAAGTATAACTATGTTTATAAATGAATAAAAATGGAAGCAGATGGAAATTGTAATATATATATATATA